>NC_030823.1:4532555-4838660 GCF_001704415.2 Capra hircus
TACACATAATTATAATTATAGATGTAACAGAAGGAAAACAAGAATTCAACCTTACAAAAGGATTTATAAGAAGTCAGGTTATTTCCTTTTCTATCTCAGTATTACTCTGTTTTGAGGTTTTCTGATTAACTTAGTCACTCTGAAGAGAGAATGCACTCACTATATCACATGAATTTTTCTCTCTAAGCATATATTTTGATTTCCTGCTACAAAATTGATCTATCTAACTCCCATTTTCCCTCTCCTCTCTTTCTCCATTGGTCAGTCTCATTTAATTTTATGTATTTTTAGTGATTAATTTTCTTTAAGACTTTAAATAACATATTTAAACCTCTATTATTTATGTAGCTTTTATTTTTAACAATTTACTCTTTTATCAAACTAGTACAAGCAAATGATGAAAAAGTCAAATAATCCAGAAAGCATTTCAATGAAAACCCCCAAATTTTGATCCCCTCAATCCCACCCTTTGGTCTCATTCACCCAAAATAACCATTTTCAACTCCTTTAGCTCTGTCTTATGATATTTCACTACCTGTTTCCAAAAATATTCTTATTATGCTTACATTGATTATTTTTAAACATCATGTATTGACTTACTATTAAGAGAGAATAGAGTTTAGAGTGCTATCCTTTACATTATTGGTAGTATTATCTTTCCTCACAGTGCAGGGATCTTACCCCCTTGGTTAAATTAGCATTCAGTATGAATACTATTTTGATTAAGCAAATCTTGATCTTTGCTAAGCCAAGATAAGCTCAGTTGTAAATAATTATTTACTGAGCTTAAATATTTATTTATAATGATTTAATTTTTATGGCATTAATAATTTATCTTGTTTTGTTTGTTTGTTTAGTTTTCTACATTTCTATTGGTGATTTTTGCTACATGCTCCAAAAGCTCTGTCATGGCCTAGCAATCTATTTCTTAATGATCATACATGTCAGATGTTGTTTTAATTCCATACATTTCTCCACTGTCACTCCTGGAGACTTTCTTCCCAGCTTCTCTTTTCAGTGATTCTGAAATAAACAGTTTATGCTTAAATCTTAGGTCCTCCCTTTGCTCTTTATTACTTTGATTCCAAGTCTTTGTTTTGATTTATTTCCTCATTTTTGCTGGAACAGATCCTTCAAAAGTTGCATAAGAAAGAGTATCTGGGAAGTAAATTTCTGAGTTGTTACATGTTTGAGAATATCTTTTCCCCCACTACCCTCATACTTATAGATTGCATGTAGAAGTTTGGGTTCTTTAAGAATTTTGAAGGCATTTCTCCATTGCCATGCTCCTTCCAGTTTTGCTATGGAACAATCCATGATATTGGAGTCCTTGATACAGTGTTGTTGATTTTTCTTTCTCTCTCTGGGAAATATTGAGGCCTCCCTAGTAGGTCAGACAGTAAAGTATTCGCCTGCAATTCAGGAGACCCAGGTTTGATCCCTGGGTCAGAGAGATCCCTTGGAGAAGGAAATGGCAACCCACTCCAGTATTCTTGCCTGGAGAATTCCAAGGACAGAGGAACCTGGAGGGCTATAGTCCATGAGGTTGCAAAGACTTGGACATGATTGAGTAACTAACACACACACTGGGAAATATTAGTATTCTCTTTTTTATCCCTGTGGCCTTGCTGTCAGATGTTTTTCATGCAATAACTTGGGTACTTGTCGGAAATTTATGATCTGTGAACACATGTACTTTAGGTCAGGGAAAATTTTAGTTTATTTTTCCATTAGTTTTTGTTTTAATTTAATTTTCTCTTATCTCCCTGACCCCTCCCCTGGAACTCCCTTTAATAAAATATTGTTTTAACTATTTTTTTCTGTTTTACTTTCCATATTTTGTTTGTTATGTTCTACTTTTGGGAATATTTTCCAGACTTTGTATTTTAAGATTTTTATTGATGTTTAAGATCTATCATATTTTAATTTCTAATAACTTGCTCTTGTTCTCTACATTTTTTTTTTAATGTATTGTTCTTTCTTCACAGATTCAATATGATTTTTTATGTCTCTGAAAGTAAAAGTTGCTCAGTGATGTTCAACTCTTTGTGACCCCATGGCCTATACAGTCCAGGGAATTCTCCAGGCCAGAATATTGAGTGGATAGACTTTCCCTTCCCCAGGGAATCTTCCCAACCCAGGGATTGAACCCAGGTCTCCTGCATTACAGGCAGAGTCTTTACCAGCTGAGCTACTAGGGAAGCCCGTCTCTGAAAATACTAATTATAGAGTGGAGTTTGGAGGACATTCTTTTTTTTTTTTCTATTCATATAAAGGAGTGGAACCCTAAAATATTGTTTGATATCTCTGCATGTATGAGCGAGGCTTCTTTACTGGTGAACTTTTTGGAGCATGGTAAGCAGCAAGGTTTAACTATTTGTATGTTTGTTTTCCCTGATGGCTTCCCAGGGAAGTTTGGGTTTCCCTGGTGGCTCAGTTGTAAAGAATCCACCTGCAATGCAGGAAACCTGGGTTCGATCCCTGGGTTGGGAAGATCCGCTGGAGGAGGGCATGGTAACCCACTCTAGTGTTCTTTCTTGGAGAATCTCATGGACAGAGGAGCCGGGCAGGCTGCAGGTCATAGGGTTACAAAGAGTCAGACATGACTGAAGCAACTGGGCACACATGCATGGTTGTTTTCTTTTTAAATGGGACATGCATCTATCAGTCTATGGAGATGCCCAGTGTCTTCTGAGATTTCCATAATCCTACTGATAATAGGATTTCCATAATCTCTGTTGATTTATAAATCTTAGTTTTTTTTCTATTGAGTTTATAACACTTATATAAAATGAAGAAATGGGTACTTCCACTGGATCATTGAAAAAGCAAGAGAGTTCCAGAAAAAAACATCTATTTCTGCTTTATTGACTATGCCAAAGCCTTTGAAAGACATGGGAATACCAGACCACCTGACCTACCTCTTGAGAAGCCTATATGCAGGTCAGGAAGCAACAGTTCGAACTGGACATGGAACAACAGACTAGTTCTAAATAGGAAAAAGAGTATGTCAAGGCTGTATATTGTCACCCTGCTTATTTAACTTTTATGCAAAGTACATCATGAGAAATGCTGGGCTGGAGGAAGCACAAGCTGGAATCAAGATTGCCGGGAGAAAGATCAATAACGTCAGATATGCAGATGACAAAACCCTTATGGCAGAAAGTGTAGAGGAACTAAATGGCCTCTTGATGAAAGTTAAAGAGGAGAGTGAAAAAGTTCCTTAAAACTCAACGTTCAGAAAACAAAGATCATGGCATCCGGTCCCATCACTTCATGGGAAATAGATGGGGAAACAGTGTCAGACTTTATTTTTTGGGGCTCCAAAATCACAGCAGATGGTGACTGCAGCCATGAAATTAAAAGATGTTTACTCCTTGGAAGAAAAGTTATGATCAACCTAGATAGCATATTGAAAACAGAGACATTACTCTGCCAAAAAAGGTCCATCTAGTCAAGGCTATGGTTTTGCCAGTGGTCATGTATGGATGTGAGTGTTGGACTGTGAAGAAAGCTGAGTGCTGAAGAATTGATGCTTTTGAACTGTGGTGTTGGAAAAGACTCTTGGGAGTCCCTTGGACTGCAAGGAGATCCAACCAGTCCATTCTGAAGGAGATCAACCTTGGGATTTCTTTGGAAGGACTGATGCTGAAGCTGAAATTCCAGTACTTTGGCCACCTCATGCGAAGAGTTGACTCATTGGAAAAGACCTTGATTCTGGAAAGGATTAGAGGCAGGAGGAGAAGGGGACAATAGAGGATGAGATGGCTGGATGGCATCACTGACTCGATGGACGTGAATCTGAGTGGACCCCGGGAGTTGGTGATGAACAGAGAGGCCTGGCATGCTGTGATTCATGGGGTCGCAAAGAGTCGGACATGACTGAGCAACTGAACTGAACTGAAGTTTATGTTCAACTTCACTGTCCTTCCACCTGTCAACTTCTGTCAAAAAATGTTATTTTTATACTGAATCATTTATACCCCTGTGATTCTATTGAATATCTCTGACCACTACCCACTGAAGGTGAAACTAAGCTCTGTCATATACTGCACTTGCTATTTCATTTGCAGATTGTGTTCACAGTACATATCCAAAATCATTTCATAAAAGGACATTCAAATTTCATGAGATAAGATTTAATACAAAAGATTGATTTTTAAAAGCCTCTGTTGAATGGAATTTCTTCTGTGGTACCAAAGGCCAAAACCAAGTGATTCATTCATTTTCTGGGTTTATCGGAAGACACTCAGGGCCATGAAAACATCCAAGAATAGCCAAGATAATCTTGAAACAGAACAAAGTTGGAGAACTAATATTACTAGATTTTAAGAGAGATGAACTATAAAGGTGTATTAATTAAAACAGTGGATTTTGGTACCAATGGAATTGAGTTGATTATATTTTATATATACATATATATGTATAAATTGATATTCATAGTAAAATATTTACCTTAATTGTGAAAAATTTGACTCTTCAGTGTGGTGGGAGAAATGTCTTTTCAATGCATATTTCATACATTAATTGTAGAGCTACATGGAAAAATTGTAACTTGACTCTTATCTTATAGTTACTGAAAAGAAATCTGAAGTGATTATAGATCTACACGTGAAAGGTAAAAAAAATAAACAAGTGACACATGTAAAAGAATTCCTTCATGATCTTAAAGTAGGCAAATAACCTTGTATATAACGACATAAAGAGCATTATGAAAAGAGTTGTAAATTTTCTAATATTAGAACAAGCATTTCTGCTTATATTAAGTGTGAAAGGAAAGTAAAAAATGTTTGGCAAAGAAGATGTACAAATTGCCAGTAGGTACATGAAAAGATACTCAGCATCATTAGTTTTAGAGAAACACAAATCAGAACTGCAATGGCATACCACTTCCCACCTACTGCGGTAACTATAATTATTTTTAGTAGAAAATAACAAGTGTTGGGAGGATGTGGAAAAATTAGAACAGTAATAAATTGCTGGTAGAAATGTGAAACGCTGTAGCTGTTTGAAAAGAAAAGTTGACAGTTTCTCAAAAATTAGAGCGTCTATGAGCAGCTCATTGTCAGTCATATACCTAAGAGAACAGAAAGCGTATCTTCCTACAAACACTTGCACGTGAATGTGCACAGCAGCATTGTTCATAATAACCCCAAAGTGAAAACAACTCAACTGATGATTGGATAAGCAAAATGTGGTCTATTCATAAATGGTATAGTATGTATGTGTGTGCTAAGTTGCTTCAGTCATGTCCGACTTTTTGCGACCCTATGGGCTGTAGACTGCCAGACTCCCCTGTCCATGGGATTCTCCAGTCAAGAATACTGAAGTGGGTTACCATGCCTTCCTCCAGGGGATCTTCCCAATCCAGACATTGAACCAGCGTCTTTTTGTGTCTCCTGCATTGGCAGGTGGGTTCTTTACCATTCACATCACTTGAGAAGCCCAAATGGTGTACTGCTGCTACTGCTGCTAAGTTGCTTCAGTCGTGTCTGATTCTGTGCAACCCCATAGACAGTAGCCTACCAGGCTCCCTGGTCCGTGGGATTCTCCAGGCAAGAGTACTGGAGTGGGTTGCCATTTCCTTTTCCAATGCAAGAAAACGAAAAGTGAAAGTGAAGTCGCTCAGTCATGTGGGACTCTTAGCAACCCCATGGACTGCAGCCCACTAGGCTCCTCTGTCCATGGGATTTTTCAGGCAAGAGTGCTGGAGTGGGGTACCACTGCCTTCTCCAAAATGGCGTACTACTTAGCGACAAAGAAGAATGAAGTACTGACACATTCTACAATGTGGATGAACCTTGGCAACATTATGCTAAGGAAAAGAAGCCAGACATAAAGGACTGTCCATCCTGTATGCTTTAATTTATATGAAATGTCAACTCTATAGAGACAAAAGGTAGACTAGTATTTGGCAGAGCTTAGGGGCACAAGCAGAGAAGGCAATGGCAACTCACTCCAGTACTCTTGCCTAGAGAATCTCCTGGATGGAGGAGCCTGGTAGGCTGCAGTCCATGGGGTCGCTAAGAGTCAGACACGACTGAGAGACTTCACTTTTGCTTTTCACTTTCATGCATTGGAGAAGGAAATGGCAACCCACTCCAGTGTTCTTGTCTGGAGACTCCCAGGGACAGAGGAGCCTGTTGGGCTGCCGTCTATGGGGTCGCACAGAGTCGGACATGACTGACGTGATATAGCAGCAGCAGCAGGGGAGCAAGAGAATGAAGAGTCAGTGCTAAAGGAGAAGAGGTTTCTGTTTGGAGTGATGTAAGCATTCTGAAATTAGATAGTGATGATGGCTGCATACTTTATGAATCATAGACATTAAAATGATACAGTTTGTGTTATGTCAATTATATCTCAAAAAAGAGCTACTGAATTGAGGTGAATTGTGTCCTCCCCAAACTCATATGTTGAAATTTGAGGTACTCTAGCACTACAGGATGTAACACTATTTGGAGATAAGATCTTTTAGTAGAGCTTTAGGATGAAAACACTAATTCAAAACATACACGCACCCCAATGTTCATAACAGTTCTATTCACAATAGCCAAGACATGGAAACAACCCAAATGCCAACAACAGATGACTGGTTTAACATAAGAACCTAATGGAAGCAGAGGAGATTAAGAAGAGGTGGCAAGAATACACAGAAGAATTATACAGAAAAGGTCTTAATGACTGGGATAACCCAATAGTTTAGTCACTAACCTAGAGCCAGACATCCTGGAGTGGGAAGTCAAGTGGGCCTTAGGAACATTACTATGAACAAAGTTGGTTGAGATGATGGAATTCCAGCTGAGCTATTTCAAATCCTAAAAGATGATGCTGTTAAAGTGCTACACTCAGTATGTAAGCAAGTTTGGAAAACTCAGCTGTGGACACAGGACCAGAAAACATCAGATTTGATTCCAATCCCAAAGAAGGGAAATACCAAAGAATGTTCAGACCATCATACAGTTGTGCTCATTTAGCATGCTAGTAAGGTTATGCTCAAAACTCATGTTGATGTATGGCAAAACCAATACAATATTGTAAAGTAATTAACCTCCAATTAAAATAAATAATTTTATATTAAAAATAAAGGCAGGAAAAAAAATTCTTCAAGCTAGGCTTTAGTAGTACATGAACTGAGAATTTCAAGATGTACAATCTGGGTTTACAAAAGGCAGAGGAACCAGAAATGAAATTGCCAACATTCCTTGGATCACAGAAAAAGCAAAGGAATTCCAGAAAAACATCTACTTCTGCTTCATTGACTACTCTAAAACCTTTGACAGTGTGGATCACAACAAACTGTGGAAAATTCCTGTAGAGATGGGACTACCAGACGACATTACCTGCCTCTTCAGAAGCCGGTAAGCAGGTTAGGAAGCAATAGTTAGAGCCAAACAGGAACAACGGACTGGTTCAAAATTGGGAAAGGAGTATGTTAAGTCTCTATATTGTCACCCTTCTTATTTAACTTCTAAGCAGACTACATCATGTGAAATGCCAGACTGGATGAAGCACAAGCTGGAATCAAGATTGCAGGGAGAAATATCAATAAACTCAGATATACAGATAACACCATCCTGATGGCAGAGAGTGATGAGGAGCTAAAGAGCCTCTTGATGAAAGTGAAAGAGGAGCATGAGAAAGCTGACTTAAAACTAAAATCATGGCATCTGTTCCCATAAATTCATGGCAAATAGATGGTGGAAAAGTGAAAACAGTAACAGATTTTCTTTTCTTGGGCTCCAGAATCACTGTAGATGGTGACTGCAGCCGTGAAAGGAAAGCTATGACCAACCTAGACAGAATATTAAAAAGCAGAGACATTACTTTGCCAACAAAGGTCCTTCTGGTCAAAGCTGTGGTTTTCCAAGTAATCGTGTATTCATGTTAGAGTTGGACCATAAAAAAGGCTGAGTTCCAAAGAACTGATGCTTTTGAACTGTGGTTTTGGAGAAGACTCTTGAGAGTCCCTTGGGCTGCAAGGAGGTCCAACCAGTCCATCCTAAAGATCAGTCCTCAGTTTTCATTGGAAGGACTGATGTTGAAGAGGAAACTCCAATACTTTGGCCACCTGATTCAAAGAACTGACCCACTGGAAGACCCTGATGCTGGGAGAGGTTGAAGGCAGGAGGGGAGGGGGGTGACAGAGGATGAGATGACATCATCGACTCAATGGACATGAGTTTGAGTCAAACTCCAGGAGACAGTGAAAGACAGGGAAGCCTGGTTGGTTGCAGTCCATGGGGTTTCAAAGTGTCAGACATGACAGAGTGACGAAACAATGTGTCCATTGAGTCAGTGATGTCATCTAACCATCTCATCCTCTGTCATCCCCTTCTGCCCTCAATCTTTTCCAGCATCGGTTTTTTTTTTTTTTTTCCCAGTGAGTCAGCTCTTCTCATCCGGTGGCAAAAGTATTGGAGCTTCAGCTTCAGCATCAGTCCTTCCAATGAATATTCAGGGTTGATTTCCTTTAGGATTGACTGGTTTGATCTCCTTGTTGTCCAAGGGACTCTCAAAGGTCTTCTCCAGCACCACAGTTTGAAAGCATCAATTCTTCAATGCTCAGCCTTTTTTATGGTCCAGCTCTCATATCTGTACATGATAACTGGAAAAAGATAGCTTTGAGAGGAGTGGTCCCAAGATGGCAGAGGGATAGGATGGGGAGACAACTTTCTGACCCACAAATTCATCAAAAGATTATTTGAACGCTGGTCAACTTTCACAAAACAACTTCTGAATGCTGGCAAAGGACACCAGGCACCCAGAAACGCAGCCCATTCTCTTTGAAAGGAGGTAGGGCAAAATATAAAAGACAAAAGGAGACACAAGAGCATTAGGGATGGAGACCTGTCCTGGGGAGGGAGTCATGAAGGAGAAGTTTCCACACAGTAGGAAACCTCTCACAGGCGGGTCTGTAGGGAGTTTTGGAATCTCAGAGGGCAACATAACCAGGAGGAAAAAACAAACAAACAGAATAGTGCTTAACTGCAACTGCCAATGGAGAAGTAGCCCAGATGCTCACGTCCACCAGCAGTGAGCAGGAGCTGAACAGGGAGGCATAAGGACTGGGCCTAAATACCCTGAGGACAATCTGAGGGAGCTAACATGAGATAGCAACCCAAACTGTGGGATCACAAGGGGGGGGGGGGTGGAAAAAAAAGAAAGAACTTATCTGTGAAAGTGCAAAAGGCTCTAATGTGCAGCTGGCCCAATCACAGAACAAAGGATTGAGCGAACACCAAAGGAGAGCTAACCAGCTGCATACAGGCCCCTCCTCCCCCAACTCGCCCAAGGCAGAGAGGCAGGTGTGTGACAGCCAGAGTTGGAAGGCGAGGGGTTGCTGCAATCTTGGTCCCAGAGACAGCATTTTCCCTAAACTGTGAGCAGGCTCCGAGTTGCTAATCATGTCTTCCTGGGACCCTGGATGGCTGACAACTGCCAGAAGGGTCGCAGCCTCAGGTCAGCACCCCAGAGGAGACACATAGCACACTTGAGAAGGTGCTCTTGTGGTGCACCCGCAAACCTGGTGGGGACTGGGGAAGTGTTTAAGACACTCTGCCTACCTGGACAGTGAGCTCGCCAAGTACCTGGTCTCCTGAGCAGCTCGGACCTGGGAAGGGCACAAAACACATGCCCAGCTGAGTCTATGCCCTGGCAGAGTACCTGAGAACCTAGTGGCTTAGACCTGGGAAGTGCATGAAACGCAGGGCCCACTTGGGACAGTGCCCTTGCAGAGCACCCTGAAGCCTGAGCAGTCTAGACCTGTAAAGCACATGCTGTTGTGAGCTGTGGCAAACCCAGTGTGTCCATACACTGGGAGCACTCCCCACACACGACAGTGATATTTGTTTGCAGTGTTCCTCCCTCCCCACAACACAACTGAACAAGTGAGCCTAAATAAGCGACCACCTTCACCCCCCTTGTGTCACGGCAGAAATTATACTCTGAAGAAAGTTGCAACAGGAGGAAGCCAAAATAAACAAAGAAGAGGGAACAGCTCTGGAAGTGACAGGTGCAATATATTAAAACCCTGTAGTTAACATTGACTAAGTATTGGAAGGGGTCGATAGACCTTGAGGACAAGTACAAGCTGGAACAAAGAACTATCTGAAACTGAACTGACCCCACGCTGTCCACAACAGCTCCAGAGAAATTCCTAGATGTATTTTCACTACTATTACTTTTTAATTTTGTTTTATAAATTTAAGTTCTTTATTACTTCTTTTAGTTTTTATAACCTACAAAAAAGTTTTTATAACCTTGCAAAAAAAGACCCTATTTTTAAAACAACTTTCATATATATATTTTAAAATTTTTGTGACTGATATTGTTTTGTATTTTTTATATTGCATTTTTAAATTTATTTTTTATATTGGATTTTTGAAAGTCTAACCTCTATTCTAGATGTTTAATCTTTGCTTTATGGTATTTGTTATCAATTTTGTACCTTTATGAATCTAATCTTCAGTATCCATTTTCATTTAGGGATGTGATTATGTGATTACTGGCTTGATTGGTCTCGGCCCTTTTGACTCTCCCTTTTCTTCCCCAGGTCACCTTTACCTCCCTCCTCCCTCTTCTCTTCTCTATGTAACTCACCCTGTGCAGGATGCCTCATCTAAACAAAAAACAAAAAACAAACAAAAAAAAAACAGAAAACAAAAATACAAACCCAATCACCAGCAGACCAGATTACCATCTCACTCAGCCTTGCCATCAGAGAAAAAACAAACAAACAAAACAAACAAACAAAAACTCAGCACAAATCTCACCCTATATAAAGATTCTTAGAAAAGTTCAATCTTCCCAGACTGAACCAGGAAGAAACAGAAATTATGGACAACCCAATTACAAGCACTGAAATTGAAGCTGTGATCGAAAATCTCCCCCAAAACAAAACCCCAGGACCAGATGGCTTCATAGGAGAATTCTATCAAACATTTAGCAAAGAGCTAATGCCTATCCTCCTAAAACTCTTCCAAAAAATTGCAGAGGAAGGAACACTTCCAAACTCATTCTACAAGACCACCATCACCCTGATACCAAAACCAGACAAAGACAATACACAAAAAGAAAACTATAAGCCAATATCACTGAGGAACGTAGGTGTGAAAATCCCCAACACAATTTTGCAAAACAAAATTCAACAACAACATCAAAAAGTTCATATATCATGATCAAGTTGGGTTTGTTCCAGGAACGCAAGGATTCTTCAATATATGCAAATTGATCAATGTGATACACTATATTGACAAATTGAAAGATAAAAACCACATGATAATCTCAATAGATGCAGAGAAAGCTTTCGACAAAATTCAACATGCATTTATGATTAAAGCTCTTCAAAAAATGGGCATAGAAGGAACCTACTTCAACATAGTAAAGGCCATATATGATGAGCCTACAACAAATATTATTCTCAATGGTGAAAAATGGAAATATTCCCCCTAAGATCAGGAACAAGACAGGGGGGTCCACTTTCACCACTATTATTCAACATAGTTGTGGAAGTCCTAGCTACAGCAATCAGAGAAAAAGAGAAATAAAAGGAATACAGATCAGAAGAGAAGTAAAGCTCTCACTGTTTTCAGATGGTTTGATACTGTACAGAAAAAACCCTAAATATACCACCAGAAAATTACTAGAGCTAATAAATGCATATAGTAAAGTTGTAGATTATAAAAGTAATACACAGAAATCCCTAGCATTCCTATACACTAACAATGAGAAAACAGAAAGAGAAATTAAGGAAACAATCCCATTCACCATTGTGATGAAAAGAATAGAATACTTAGGAATAAATTTACCTAAAGAAACAAAAGACATATATATATATAAAACTATAAAACATTGATGAAAGAAATCAAAGAGGACACAAATAGATGGAGAAATATATCATGTTCATGGATAAGAAGAATCAATATAGTGAAAATGAGCATACTACCCAAAGCAATCTATAGATTCAATGCAATCCCTATCAAGCTACCAATGGTATTTTTCACATAACCATGAACAAATTATTTCATGATCTGTTTGGAAACACAGAAAACCTCGAAAAGCCAAGGAAATCTTAAGAGAAAGGGCAATGGAACTGGAGGAATCAATGTGCCTGTCTTCTGACTATACTATAAAGCTATGGTCATCAAGACAGAATGGTCCTGGCACAAAGACAGAAATATAGACCAATGGGACAAAATAAAAAGCCCAGAGATAAATCCACACAACTATGGATATCTTATTTTTGAAAAAGGAGACAAAAATATACAGTGGAGAAAAGACAATCTCTATAACAAGTGCTGCTGGGAAAACTGGTTAACCACCTATAGAAGAATGAAACTAGAACACTTTCTAACACCATACACAAAAGTAAACTCAAAATGGATTAAAGATCTAAATGTAAGTTCAGAAACTAGAAAACTCCTAGAGGAAAACATAGGCAGAACACTCTCCGACATAAATCATGGCAAGGTCCTTTATGACCTACCTCCCAGAGCAATGGAAATAAAAGAAAATAAACAAATGGGACCTAATTACACTTAAAAGCTTTTGCACAGTGAAGGAAACTATAAGCAAGGTGAAAAGACAGCCTTCAGAATGGGAGAAAATAATAGCTAACAAAGCAATTGACAAAGAATTAATCTCAAAAATATACAAGCAGCTCATGCAGCTCAATACTGGAAAAATAAATAACCCAATCAAAAAAATGGGCCAAAGAACTAAACAGACATTTCTCCAAAGAAGACATACAGATGGCTAATAAACACATGAAAAGATGCTCAACATCATTCATTATCAGTGAAATGAAATCAAAACCACAATGTGAGGTACCATCTCACTCTGGTCAGAATGCTGCTGCTGCTGCTAAGTCACTTCAGTCATGTCCGACTCTGTGTGACCCCATAGACGGCAGCCCACCAGGCTCCACCATCCCTGGGATTCTCCAGGCACGAACACTGGAGTGGGTTGCCATTGCCTTCTCCAATGAATGAAAGTGAAAAGTGAAAGTGAAGTCGTTCAGTCATGTCTGACTCTTCGAGACCCCATGGACTGCAGCCTACCAGGCTCCTCCATCCATGGGATATTCCAGGCAAGAGTACTGGAGTGGGTTGTCATTGCCTTCTCCATCTGGTCAGAATGGCTTCTATCAAAAAGTCTACAAACAATAAATGCTGGAGAGGGTGTGGGGAAAAGGGAACCCTCTTACACTGTTGGTGGGAATGCAAACTAGTACAACTACTATGGAGAACAGCATGGTGATTCCTTAAAAACCTGGAAATAGAACTGCCATAGGACCCAGCAATCTCACTGCTGGGCACACACACCAAGGAGACTAGAGTTGAAAGAGACAGGTGTACCCCAGTGTTCATCACAACACTGTTTACAATAGCTAAGACATGAAAGCAACCTAGATGTCCATTGGTGGACAAATGGATAAGAAAGCTGTGGTACATATACACAATAGAAAATTACTCAGCTATTAAACAGAACACATTTGAGTCAGTTCTAATGAGGAGAATGAAACTGGAGCCTCTTGTACAGAGTGAAATAAGTCAGAAAGGGAAACATCAATACACTGCTGCTGCTGCTGCTAAGTCACTTCAGTCGTGTTCGACTCTATGCGACCCCATAGATGGCAGCCCACCAGGCTTCCCTCTCCCTGGGATTCTCTAGGCAAGAACATCGGAGTGGTTTGCCATTTCCTTCTCCAATGCATGAAAGTGAAAAGCGAAAGCGAAGTCGCTCAGTCGTGCCCGACTCTCAGCGACCCCATGAACTGCAGCCTACCAGCCTCCTTCGTCCATGGGATTTTCCAGGAAAGAGTACTGGAGTGGGTTGCCATTGCCTTTTCCGATCAATACACTATATTAATGTATATATATCGAATTTAGAAAGATGGTGACTATGATCTTATATGCAAGACAGCAAAAGAGACACAGATATAAAGAACAGACTTTCGGCCTCTGTGGAAGAAGGTGAAGGTGGGATGATTTGAGAGAATAGCTTTGAAACATGTATATTACCATATGTGAAACAGATGAACAGCCCAAGTTCAATGCATGAAACAGGGCACTCAATGCTGGTGCACTGGGACAACCCAGAGGGATGGAATGAGGAGGGAGGTGGAAGGGGTTTAGATGCATGGCTAATTCATGTCAATGTATGGCAAAAACCACCACAATATTGTAAAGTAATTAGCTTCCAATTATAATAAACAAGTTAATTAAAAACACATAGCATTGACTACAAGGACCTTTTGAGCAAAGTGATGTCTCTGATTTTTAATACACTGTCTAGGTTTGATTTAGATATAATGTGTGTGGAGAGTTCACATCAGCTCCACTGTTATTACTCTCTACTCAATGTCAGTATTTACAGATTGAAAAATGTTAAGAGGAAGCTCAGATTAAAGAGAAGATCATATGCTTCGAAAACCAAATCATTTGCTTATATAAGCAAAAGAAATGCAGAAAGATACCATCAAGGTCTGCATATAGAACAGAGATCAATCACATGTTCAAAGTTAGGCAGAGGTCAAGTTTCCAAATTTCAAAATCATCACAGTGAATGCAGTATTGAGATTATTTTATCTTAGTGAGTAAGAGCCTCATCAGAACACGTGGAAATTCAAACGTTCCCTTCTGAGCATTGCTGTTTAGTACTGAAGCAGTTCTATACACTGGATGCTTTTGATAAAAGCTGAATCTACTCATCTGAGCCAGCTGTACTTCATCAACATATAAAAAGACTACAGGGATAAACACTCAGCCTCTCTGGCTAACACAGCCCACCCCTAATCCATTCCTAAACTGGAACAAAGGTTAGTTACTGAGAAATCTCTTGGAATCAAACTAATAGGACATTGGGGCCTATCCTATAATTGCTCTGTGCACCTAAGTCATTATATATATACTTTAACTAGTACTGTTCTCTTTAAGACTAAAGATCACTGGGTTTTTCACCTCTTCCCTTTCCCTTGCACTCTACATCTAATCAGTTATATAATTTGGTTGCTTCTTCCTTTGAAATGTTTTCAAGATAATGGAAAAAATATTCATGTTAAGATTATAGGGGTGTTTCTACAATATAGGATATTTTTTATTAGTTACTCCAATTCCAACAATTATTTGACCTAAAATGGACCTTTGGTCCATTGTTTTTTACTTGCTATTATTCTCCACCTCTCTTTTGAGAGTCTTTTCAAACAATGTTCAAGAGAGATTAAACTAAGAAGATTGAAACATGTATAATATCATATAAGAAATGAATCACCAGTCCAGGTTCGATGCATGATACAGGATGCTTGGGGCTGGTGCACTGGGATGACCCAGAGGGATGGTACGGGGAGGGAGGGCAGAGGGGGGTTCAGGATGGGGAACACGTGTACACCCATGGTGGATTCATGTTGATGTATGGCAAAACCAATACAATATTGTAAAGTAATTAGTCTCCAATTAAAATAAATACATTTAAATTAAAACAAGGTTGAGAGTGCATAAAATGAAATGATTAAAGAGATCAACAATAGAATCTAAATATATCTCAAATTCTTTCATGTTTAGCATTTACCACTATTACCCTGAACTGAGACATTATCAATTCTAGCCTAGATTACTCCAAAAGGCTTCCATTCTTGTGCCTCCTGGTAGCCATGGAGAGCTATTGGGGTTGTTCCTCTGTTTAAAATTCTTAATTAGATTCCCTTCATAGACTAAGCTACATCAGGGCCTAGAAAGCCTTATGTGATCTAATGCTCTTCTTGCATCTCCTTCAGTGCTTTAAAACAGCTGGTCTTCTGGCTTCTGCTATTTCTGGCAAGAAGTTAGCAATCATTCAGAGTGTTCTCTGTATATAAATAATATTTTCTCTAGATGCTATAAAAAATTTTATCTTTGGTTTGTAGTTGCTTGAATATAATGTCCCTAGACATGGTTTGCACATCTTGAATCTATAAATACACCCTCTTACACTAACTTCAGAAATTTTAAATCATTATTTTCCAAGTAATTTGTCTGCCTTAGCTTTATTTTCTTGCTTTATGATACTCTAATTAAATGTATATTAGACCTTTTCATATTTTTCTATGAGTCCCTGAGACTCTATTTTTTACACATCAATGTTTTTTATCTCTTATCTTAAGGTTGGGTAATTTTCATTAATGTATCCTTTGTAGGATAAGGGAGTTAGAGAAGGCAAGGTTCAGAAAAAGAACGAGACTGGCACTTACAGGAACAGATCACCTTTAATGAGGTGAGAAGGGGCAGCAGTCAGATTAGTGAGCTGCTGCACTAACCCAAGAAAAGAGTAAGTATATATAGGCATAGATGTGGAAAGCTACTGTCTTAAGGGGGCCTGTTCTTCTCCAAGGTTGTTAGGAGTAGTTATCTCTTAAACAGCTGGGGCAAGGAATTGTGGTGATTGGCCAGAGGCTGGACTGGCTGGGAGCCGAGCATAATCAACCTTAATGGCCATTATTTTCTTCAGGTGAGAGAGTTTTTTGTTTTACGTAGAATGGTGCGGAGGACCTGGAGGGGAGACTTAACTTCAGGCTATTTTGAGCCATATAACTTTCCTTCATCCTTAAGTTCATTGATTCTTTCATCTGTCATGAAGGTCTTCCAGCAATGTTTTAAAGACGGTATTTTTCAGTTTTAGAATTTCTCTTGGTGGTTTTGTATAGTTTCTGCTTTTCTACTGAAATTTATGTTTCCACTCATTAATAAGCTTATATTCCTTTACATCACTGAGCATAGTTTTTGTAGCTATCTTTAGATCTTTATTTACTTATTCCAGCATTTAGATAACCTTGAGGAGAGTTTTTTTGACTTTTTTCCCCTTAAGAATGGTTCAGGCTTTCCAGTTTCTTCATGGCAAATAATTTTGAACTGTATACTGGTCATTGTGAATGGATTCTGTTATTTCCCTCCAAAAGATGGGTTAAGGTTTGTTGGTTTAAGCGTGTAATTAACTTAGTTGGACTCAAACTGAAAATTCTGTCTTGGATAGCAGCTCAAAGCTTTGTTCAGTTCTTTTACCCTTAGCTGGGCTGTTTTCACTAATAAGTGATTAGAGATCAGCCAGAGATGGGCAGATTTTCAGACAGGAAGGTCTCCCCCTCTTTTGGCTCCTTAATTTTTAGCCCTTCATTTTCTAGTGGCTCTTATTGCCAGAATGTCTGCTGATTTTCTATAAAGTGTTAGACATCCCCCACCAGGCCAAATGCAATCTTCTCTGAAGTTAACAGCCTTCACAAATGGAAACTTGCTCTATGCTGCTTCCTTCTAGTAGCTATTGCTCTCTAGAATGTATCCACTGAGGTTCACTCTCTAGTCCCTTTATGTAGGTACTCCTTGCCTCCCTGTCTTGCTCAGAGTTCATACTAGTTATCTGTGAGGGAGTAGAAGCATAGAAGCTTACACAGCTATACTAAAAACAGAACTCTCCATACTCTTACATACATTCAGTCAAGTTTGCAGGACATGCTCTCTCTTTCAAGAAATATTTCCGCTGGGTATTTGCACGATTTACTCTCCATATTTAATTCAAGTCTTCACTCAGGTGTCAATTATTCAGAAAGAACGTCCTTGGACAAATTGTTTAATATATGCTGCTCATTCATCCTGAGACATTACTATCTTCCAATTTACCCTGCATTATTTTATTTCACAGTACTTATCTTTCTGACTTCATGATATGCTTAAATTTTTCTTTTGCCGATATTGATCTTTCTTACTAGACCATAAGCTCTAGGAGTACTGAAATTTTTGTCTGCCTTGAGTAGTGTTGCACCCACAGCACCCAGAAGAGATTTTGGCTCATTGTTGGGGTTCAATAAACACTTGTTGAATTAACACCTCATGCTAGATAGTTAAAAATAAATCTACACACAAATATGCTTAACTGGTTTTTGATGAAAGCAACAGCAAGCCAATGGAGAAAAGGTAGCCTTTTTGACAAATTGTGCTAGAGCAACTGGACATCTATTGGCAAAAAATGAACTTTGATCTAAACTTCCCACTTTACATGAAAATTAACTCAAAATGAATCCTGACTTACATGTGAAACATAAAATTAAAAAAAATTTTTATGAAAATGTGCAGGAGATACAATATGGAATCTAAGACTTATATGCAATATGTAAAACTATAGCACTTTTAGAAAAAAAAAATAGGAGACCTTCTTGGGATATAAGGCTAGGGAAATATTTCAGGCTTGACACCAAAAGACATAAAAGGAAATTCATAAAAGTAAAGTTGATAAGCTGGACCTTATTAAAATGAAAAGCTTTTCTCTGCAATATACCACGTGAAGGGATGAAAGACAAGCTACAATCTTTTGAATCATATATCTGACTAGAACTAATATGCCAACAAAACTGGAAAACTAAGCAGTGGCTGCAGAACTGGAAAAGGTCAGTTTTCATTCCAATCCCCCAAGAGGGCAATGATAAAGAATGTCCAAACCACTGTACAATTTGGAGAAGGCAATGGCACCCCACTCCAGTACTCTTGCCTGGAAAATCCCATGGACAGAGGAGCCTGGAAGGCTGCAGTCCATGGGGTTGCTAAGGGTCGGACAAGACTGAGCTTTTCACTTTCACTTTCACTGTACAATTACACTCATTTCTCATGTTAGCAAAGTACTGATTAAAATCCTTCAAGCTAGGTTTCAACAGTATGGAAACCAAGAACTTCCATATATACAAGCTGAATTTAGAAAAGGCAGAGGAACCAGAAATCAAATTGCCAACATCTGTTGGATCATAGCAAAAACTAGAGAATTTCAGTAAAATATCTACTTCAGCTTCATTGACTACTCTAAAGCCTTTGACTGTGAGAATCACAACAAACTGTGGAAAGTTCTTCAAGAGATGGGAATACCAGACCACTTTACCTATGAAACCTGTGTGCAGGTCAGGAAGCAACAGTTAGAACAAGACAGGAAACAACAGACTGGTTCAAAATTGGGAAAAGAGTATGTCAAGAATGTATATTGTCACCCTGTTTATTTAACTTCTATGCAGACTACATCATGTGAAATGCCAGGCTGGATGAAGCTCAAGCTGGAACCAAGACTAGGGAGAAATATCAGTAACCTCAGATATGCAGATGACACCATTCTTATGGCAGAAAGTGAAGAGGTGGTAAGCCTCTTGATGAAAGTGAAAGTTAATCACTCAGTGTCTGACTCTTTGCAACCCCATGGACTGGGGTCCTCTGTACATGGGATTTTCCAGGCAAGAGTACTGGAGTGGGTTGCCATTTCCTTTTTCAGAGGATCTTCCCCACCTAGGGATCGAACCCAGGTCTCCAATATTGAAGGGAAGTATTGATGAAAGTGGAAGAGCTGGCTTAAAACTCAACATTAGTAAAACAAAGATCATGGCATCTGGTTCCATCACTTTATAGCAAATAGATGGGGAAACAATGGAAACAATGGCAGATTTTATTTTCTTGTGACTGCATCCATGAAATGAAAAGATGCTTGCTCCTTGGAAGAAAAGCGATGACCAACCTAGACTGCATATAAAAAATAGAGCATTACTTTGCCTACAAATGTCCGTATAATCAGAGCTATGGTTTTTCCAGTAGTCATGTATGGATGTGAGACCTGGACGATTAAAAAGCTGAATGCCAAAGGATTGATGTGTTTGAACTGTGGTGTTGGAGAAGACTCTTGAGAGTCCCTTGGACTGCAAGGAGATCAAACCAGTCAATCCTAAAGGAAATCAACGCTGAATATTCATTGGAAGGACTGAACCTGTAGCTGAAGCTTCAATACTTTGTCCACCTGATGCAAAAAGCTGACAACTGGAAAAGACCCTGATGCTGGTAAAGATTGGGGGCAGGTGGAGAAGGGAACAGTGACAGGGATGAGATGGTTGGATGGCATCACTGACTCAATGGACATGAGTTTGAGCAAGCTCTGGGAGATGGTGAAGGACAGGGAAGCCTGGTGTGCTGCAGTCCATGAGGTCACAAAGGTTTGGACATGACTGAGTGACTGAACAATAACAACGACAACAATATCTAGAATAAAGGATTCTCAAAACGTAACAGTGGAAAACAAAATAGTTAGGAAATGGGCAAAAATCATGAAGAAACTAAAGAGCACATATAAATGGCAAATTAGCACAAGAAAAGTTGTTCAACATCATTACCTATTAAGGAAATGCAAATTAAGACCACAAGCTATTACTGCACACTTATTAGAATGGCTAAAATAAAAAATGGTGACAACATCAAATTCTGGCAAGAATGTTCACCATCATTAGGTGAACACTGTGATACATCTGTGCCATGGAATACCACTCAGCAATTAAAAGGAAAAGACTGTTGACGTGTACAAAAACTTGAATGGATGTCAAAGGAATTATGTTGAATGAAAGAAATCTAATACCCAAAGATTTTACTGTACATTCTATTTATGCAACAGTTTTAAAATGACAAAGTTTTACAAATGGAAACCAGATTAGTGGTTGCCAGGGTTGAGGAATAAGGAGATAGCCAAGAAAGAGGTGGGTGTGGCTATAAAAATTCCTTGTGATAATGGAATTGTTCTGGATTTTGATTGTGGCAGTGGACACACCAACTTACATATATGACAAAACAGTACAGAACTGACTAAATTCACACACAAGTATAACCATTTGAATAACATGAGTGGGTTGCATCAATATCATCCATTTAGTGGCTCTTAAGGAGATGAATCTTGGTTCAGCCATTAGTTTTTTGTAAATTTTTGGCAAGTGTTAACATTTCTCAATTAAAATTACTTATGAAACTTGGTTGGCACAGAGTAAGGGCTTAATAGATAGAAGTGAGAATTCAAAATTGTCTTCTAGTGGATGTTCTAAATTGCTTTTTTTCCTAACTAATATTTGGTAATATCTTGGATTCTCTTTCTAAATGAAAGCAAATTCATGGTGAAAGTGTTTATTTTCCTTCATTTCTGGTAAGGCTGAAATTTGGCTGTAATGTGATCAGTATTGCACCATAATTTACATAGCCCTGGTGAGAGTCAGCACTTTGGATTTTGAACACTTAAAAAAAAAACTCTTTACCCACAGCTGAACTTGCTGGGAAGTTCATTTTTCAGGCATTTCCCGAACTCATTGCCTTCTTTTAATAAACATCAGTATATTTCCAGTTATTACTTACATTAAAGATGAAAATTATGCAGGTAAACCCTTGTCTTTTGCTGCCTTTGTCAGAAATGTAACACAGGACTGGATGTGTCTTTTGGTTGATAAAATACATCTGAATATTCTTAAGGTCTTCTGGAACCTTTCTCTCTTCATATTTAACCACTCACGACCACTTCACAGTACAGTGCCTGATTATTCAGGATTTCAGGCACCACTCTTCCCTCTTCTAACAGATTAGAAAGGCACCAAAGGATGACTCATTAAGTGTCTTAGGTAAAGCAGCAATAACTACAAGGAAGGTCTCGCTCAAATATTGTCTGAGTACTATTTTCAGTTCAGTTCAGTCACTCAGTCATATACGACTCTTTGCGACCCCATGGACTGCAGCACTCCAGGCCTCCCTGTCCGTCACCAACTCCTGGAGTTTACTAAAACTCATGTCCATCGAACTGTTGACGTCATCAAACCATCTTATCTTCTGACATCCCCTTCAATCTTTCCCAGTATCAGGGACTTTTCAAATGAGTCAGCTTTTCCCATCAGGTGGCCAAAGTACTGGAGTTTCAGCTTCAACATCAGTCCTTCCAATGAATATTCAGGACTGATTTCCTTTAGGATGGACTGGTTGGATCTCCTTGCTGTCCAAGGGACTCTCAAGAGTCTTCTCCAACACCACAGTTCAAAAACATCAATTCTCCAACACTCAGCTTTCTTTGTAGTTCAACTCTCACATCCACATATGACTACTGGAAAAACCATTGCTTTGACTAGATGGATCTTTGTTGGCAAAGTAATGTCTCTGCTTTTGAATATGCTGTCTAGGTTTGTCATAACTTTTATTCCAAGGAGCAAGCGTCTTTTAATTTCATGGCTGCAGTCACCATCTGAAGTGATTTTAGAGCCCCCCCCGCCCCCCAAAATAAAGTCTGTCACTGTTTCCCCATCTATTTGCTATGAAGTTATGGGACCAGGTGCCATGAACTTAGTTTTCTGAATGTTGAGTTTTAAGCCAATTTTTTCACTCTCCTCTTTCACTTTCATCAAGAGGCTTTTTAGTTCCTCTTCACTTTCTGCCATAATGGTGGTGTCATCTGCATATCTGAGGTTATTGATATTTCTCCTGGCAATCTTGATTCCAGCTTGTACTTCATCCAGCTCAGCATTTTTCATGATGTACTCTGCATATAAGTTAAATAAGCAGGGTGACAATATACAGCCTCGATTTACTCCTTTTCCTATTTGGAACCAGTCTGTTGATCCATGTCCAGTTCTAACTGTTGGTTCCTGACCTGCATACATATTTCTCAGAAGGCAGCTCAGGTGATCTGGTATTCCCAGGTCTTTAAGAATGTTCCAGAGTTTGTTGTGGTCTACACAGTCAAAGGCATTGGCATAGTCAGTAAAGTGGAAGTAGATGTTTTTCTGGAACTCTCTTGCTTTTTTGATGATCCAACAGATGTTGGCAATTTGATCTCTGGCTCCTCTGCCTTTTCTTTCTTTTTCTTTTTAATTTTCTTTTTACTTTATTTTACTTTACAATACTGTATTGGTTTTGCCATACATTGACATGAATCCACCACGGGTGTATACGAGTTCCCAATCCTGAATCCCCCTTCCATCTCCCACCCCATATCATCTCTCTGGATCCTCTGCCTTTTCTAAATCCAGCTTGAACATCTGGAAGTTCACAGTTCATGTACTGTTGAAGCCTGGCTTGGAGAATTTTGAGCATTATTTTCCTAGTGCGTGAGATGAGTGCAATTGTGTGGTAGTTTGAGCATTTTTTGGCATTACCTTCCTTTGGAAGAGTGATATTTTCAAACCCATTTATATTCCTGAGTCTTTTCATGCTTGTCTTTCCTCACTGGGCTTTAGAACTTCAGGAAGGAAGCAACTTTCTCCAAGAGGTTCTGTTTTTTAAAATTTCATATTACTATTGGCAGTCCAAACTAATAATCAAAGTCACAACTTTTCCTAATAGTTAGTGCTTTTCAGGAATGGCTTCCTCTCACACTAGTACCCAAGCTCCACTGGACTTAATGCTCAGCTTGAACTAACTCAAGTTTTGCTTTGAGAATTGTGGAGAATTCCACTCTGAACAAAAGTGCCTTAGAAACAAAACAAACAAACAAAAAAACCCCTTATTTATCTTGTCGCTCAGAAATTAATCATTTACATTTCAAGAGAGCAATATCCAGTCCTAGCACAAAAAATAAATAAATAAATAAATAAAGATTGGAGTTACGGTTTCTAAATACTCTCAGAGTTCTAAATACTCTCAGAAGTCCCACTTGCTTGTGGTATCAGATCTTGATGATAATATTGAGTTTTCTCATGCCCTTTGACTCAGTTGATTGCAAAAGTCCTAATTCTGCCCTGTTCCACCCAGTTTCTTCCTAACTGAGGAGAAAGAAGCTCTCAGTTCAGAGTTTTGACCTGTATTTCTTTTTACGCTGGGGTTTTGCTGACTATGGTGCAGCTGAACTCATTTGGAGAGTGCTGCTGCTAACTCACTCTCTTCCTTCCATATATTTTCAGGTGCAACCTGTGATCTTTGAGCTTCCATTGGTCACAATTGTCAACACTTACCATGAAGCCTGTGTCAGGGAGGAAGTCCCCAGTTCTGTACCTCCATGGGATTCTGACCGTGCTCCTCTGCCCGGACAGCTTACAAGGTGAGTAAAATAGCTGCGGATTCTCAGGTCCCAGAAAAGCGATTAGAAAAGTGTTCAGTTAATGGCAAGAAGGTAGTTAAACCAATCAATTGCAAATATATTCATTCCATATTAGGAATTTTAAAAGTATGATCAAATTGAAATGTTTTATATTACTTTGTGGGAGGTATAATAACTTGTTTTACTAATGTCAATTTCAGTTAACAAATTGCTTTACCAATGTTATAATAAATTGTTTATTAACTTCTATTTTATTAATGGAACAACTGAATTCCCAAATATTTTCAAAATGTTTTTTTAGTACTTTTATATTTATATTATTATTATTATTATTAGAGAAACAGCTGTTTTGTATGAATTCCCAGGGGTCTGCTCTAGTAAACAGATAATGAATTGTGGGAATAAAATGAACAGAAGGGGGAACATGGTCAACAGTATTGTAATCGCCTTGTATGATGACAGATGGTAACTAGATTATCATGGTGAGCATTTATAAAGGGCTTCCCTGCTGGTTCATATGGTAAAGAATCTGCCTGCAATGCAGAAGATGCAAGTTCCATCCCAGGGTTGGGAAGATCCCCTGGAGAAGGAAATGGCAACCCACTCCAGCATTCTTGCCTGGGAAATCCCATGGACAGAGGAGCCTAGTGAACTATAGTCCATGGAGTCACAAAGGGTTGGACATGACTGAGCAATAGAACATGCATGCATTTTATGAGGTAAATAAATGTGTTGTACACCTAGATTGAACATAATATTGAGGTCGATTATGTTTCAATTAAAAAAAAGAATAAACTGCAAATAACATTACTTTCATAATTATACATAAATATGAACTCACAAATGCTTGTAATTTCTTAATTTTTAAATTAGTTTATTACCTTCAGAGATAATTTTTTTTTCTAATCCATTGGCATGTTATTACCATCTCTTAAGTAAATTTGAAATTGTAACTTTTACCACAAATTCTGAGAAAATTAACTAGAATCTTAAGTCATAAGTTATATGTTAAAAAGCTCTCTGTAAATGACATTTTATATATATAAAGTTTTATTTTTTGCAGTTTGGTAATGTTTATAAATTAATCAGCATTGAAAAGATTTGATAGCACCCGTAGGACTCTATGGAGAAATGTGACTAGAGCATTTAGTTGTGCTTTATATAAATACAATCTGTGCATTAAAGGTGATTTTTTTAATCAGAAAATGTGATTTCTTTTTTCCTATTGATAACTTAAAATATGTACAAAGCTTCAAATACTTATTACTCAGATTCAGCAATTATCAACTCGTGACCATTCTTGTTTTAACCATATCCACATCCATTTTGCCCAGTCTAAGCTATTTAGATGGAAATCTTGGATATTACTTCTGAATATTTTAGCATGTATCTCTAAAAGATAGGCATTCTTTCTTAAAAGCTATGATAAACCATTATCATATGTAAAATTAAGTAATAATTACATAATATCAAGTATCTAGTTTTCAAATTTTCCTGATTGCCTTATTTATAAATGTTTTTGTAACTTTATTTATTCAAATTAGAATCCAAGTAAGGTCTACACATCACAATTGATTCATACTCCTCTTGAGTTTCTTTTAATGTATAGATTTTTTTTCCTTATATGATTTTTCTTTTGTCTAAGTTAGTTTCTAAAGAGGATATGGTGGTATCATTATTTTGGAGGCTTCTTCCACAAAAAGATGAAAATAATTGAGAGAAGGCTAAAAAAGTCAATATAGGATTATAAATTTCTTCAAGTGTTTGGCTAGGAATTGGACCTGATGATTTTTTTTAACTTATTTAGCAAATAATAGATTCTCTTTCGTGTATGTGTGTGTGTGTCTCTGCGTGTGGTGTATTTATTCTACCAACCTTCCACGTTCATCTTTGAATTTCTATTTCTATTGGGTAAGTCAGTAAAGAAAGGCCATATATCATTGGTCAAGAAGTCTTGTGAGCTATTCATATATCTTTTGAATAAACTCCTTCCTTTTCATTTCCTTAATTCGTCCATTGTTTATGGAATTATGCCTTTAACCCAGCCTATTGTTTAAAACCTGTCATAATCTGATCCCAGCTTCATAGCTTATGTCTCACACTTCTCCCCTATGTGTTACTCTAGTCAAACTAGACTATTAACCAACCATAAAGATTCCCATGTGATTTGCTCCCTCTCATTGTTGCTAACATAATTCCCACTCAATATAAAATGCCTCATCAATGCAGCTAACTATCCAATTCCAAGTCCTGCCCCTAGGAGGCATTTTCCTGCCATATTTAATGCATGGGATTCTCTCTCCCTCTTCTTATAATACATATTTTCTGCTTTCTTTTGACAAATGCCATACTCTGCCTGCTATTTTGACTTAATTATTTATATGCCATCCTCACTATTTTAACGAGGCTCCAATGTTCTCCTTAATATTCTCCATGGAGTTTAGTGCAACAGTCTTATGTCTATTGTGTTAATAAAAATTTATTTCACGTGAGCATCAGGAAGGGCTATACTTGAGCTCTAGACTTCCTGTATAGGTAACATCGCCTTCTCACAAATATCTGTTTGGGAACTGCCTCTCTCAGAAGAACATTCTAAGTGTCTGTAGTGTGGAGAGGTATGAAATGTGCTCCCTGCCCTCAAGATGCAAAAGGAAAATAAAGATCTGTCCATCTACTTATCTAACTGTCAGCTCAGATATGCACACACACATACCCCACAATATAACTGCCAAACCAGTGAGACAGAAAATAGAATGCCTTTAACAGATTTGAAGACTTGTACTTCATTGTGTGATTTATTTTCTTAATCTTTCTATTTATACTTTATTGATTAGATTAGTCTGTTCCTTCTTCTGTAAATGAGGTTGACAATGACACTCAAGTAAGATTTTTTTGTTTTTGTTTTTTTTTTTAATTAAATGGAATGTTGTAAGTGAAGTGCTTAACACAGTGCTTAAGACATAGATAGATACACCTATTATTGCTAATAAGAAATGTAGTTCAGAGAAACCAAAGATTGCTGTGTGCCAGAGTTGGTCAGGTACATTCACAAATGTGATAATGTGATTTGAAAGAAAAAAAATATTTTTGGGTCATTTGGTCATTCAGAAAATGTGTATTTGTTTTTTGTCCATGGTTCCTGGCTCACAGCTCCCAACATTCTGATGATATCCTAAGTAAAGATGATGAGAAAGTTGTCTAAGGAACTAATTTCGGAACCCCAACTAAAGATGGGTGCTCAAGTCGCTTCAGTCGTGTTTGACTCTTTGGATTGTAGCCCGCAAGGCTCCTCTTTTCCTGGGTTTCTCTAGGCAGGAATACGGGAGTGGTTGCCATGCTCTCCTCCAGGGGGTCTTCCTGACCCAGGAATCGAACCCATGTCTCCTGTGTCTCCTGCATAGCAAGCAAATTCTTGACCACTGAATCATGAGTAAGCCCAAAGATGGGCACTGGTTGCTAATCATATGATTAGAGGGTTGGAATTATCAGTCTTACCTTCAGCTTCTGGTGAGGAGGCAGGGGCTGGAGGCTGAATCAATGGCTAATGACCAATGTTTTTATTAGCCATGCCTATGTGATAAAGCCTCCATAAAACCCCCAAAACATGGGACTTAGAGAGCTTCTGGTTGGTGAATATGTAGGGGTGCAGGGAAAACTGGCATTTCTGGAGATGGCATGGAAGCTCTGTGCCCCTTTCACACACTTTGCCCTTTGCATCTCTTCCGTATGGCTGTTCCTGTGTTATATCCTTTTACAATAAATCTGGTAAGTGAAATATTTCTCTGATTTCTGTGAGGTGCTCTAGAAAATTCAGTGAACCGAAGTTTACTCTATGGCTTTAATCTTTTATTTATAGAAGACACAAAATTATGAAAGCTTTCCAAGTACCAATAAACCTAACATCTGTTTCTTAAAATGATGTGTATTTACCAATACTTTAAAATTATTAACTAAATCCTCCAAGGCTTTGTTAAATTTGATATAATGTCTTTGTATGGATTAATGCTTATTTCATTATCAAAGTAATTTCAGAACACATTTTCTAACATTCTCTTCTATAAAAGGTGCAGAAACACAAAATACTCTTGGGATTGATGGGTTCAGAGGTGGTAAGGTATTCTGGATTTGCACAGTCCCTACACGTTTTCACAGAACAATGTCTCTTGATCGATCACAGATGTTTCTTTAGTAACTTTAGTTAAAAAGAAAAAAAAAAAAGACTGACTCTAAACTTTAATTACTGAAAGTCTTCCACTGTCCCCAAGTAGCCCATTCTCTTTGCTGAGGGCAGTGTATTTCCAAGACCATGGTCTGCGTGGAGCAAAACTGCACTGACTGAGTCCCTCCCTTGTGTGACCTTGGGAAAGTTACTGTACTTCTCTGTGTTTCCTCATCTATGAAATGAAAATAATAATAATGCCTACCTCATAGGGTTGTTTGGGAGAATTAGATGAGTTAATGTTTGTTAAATGCTTCAAGTACTGTGTGACATTTTATAGTAAATGCTTATACACATTTTGCTAAATATTTAAACTTATTGAAAAAAAAATAGTTGTATATGAGGTGAGGATCAGTTCTCTTTCCCTCAGATACCCTTATACATACCTCCTTTCCTTAATTTCCAGACACATGGTAATAGAGGAGCACAATCCTTCTTTGGTGCTTCCTCCATAGCTCAGTTGGTAAAGAATCTGCCTGCAATGCTGGAGACCCGGGTTCGATCCTTGGGTTGGGAAGATCCCCTGGAGAAGGAAATGGAAACCCAAATAGTATTCTTGCCTGGAGAATTCCATGGACAGAGAAGCCTGGCAGGCTACAGTGCATGAAGTCACAAGAGTTGGACACGACTTAGCGACTAAACCACAACCCAACCACCACATTCCTTCTTTGTGAATTATTCCAATTATCTTATGGGCAATGAAATTGATTGGGAAGGATGAAAGTCTTTCAATAGATCAATTTAGTTGAATGCTGCTTTGTTTAATGTGCTGCTTTGTTTAAACAACAACAAAATCCTCTTCTCTCACCATTGAAGGTTGTAGTGCACCACCTGAAGTTAAACATGGACACTTTACATATATTGAAAGAGAAATATTTGGAACTGATGTGGTTGAGTATGAATGTCAGGAAGGATATACTCTTGTTGGAGAGGCTAGAATCTCCTGCACATTTATCAATTGGTCACCACCGGCTCCTCAATGTAAAGGTAATCTAGGTTCTCTTATAGCACTAAGAGATAGAGCTACTGTGGAGTAATTCAGAAGTGACTCTGAGAGAATGTGTCCTCCCAGCCAGAGGTAGAGTTGTCATGAGCATGTGCTTGAGCCTGAGTGAGGTCCACTGTGGTTTATTTCCCACATATCCAATAAATGGCACCCTCAAATTCTTATAGAGGCCAGAACTTTTCATGGGAGAGTTGACTGATGGGGTTGACCTCCTTATTGGGTAAGTGACTATTATGGCAGAATAAGGAAAATGTTCCTAAAGGTTATTTAAATCATTTCACTCATAATAACTCCAGGAGCTGAGTTACTGGTGCTATTTTTTTTTTACACAAGAGGAAACTGAGGCAAAAGAGAAGTCCCATAGGGCAGAAGTTAACAGCTCAGAACAAACCCTAGGCTCTCACTTTTTCTCTGCCACTGCAATTCTGTGATGTGGGGCAAGGCATTTAACTTCCCTGTGTCTCAGTTGCCTCGTCTCTAAGGTGGAGATAACCATAGGGCCTCCCTCACAGAGTTGCTGAAAGCTTACATTAAGTGATGTATATATTGTCTTTGCACATAGGTGATTCCAGCCAGATCTCCATAAATACTTGCCAGTGTTGGTAGAAGTAGTAATAGTAGTAGTGTATCAGTAGCGTAGAAAAGAAAGGTAGAATTCAGCAATATTTTTATCCTTTTAAAATGATATTATTGGTGTTAAAATGTTTTGTATTTAAGATAGCCACAAAGCTAAGAAAATGTGTCTTGATTACAGCTGTATGCCAAAAACCAGAAATATCAAATGGAAAGCTGTCTGTGGAGAAGGATCAATATGTCACCCCTGAAACCGTCACCATCAGGTGTAACCCTGGCTATAGGATGGTTGGTTCCCAGAACATCTTTTGCTCAGAGAACAAATCTTGGAGTCCGGACGTGCCCAAGTGTGAGAAGGTGAGTAACAGCCAATGAATTTTATGTCATATGACACCTCAAAATAAATTAAAGGGAAATGGGATGGTTCTTAAAATAGAAAAAGAAATAATATGCCCTAAAGGTCTATTTCAGTTGTGGGGGTGGGTGAATTTATAAGGTGTCTATTGGCTCTTTCCACCTTACAGTAGGTCATCTCAGGTGTGTGAACAAGAGTCTTATTGACCATATATCTAGCCTTTGGTATTTCCTCCAATAAATTATGTGGTTTTGCTCCATTTCTGGTTGGTCAGCAGAAGTGACATGCTAGTTGTTTTTTGGGGGGATTTCCTTTTTGCTTATACTTCCTCTATGCTTGGCACTGATGCTGATTTATCTAAGAACAGACACAGACTGATCTCTCAGGGAAATATTTTTCTAGGATCCAAAGTATTTTTCTGGAGTTTCCTATCCATCATCAGTCCTGGGGTTGTTCTTCATTTTCCAGTCTTCCTTATGCCATAAGACCTCCTGAAGAAGCACACCCTTTACAAGGATGAGGAAACTTTCTGAAATCATTCTTTTTGTTTCCTCTTTCAGGTACCTGTTGAACTTTGTGAGGCAGTCTTGAAAGGCCAAAAACTCCTAAAGTGTCTCCCGAATGCCTGGGAGGTAAAGGTGGCCCTGGAGTTACATAAATTGTCTCTGGAGATTGAAAAACTGGAGCAAGAAAAACGCAAAAAGGAAATTGCTTGAGGCTTTCTCTTGGATACATGCTCAGGAAAGAAGTTGCAGCAATATACTTCACTGTGCAGGAGAGTTCTCGTCACATTCACACAAAATACAGTATTTTTTACCTTAATAACTTCTATAGTTCTGACTTTCTTTTTTTTTTTTCCTCTCTTTTTTTTTAATTTAAAATTTTTATTTTTGCTTTATTTTAGTTTGCAATACTGTATTGGTTTTGGCATACATTGACATGAATCCGCCACGGGTGTACATGAGCTCCCAAACATGAACCCCCCTCCTATCTCCCACCCCACATCATCCCTCTGGATCATCCCTGTGCACCAGCCCCAAGGATCCTGCATCCTGCATCGTACATAGACTAGCGATTTGTTTCTTACATGATAGTATACATGTTTCAATGCCATCCTCCCGAATCATCCCACCCTCTCCCTCAGAGTCCAAAAGTCTGCTCTACACATCTGTGTCTCTTTTGCTGTCTCACATACAGGGTCATCATTACCATCTTTCTAAATTCCGTATATATGTGTCAGTATACTGTATTGGTGTTTTTCTTTCAGGCTTACTTCACTCTGTATAATTGGCTCCAGTTTCATCCATCTCATTAGAACTGATTCAAATGTATTCTTTTTAATGGCTGAGTAATACTCCATTAGTAGTGACTTTCTTATTCTTTGATTAGCTGTAGGATCTATAGTGATGCTTGTTCCTGATGCTGATAATTCATATCTTCTCTCTTTTTGCTTCCTGACCAGTCTGCATTGGATTTATCAATTTTATTGATACATGTTTTATGGCTTAGAATGTGGCACTTGCTCAATATTCCATGTATTCTTATAAAGACTGTGTATTGTTGCTGAGTGGCACTCCTTATAAATGTCAGTTAGATAAAGTTGGTTGCTAATATGGTTCCAGTCTTCTCTTTCCTGGCTGATTTTCAGTCTATCTGTTCTGTCAATGATTGGAAGAAGGGATATCAAAATTCTCTTTTTAGGTTTGTCTATTATTTCCTGCAGCTTTTAGTTTTTGCTTCATATATTTTAAAGTACTATTATTAGGGGCATAAATGTTTAGAATTTGTATCTTCTTGATAACTGACCCTTTTTTATTATATAATAAACTTCTTTATCTTTCATAATGTTCTTTGTTCTCAAATATATTTGAACATAATTTGGCTGATATTAATATAACATATTATCTTTTATTTTTCTGTAAATTTCTAGAATAAATTATGAGAGCCAAAATGTATAAATTTCGGTAGCTACATTTAAAAAGTAAAAATAAACATTTGAAATCAGTTTAAATAATATATTTTATTTAACCCAAATTTTCAAAATAGTCATTTTGATATGTAATCAATGTGAAAGTTATTAGCATTGTATTTAACATTCTTTTCTTCATACTACATCCTAAAAATGCAGTATGTGTGCATGTGTATATATATATATATATACATACTGCATTTAAGTATAGATATATTTAAATGAAAGCACATCTAAATTTGAACTAGCCATATTTGAAATACTCAATAACCACATGTGGCTAATAACTATATTATAGAATGCAATTCCAGATTTTCCACAATGTGTATGTTAACAAGTATTAGTACACCTTGCAATCTGGAAGCTGTAAAGAAAAGTGCAGAGAATGAAGTGCCAGGTACAACACATGAGGATGTTTCTCTATGGGTAAATTATACAACATTAAGAAATGCTAGTACTTGAAGTTAAGGAGTAATTGAAATTAAAAGAACTCAATATGCTAATTACTGCAGCTCTTAAAAATTCACATAGTAATGGTATGGTACTCAAACTTTAACTATTGAGTTTCTGATTTGGAAACCATTTATATAGTTGTTTAAAAATAGTTTGTCGTTTATCCCAAGCCATACAGAATGGCATTTGTGCTATAGACACCAGTGCAGATTTGGGGAACTAGAGATGATATAGGACATATCTCAGGCTTCTAAAGGGTCCTGTGGGAGTGGAATGAGTCCACTGAGTGGACAGAAAGGAAAGAAAGCCTGAGGAAGCCTGAGGCTTTGAAAAGGAAACCTGAGGCCTGGGTTGGAGACTGCCCTTTTATGGCAGATGCAAAAAATGGCCACAGATGCTTCCTGTCCTTGTATCTACATCTTTAAGAATCCCTCCAATTTGAGGTAGAAGCTTTCTTCATCCTTTGAGTTTGGGCTACTTTGTCATTTGCTTTGGCCAATGGGACAGAAGTAACAAATACATTGTAAGCAGAACCTTGCAAATCACTTTGTGCATTAGGGTTCCCCTTGTTGCTGCTCTTGAAATCCTATGTCCACCATCATGTGAATAAGTCTAGGCTATCTTGCTGGCTGATGAGAGATATATGCCCCTTCTTTGACTCAGCTGATCGCAGATATGTGAGGCCATGGGAACTAGCCAGTCTCCAGTCAACTTGCCAACTGACTACAGATACCTAAGCTAGGCTAACAGAGACAAGCTGAGCTTGAACCATATCAGAAGGACTTCCCAGAAGAATGCTTGTTTATAAGTAGTTGCTTTAGGTAACTACATTTTGGAACTGTTTTGAGGCAAAAGCCAGCCAAAAAGCTCTTTTAATTTGCTTGCAGTGTGTAAAACTATGCCACAAAAAGGATTAAAGTTATTGGCAGTCATGTCAAGTTATCCACACCAGGCATCTTGCAGGCAGGGCTTATTATACATGGGACAGATTCAGCTTACAAAGGACTGATCTAGGTTTTGAAACATGAGATAATTCCTTTTTTGTTGTTTTGTTGAGGTGGACATTGGTCTGGCTTTTGTGGTAAAGGCAAAATGACAGAAACCTTGGAGGAAGAGACAGGCGTTCACCCAAAGCATTCTTTCCAACACATGGGAGTAAACCCTGACTTGAGAGCAGATGGAAAGTAAGTGTAACAGAGGCTGTTCTCCTAATGCTGCTACAGACCATCTGACACCAAGAGCTGTTCTCTGTAACGGTGTGAGAGGAACGCCATGAGCGACAGTGCAGATTCTCCATGGTCCTAATGAATCAGGCCAAGCGAGGAAGCAGGAAACAGGAAGGCTTACAGAGACGCTGCAGGCAATGCCCTCAAGAACAGTTGCTCTAGGCGAGGGTGCTGAGGGCGATAAGGATATATCTCAAAATAACAATTATATTTTGTCTTCTTCCAATTTATCTGAGAGAGAATCATGCAGTACATTTGTTGAATAACAAATAATTCTTTGGAGCAAGGTAGCCAAGGGTAGAGGAAATTGTTATCAGAAGAAGTCAGAGAGGATGTTTACTGTACTGACAAAGGTTATGTATCTGAAACACAGGCCATCAGAAGGGACCAGAGTACCCAGCCCAGTCTTGGAGGAAGAAATGAATCAGGAAACCGATATGATACCTTTAGAAACTGTGCAGCCTAGGAATAAATTTAACCAAGGAGATGAAAAACCTAAGACTATAAGACTTGAGGAAAGAAATGAAAGACAACACAAATAGGTGGAAAGGTATATTGTGCTCATGGATTAGTAGAATCAATATCCTTAAAATGTCTATACTATTCAAAACAATCTACAGACTCAATGCAATCCTTAACAAAATATAGGACTAGGGCAAGTTATATGAAAATTTGTATGGAACTACAAAAGACCTAGAATAGCCAAAGACATCTTGAGAAAGAGTACAACTGGAGATATCATACTTCCAGACTTGGAACTATACTATAGAATTACAGTAATCAAAATAGTATGATTTTGGCACAAAAACAGACCCATGAATCAGTGGTACAGAATAGAATCCAGAAATAAAACCATGTTCATATGATCAATTAATCTACAACAAAGGAGGTGAGAATATAAAACGGGGAAAAGACAGTCCCTTTATAATCAGTGTTGGAAAACTGAAGAGCTACATGCTAAAGAATGAATCTATATAACTTTCTTATATTATGTACCAAAATAAGCTCAAAATGGACTAAAGACTGAAATGTAAGACCAAATGCCATAAAATTCCTAGAAAAACATAGGCAATAACACTTTGACATCAGTTTTAGTGATACTTTTTTGTATATATCTTCTTAGGCAAGGAAAATAAAATAAAAAATGAACAAATGGGACTACATCAAGCCAAAAAGCTTTTCATAGCAAAGAAAACCACCAACAAAATGAAAAGGTGAAAATATATTGGCAAATGATATATTTGATTAGGGGTTTATATCTAAAATATATAAACTGTCCATAAAACTCAATTTCAACAAAACAGAACAAAGCAGACTGACAACCTGAATAGATGTTCTTTCCAAAGAAGACATACAAACGACGAACATGAAAATATGCTCAGCATAACTATTGATCAGGGAAATGCAAATCAAAACCACAATGAGCTACCGCCTCACACACATCTGTCAGAAGGGCTGTTTTATTTTTTTTTAATTAATTAATTTATTTTAATTGGAGGCTAGTTACTTTACAGTATTGTAGCGGTTTTTGCCATACATTGACATGAATCAGCCATAGGTGCACATGTGTTCCCTATCCTGAACCCCCCTCTCACTTCCCCTCCCCATCCCATCCCTCAGGGTAATCCCAGTGCACCAGCGCTGAGCACCCTGTCTCATGCATCAAACCTGGACTGGTGATCTATTTCACGAATGATAATGTACATGTTTCCATGCTATTCTCTCAAATCATCCCACTCTCGCCTTCTCCCACAGAATCCAAAAGTCTGTTCTTTACATCTGTGTCTCTTTTGCTGTCTCACATATAGGGTCATCGTCACTATCTCTCTAAATTCCATATATATGCGTTAATATACTATATTGGTGTTTTCCATTCTGACTTAGTTCACTCTGTATAATAGACTCTAGTTTCATCTGCCTCATTAGAACTGATTCAAATGTGTTCTTTCAAATAGCTGAGTAATATTACAATATGTATATGTACCACAGCTTTCTTACCCATTCATCTGCTGATGGACATCTACGTTGCTTCCATGTCCTGGCTATTGTAAACAGTGCTGCGATGAACATTGGGGTACACATGTCTCTTTCAGTTCTGGTCTCCTCGATGTGTATGCCCAGCCGTGGGATTGCTGGGTCATATGGCAGTTCTATTTTCAGTCTTTTAAGGAATCTCCACACTGTTCTCCATAGTGGCTGTACTAGTTTGCATTCCCACCAACAATGTAAGAGTCCCTAACACTTTTCCCTGCACTCTCTCCAGCATTTATTGTTTGTAGACTTTTGGACACCAGCCATTCTGACTGGTGTGAGATGGTACCTCACTGTGGTTTTGATTTGCATTTCTCTGATAATGAGTGATATTGAGCATCTGTTCATGTGTTTATTAGCCATCTGTATGTAGAAGGGCTATTTTAGAAAGACAAGAAAGAAGCATTGGCAAAGATGTGGAGAAAAGGGAACACTTGTACACTGTTGGTTGGAATCTAAATTCGTGCAGTCATGGAAAACAGTGTCAAAGTCGCTTGACAATTTAAAAATAGAATGATTCCATGTCCTAGCTATTATAAACAGTGCTGCGATGAACATTGGGGTACATGTGTCTCTTTCAATTCTGGTTTCCTCGGTGTGTATGCCCAGCAGTGGGATTGCTGGGTCATAAGGTAGTTCTTTTTTTTTTTTTAATTTTATTTTTTATTTTTTAAATTTTAAAATCTTTAATTCTTACATGCATTCCCAAACATGAACCCCCCTCCCACCTCCCTCCCCACAACATCTCTCTGGGTCATCCCCATGCACCAGCCCCAAGCATGCTGCACCCTGCGTCAGACATGGACTGGCGATTCAATTCTTACATGATAGTATACATGCTAGAATTCCCATTCTCCCAAATCATCCCACCCTCTCCCTCTCCCTCTGAGTCCAAAAGTCCATTATACACATCTGTGTCTTTTTTCCTGTCTCGCATACAGGGTCGTCATTGCCATCTTCCTAAATTCCATATATATGTGTTAGTATACTGTATTGGTGTTTTTCTTTCTGGCTTACTTCACTCTGTATAATTGGCTCCAGTTTCATCCATCTCATCAGAACTGATTCAAATGAATTCTTTTTAACGGCTGAGTAATACTCCATTGTGTATATGTACCACAGCTTTCTTATCCATTCATCTGCTGATGGACATCTAGGTTGTTTCCATGTCCTGGCTATTATAAAGAGTGCTGCGATGAACATTGGGGTACATGTGTCTCTTTCAATTCTGGTTTCCTCGGTGTGTATGCCCAGAAGTGGGATTGCTGGGTCATAAGGTAGTTCTATTTGCAATTTTTTAAGGAATCTCCACACTGTTCTCCATAGTGGCTGTACTAGTTTGCATTCCCACCAACAGTGTAGGAGGGTTCCCTTTTCTCCACACCCTCTCCAGCATTTATTGCTTGCAGATTTTTGGATTGCAGCCATTCTGACTGGTGTGAAGTGGTACCTCATTGTGGTTTTGATTTGCATTTCTCTAATAATGAGTGATGTTGAGCATCTTTTCATGTGTTTGTTAGCCATCCGTATGTCTTCTTTGGAGAAATGTCTATTTAGTTCTTTGGCCCATTTTCTGATTGGGTCGTTTTTTTTTCTGGAATTGAGCTGCAGAAGTTGTTTGTATATTTTTGAGATTAGTTGTTTGTCAGTTGCTTCATTTGCTATTATTTTCTCCCATTCAGAAGGCTGTCTTTTCACCTTGCTTATGTATACATAGAGAATGAGAAGCATGAAAATTTTCCATTCCAGCAATATGAATGGATCTGCAGAGTGTTATACTAAGTGAAGTAAGTCAGACAGAGGAAAACAAAGACCATATGATTTTATTTATATGTAGAATCTAAATTAACAAGACAAATAAACCAACAAAACAAAACAAAACAGAAACAGACTCAAAATGCAGAGGACAAACAAGTTTGTTGCCAGAGAGGAGGGGGTCGGGGGATGGAAGAAATAGTTGAAGGGAATTAAAAGGTACAAACTTCCATCTGTAAGGTAAATATGTCATGGGGATAAGATAGATATATAGGGAATGTGGTCATTACTATTAACTGTTATGATGATGGATGTAACTGGTCTTACTGATTATTTCATCATGTGTAAAATATTAAATCACTATGTTACACATGTGAGACTAATAAAATATTATATGTTAAATACAATTCAATTGAAAAAGTCCTTTATAAAAAAGAAGCAGCTTCAAGAACTTGATGTGGGCCTTCCCTGGACCACAGGGAAGTTGGGAGGAGCTAGGTTGGATTCCATAGCAAACAATCCCTAAATTTCAAGGGCTTTACAAGCAAGATTTATTTCTTGCTATCATTGCATACCCATACTGTGTTGGCAGGGGCAGCTCTGTTCTGGGACCCATGGAAAGGAAGCCTATACTGTAAATGGAAGAACAAAACAATTGTGCTGGCTCCTTAAGACTGCAGCTGGCAGAAAAGCAAGTCACTTTAAGGGACCTTTAAAAGGGAACAAAGAACTATCCCACTCTGTGTCTGAAAGAAGAAGAATCAGAATCACTGATGAACCACACCTTAGTGGGACTAGAGAAATTTCCAGCAAATCCTATACATCACATATGCTCATTCTTGCTGGGTTTCTTGTTCATGCCAATCAAAAGCAATTTCTTTACTGGTCATACGTGAAACAGAAACTATTTCTGCCAAAGTAGATGGAGGTATACAGACGAGGGGAGCAGGAAGATATATGGACCAGAAGATGCAACAGGAAGGGTATGAACTGCTGTTCAGGCTAAGTTTATCAGCAAAAGCAATAAACTAAAGATAATCCAAATGTAAATCAAGAAAGCACTGCTTTCAAATGTAGTATGCTGCTGCTGCTGCTAAGTCGCTTCAGTCGTGTCCAACTCTGTGTGATCCCACGGATGGCAGCCTACCAGGCTCCCCCATCCCTGGGATTCTCCAGGCAAAAACACTGGAGTGTGTTGCCGTTTCCTTCTCCAATGCATGAAAGTGAAAAGTGAAAGTGAAGTCGCTCAGTCGTGTCCGACTCAGTGACCCCATGGACTGCAGCCTACCAGGCTCCTCCATCCATGGGATTTTCCAGGCAAGAGTACTGGAGTAGGGTGCCATTGCCTACTCACTCATAAACAATGTAGTTTGTTCATTCACTTATTCATTAAATACTCATAAAATAAAAAGTGAAAGTGAAGTCGCTCAGTCGTGTCAGACTCTTTGCCATCCCATGGACTGTAGTCTACCAGGATCCTCCGTCTATGGGATTTTCCAGGCAAGAGTACCTGAGTGGGTTGCCATTTCCTTCTCCAGGGGATCTTCCCAGCCCAGGGATCAAGTTGGGTCTCCCACATAGTAGGCAAATGCTTTACTATCTGAGCCAGCAGGGAAGTCCATATTCATATTCATTGAGTGCCTGCTATTTGCCAGATACTGTTCTAGGAACTGAGGAATAGAGTAGTGAATGTTTAAAACCATGAAAATTAAATGCAGCTCTGCTGGTTCAGACAGTGAAGAGTCTCCCTGCAATCTAGGAGACCTGGTACAATCCCTGGGTTGGGAAGTTCCCCTGGAGGAGGGAATGGCAGCCCACACTAGTATCTTTGCCTGGAAAATCCCAGGACAAATGAGACTAGTGGGCTACAGTCCATGGGGTAGCAAAGAGTTAGACACCACTGAGCAATTAACACACACATTAAAAAGAATGAGGTGTACTTATATGCACTAATTTGGAAAGATATAAAACGGAAAAAATGAAAAGAGCAAGTTGCAGGACAGCATGTATCATACAATTCCATTTATATGAGAAATTCTTATATATCTCTATATATAACAAACATATATGCACAATCTTATAGTGATTATCTCTGGGGTTTGTATTTTGGAGACAGGAAGAGAAAACATTTATTTGACATTTTGTATTTATGTAATGTGAGCATATTTATATATAATATATAACAATAGTCATAATTTTACACTTAATAACAGTAGTAAAAGTATAATTTTCAAGACCAGCAAAAGTTACATTCTGTTGCTAAAGAAAGTAAAGACAGAGAAGGTGGTAACTGAAGCAAGGCATCAGGTTAAGGGATAAATTGCCATGATAGACAGAGGTGGAAGTGTAGCCTGAGTTTCTTGGGAAAGCCACAAGGAAAAGGTTCAGAGCTCAGCTGGAGAAAATGACCTGAGGTAAGAGAATGGACATCTCAGTTTTATGCGGGGAAGAAGGAAAGAATGGGTGGGGTTGCTGCTTGAATGAGGCATCCTTTATTATTGCTTCTGTTTTTCCACTGAAAAAGCAAGCACACCTCCTCAAAGAGAGGGAGGAGTAGGAGGTCTGAATGTCAAGCAAGGTAGAGAAGGATTAAAAATGTTCTAGAAAATGTAAAAACCAGCCTCATGGAATAGAGAATTATCAGGGGGTTAGAGCTGAGGGCCCAGGTGAAATTGGTGTCATAAATTTATAGCGGTACTAGTCTGCTTAATGTTATGTTTTTGGTTTTTCCCAGAGCTCTGTTGGCATGAACAGCTGAGCCCTGATTCATTTAAGGTTTGGATTACATTGGATGGGACTGATGAAAGGACAAAGCGGCAAAGTTTAAGATAGCAATTAAAGATTAAAATGTGTGCCACTGACCCTCAGTCTGAAGAGGGGTTGATGATGTTGGGAGAAAAAGCTCTCAATAGCAGGAGATTATTCAGCATGAACAAACTGGAAAGATGGAAAATTGTGGTCACAGAATGGTGTTATCTGAATTATTTTGTTCTTTAGGTGAATTAAAAGGTTCTGAGTGATGATGAAGTCTAGGATGGCCACTGGAGAGGGTACTGAATGCCACTGACTGAGCAGAATGTTACTGCAGATACAGAGCCTGAGGAATTGAGAGGCCAGGCCCTCACTGGGGTTATTTCCTGACCTTATATCTCCCAGTCTGGGAGTCAGGAAAGGGAGCAGAGCTGGAGATAAAGTGATGACAGGAAAGGTGAGGCGTATTTGATGAGGCGTAATTTAAGTATTTTTGAGCCCCCTGGTCATACCGCTACTTGTGTGTGTGTTGTACGCTTAGTGGCTCAGTCATGTCCGACTCTTGTGGCCCCATAGGCTGTAGCCTGCCAGCTCCTCTCTCCATGGGGTTCTCCAGACAAGACTACTGGAGTGGGCTGCTATTTCCTTCTCCAGGGGATCTTCCTGGCCCAGAAACTGAACCCGGGTCTCCTGCCTTGCAGGCAGACTCTACCGACTGAGCTACAAGGAATTGCCATTAAAATCACTATGTGGTCTCTAATAATGAAATCCCTGTCCCCTGATGATCAGTGTTCTCTACCTTAGCTCCTGTCTCCTGGGATGTGAAATTCCATCACTGGCCTCACTGATCACTGCTCCACATCCTCCAAAAGGGGAAGGCTCAGAGATTTTGCAGTAAATCTGTTTCCTTTATCCTGCCATTTACTAGGTCTAGTTTGTGGTCACAGTGTATTCACATGGGCTATCAAGAGAGGTTTAAGCCTACTCCCTCCAGGAGGTAGCAATCCTTGAGGGCCAATCAGTAGATGTTCTGCTAGAGATGCTTTTCCTCTCTCACAGGTTCTTCTTTTCACAGCTCTCCCAACCCTCCCAGGGCTGCCCTTATTCCATATTTCAGAATTTGCATGAGAGTTATTTATAGTCATTATAAGCCTTACTAGGCAATTTCTATCTTTTATGAATAGTATGTGTTCTTCGTATGATTAGAAGAGATGGCATTTTGGCATTAGAAGAGATGGCTAGACACCAGAGTGTCTAGCCTGGTGGGGAAGGTGGAAGAAATTAGTGGCCATCTATGTAGGGCTTCCCTGGTGGCTCAGGTGGTTAAGAATCTGCCTGCAATGTGGGAGACCTGGGTTTGATCCCTAGATCAGGAAGATCCCCTGGAGAAGGGAATGGCAACCCACTCTAGTATTCTTGCCTAGGAAAGCCCATGGATAGTGGAGCCTGGTGGGCCACAGTCCATGGGGTCTCAAAGAATTGGACACGACTGAGCAACTAACATGTGGAATATTCCTAATATTCCTACTGCTAAAGACTACAGAACGATTCTGAACACTATTGGGGGCATGCCCAACCAGGGCATCTTAGCTTATGTTATTATTGCTTTTTTTCCCCTGCCAAAGTAAAGAGGATCATTGTAAGCCATATCTAATAACTGCTTGCCTCGACCATATAGGGATGATCCAAGTGATTAGTGGTCCAAGTGGTCCATTTCCAAAGTGCTGAGTGGGGCCAAGTGTGTCTCTGCTGAGGTACCTACATTTCACCACCTCCAATTTACCACCACTTGAGACGCATGAACCCCGGCCAGAAACGCACACACCGACCACTGCCCCTGTGTCTCAGAAAACTATCACATTGGATTTCACAACAGAACAACTCTCTCTCCAACCTAGATAACCATTTTAATGTACACCATTACATGCTACCAGAAATGCACCGAGTAACCTCAGTACTTGGCCGCAATTTGCTTTTCAGCTTTGTCATGTGAAAGGCCAAATAGCTGAAAACTTTTGCAATGTAATTTCTGGCATCTTGAAGGCCTTATGTAATCACATCTAATCAGAGCAGCAGTGGTGGTAATATCTAAAAAGACTGTCATTCAGATTTATAGTTACTACCAAATATTCTCTCTTAGGTATACGTAAATATTCTAGATGTAACTCAGGGTGAAAAGTCTTCTTATGTGCTTTACACTAAGATTCTATCATCAGTCAGTTGAAGGAAATTTATATATATATATATATATAATATACACCATATAGGCATTATCACAAATACACTCTCTGTTTACTGATTGTTAAAGCTATTAATTATATATTGAATTCTTTAATATTTAAATAAGTAGAGAACTAGTTTGATAGTTAATAAATAAATATTCAGAGTATATTATATAGAAAACTTCAGGAGAAACAATTTTTCATCCAACAAACATCTCATATAGTAAATAATTATATAAAGCAGAATAATAAATTGTATCAAAGTGATTATTTTTTAAAATTTATTTATTTTTCTATTTTTTGAAAACTTTTAAATTTTTTTAAAGTATAAATTTATTTATTTTAATTGGAGGCTAATTACTTTACAATATTGTATTGGTTCTGCCACACATCAACATGAATCCACCACAGGCATACACGTGTTCCCCATCCTGAACCCCCCTCCCACCTCCATCCAAGTCGCAGCACTGTTCATAATAGCCAGGACATGGAAGCAACCTAAATGTCCATCAGCAGATGAGTGGATAAGAGAGCTGTGGTACATATACACAATGGAGTATTACTCAGCCATTACAAAGTGATCATTTTTATAAAATTGCTTGATATAGTGGCACCTGTATTAAACAAAGTCAGCTTTAAGAGCTGAATTGAATGATTTTACTTCATTTAGGCCACTGCATTTTAAGAGCAAGTCTTATAAGGGACTCACCAAAGCAGAACAGAGGGGAGAATGGCAAAACTGGTCACTTCAAATGTGACAAAAAAGAAAACTTCCAAATCATATATAACATTCATGGTATAGCATCATCAATCTGAATATAATCACTTATTACAAGACATATGAAGGGGAGAGGAAATTATTAAGGAAAAATAAAGTAGCCCCCAAATATCTTGCTCTTCTTCTGATGTCAGTTGAAAGTGAAGACCTATAAAGGATCACAATGAGGCAGTTCAGTAACCATAGGAGCAACTAAGTAGCGGGCAGTGCTGATAAATTCTTATCCCTGCATGAGAATATCAAATTTAAAAAATTGACTAATAAGTATTCATAATACATTTGAAATAATTATTAAATTGATTTGGATAAAAAGTCTAATATTTTTCTGCAGCACCCAAATGTGTTTTGTGATACTGATAGTAAGTATTCATCTCCACTTGTTCAAATATTATTCTTTAATGCTTGTCCATTTGACATTAGCACAAATGTATATTTGATGTACCCATAGAGATGCACTTTACAAAGTGGTACACTTCAGGCACTCTGTCTATCAGATCTAATCCCTTGAATCTATTTGTCACTTCCACTGTGTAATCATAAGGGATTTGATTTAGGTCATACCTGAATGGTCTAGTGGTTATCCTAACTTTCTTAAATTTAAGTCTGAATTTTACAACAATAAGGAGTTCATGATCTGAGCCACAGTCAGCTCCCAGTCTTGTTTTTGCTGACTGTATAGAGCCTCTCCATCTTCAGCTGCAAAGAATGTAATCAATCTGATTTCGGTATTGACCATCTGGTGATGTCCATGTATAGAGTCATCTCTTGTGTTTTTGGAAGAGGGTGTTTGCTATGACCAGTGTGTTCTCCTGGAAAAACTGTTAGCCTTTGAACTGCTTCATTTTGTATGCCAAGGAAACTTGCCTGTTACTCCAGGTATCTCTTGACTTCCTACTTTTGCATTCCAGTCCCCTGTGATGAAACGGACATCTTTTTTGGGTGTTAGTTCAAGAAGGTCTTGTAGGTTTGCATAGAGCCATTCAGCTTCAGCTTCTTTGCCATTAGTGGTTGGGGCATAGACTAGGATTACTGTGATACAGAATGGTTTGCCTTGGAAATGAACAGAGAGATCTTTCTGCCATTTTTGAGACTGCACCCAAGTACTACATTTCAGACTTTCGTTGACTATGAGAGCGACTCCATTTTTTCTAAGGGATTCTTGCCCACAGTAGCAGATCTGAATTAAATTCACCTATTCCAGGGCATTTTAGTTCACTGATTCCTAAAATGTCGATGTTCACTCTTGCCATCTCATGTTTGATCACTTCCAATTTACATTGATTCATGGACCTAAGATTCCAGGTTCCTGTGCAATATTGTTCTTTATAGCATCAGACTTTACTTCCATCACCAATCACATCCGCAACTGGGCATTGTTTTTGCTTTTGCTCCATATCCCCATTCTTTCCAGAGTTATTTCTGCATTCTTCTCCAGTAGCATATCGGACACTTACTGACCTGGGGAGTTCATCTTTCAGTGGCCTATCTTTTTGCCATTTCATGCTGTTCATGATCTTCTCAAGGCAAGAATATTGAAGTGGTTTGCATTTCTCCAGTGGACCACATTTTGTCAGAATTCTCCACTATGACCTGTCCATCTTGGGTGGCCCTACAGGGTGTGACTCATAGTTTCATTGAGTTAGACAAGGCTGTGGTCCATGTCATCAGTTTGGTTATTTTTCTGTGACTGTGGTTTTCACTCTGTCTGGCTTCTGATGAATAAGGATAAGAGGCTTATGGAAGCTTCCTGATGGGAGAGACTGACTGTGGGGGAAACTGGGTCTTGTTCTGATGGGTGGTAGGGGGCGGGGAACATGCTCAGTAAATCTTTAGTCCAATATTCTGTTGAAGGGTGGGGCTGTGTTTCCTCCCTATTGTTTAGCTTGAGGCCAAACTATGGTAGGGGTAATGAAGGTAATGGCAACCGATTCAAAAGGATTTGTGCACCCACTGTTGGATCCTTCTGACCCTGCAGCAGGTCACTGTAGATCCAAGAGCAGAGGAACCACAGATCAAACTGCTACCTGTTGGATCACGGAAAAAGCGAGAGAGTTCCAGGAAAACATCTACTTTTGCTGTATTGACTATGACAAAGACTTTGACTGTGTAGATCATGACAAACTGTGGAAAATTCTTCAAGAGATGGGAGTGCCAGGCCACCTTACCTGCCTCCTGAGAAATCTGTATTCAGGTCAAGAAGCAACAGCTAGAACTAGACATGGAACAACAGACTGGTTCTAAATTGGGAAACGAATACGTCAAGGCTGTATACTGTTAACCTGTTTATTTAACTTATATGCAGAGTACATCATGCAAAATGCTGGGCTGGATGAAGCAAAAGCTGGAATCAAGATTGCAGGGAGAAATATCAATAATCTCAGATACACAGATGACACCTCCCTTATGGCAGAAAGTGAAGAACTAAGTCTCTTGATGAAAGTGAAAGAGGAGAGTGAAAAAGCTGGCTTAAAACTCAACATTCAGAAAACGAAGATCATGGCGTCTGGTCCCATCACTTCATGGCAAACAGATGGGGGAACAATGGAAACAGTGACAGACTTTATTTTTGGGGGCTCCAAAATATCCATAGATATGACTGCAGCCATGAAATTAAAAGATGCTTGTTCTTTGGGAAAAAAAGCTGTGACCAACCTAGACTGCCTATTAAAAAACAGAGACATTACTTTGCTGACAAAGGTCCATCTAGTCAAAGCTATCGTTTTTCCAATAGTCATGCATGGATATGAGAATTGGATCATAAAGAAAGCTGAGCCTCGAAGAACTAATGCTTTTGAACTGTGGTGTTGGAGAAGACTCTTGAGAGTCCATGGAATGCAAGGAGATCAAACCCGTCAATGCTAAAGGAAATCAATCCTGGATATTCAAAGAAGGACTGATGCTAAAGCTGAAGCTCCAATACTTTGGCCACCTGATGCTTAGAACTGACTCACTGGAAAAGACTCTGATGCTGGGAAAAATTGAAGGTAGGAGAAGGGGACTGAGGATGAGATGGTTGGCTGGCACCACCAACTGGATGAACATGAGTTTGAACAATCTCCAGGAGTTGGTGATGGACAGGGGAGACTGGCATGCTGCAGTCCATGGGGTTGCAAAGATTCGGATATAACAGTTATTGAACTGAACTGGATTGAACTTGTGCGTATGCAGAATGCCACTGTGGTGAGTCCAAAATAACTTTCAATTACTTCTGTTCTTGCAGCACCTAAAGGTTTGGGCTGCGGCCAAGGTGAAGCAAATGAAGCACCCATCTTTGGCATAAAACTTAAGGCAGCATCAACAACTTGATAATCAAGACAAGTAACGTTATAGTGCAATGTTTTAAAAATAAACATTATTGCATAAAGCCTTGTGATGAACAGCTCTGTAGAAAAATACAAATTAGTCTCACTCCTGCTCTAGTATATGACATCGTTGCATTATTATGACTAATAGCAGGTATATATTTTGATGTTTGGCTACAGTTCTTGGGTCACAACTCCCCAAACCTTTGGAATTTCCTTAGTGATAAGAGCAATGGGAGAATATTTTGCTATAATATTTTGTCTGTTGCCCTTAGTTCCTGAAATGGCCACTGAGCCATAAAGGTGAAATTGTTGTTATTATTCATAACGAGCCCCCTTTTTGTCATGCCTGAGTTTATTTCAGTGAAGTTGTTACGGGAAACGTTGACTGAAAGTGCCCACCCTGGCCAGCGCCATAGTAAACACTGGCATGCATTATTTTAGGACAGGAGTTACTAGTAAGGAACACGGAACCAAACAGATGCCACCAACCAGAAGAGTGTGGGAAGGGTCAAAAGGAGATGCCACTGTCCTACCAGCCTCCCAGAATTGTCCTCGCTGGAATCCATCTTGGCCGAGCGATGTGTGTACCATCAGGAAGGACACTGAGTCAGAATGATTGGCCAGAGACAAACTGGGAAACTAATCCCATCACCATAAAAATCTGAGACTGAACCACGTGGCAGAGCAGTCCTCCTAGCTTCCCTTACCCTCCTGCTCTCTGCCCAGGTTCCCCTTCCCAATAAATCTCTTGCTTGTCAACTCTGGTGGGGACTCTGCTGTGATTGACATCCTGACCACTCGGGGTACTCAGGAACCAGCTTGCCCATTGATGAACCAAACCCCATGGCCACAATTGGGACTCCTGAAATGGACTGACCAGAATGCCCCTACTGGGCAAGGAACAAGAGACTTTATTTGGCCTCTCTCTTCTTTCCTCTCTGGTTCTTCTTAATCCCTCCTATCCTACAGTTTTTTCTTGTCCCCTGGTTTTGGACTTAGGAACCTGGTTAGAGTCTCAGCCTGACCTGAGGGTTTGTGGCGGATCACCTCTGGTGTTGACAGAGAGCTCAAATTCTGGTTCTGGTCTGTTCCAGATACTAGTAGGGCTGAGTTCCAGTCCCTCCTTCCTGGAAGCCCAGGGAAAAGTCCCGTAACATCTGGGCATCTGCACATGGCAACAGACATCTGTAAGTCCACCCCGTATGCCTCCCTTCCCACCTCCTTCCTCCTCTTCTTTCAACCTGGCCTCCTTTGCTCCATTTGCAATCATTGAAGTCCTGAGATATTTCCATTTACTCTGTAAATACAGAATCTGAAGTTCTGTGGCTCCATAGGAGGTTTTCTGAGAGACTGTAATCTTGTATTTGAGGGAGTATCTGATTAGGACTGCCGGGCCTGTGTGTGTGTTTTATACTTTGTGTTCTCTGTGGTGATTTGAGATGGCTATTCTGTCTTGTGAAATGGGATAACATTGTGTGGTCACCATTTTGTTTAAGTCTCAGAGAAAGTTGATTTAGGTAAAAGTCTTAAAAATTGGTTCCCCAAATGGTTCTTGCTATATATACAGTTAGTAAAAGCAAGGTTGATCTTATAAACTAGTGAATTTTATACTGTGATATCTGATTCATGACTAAGTTTCAAAAATGAAGCTAGATCTCTCACTGTATCTGTCTGGATATATGTATGTCTCAGTACGTGACTTCATCCTTAGATAATATTGTTGAGGTTAAGTTGTAAATGAGCTCTATTTAATTTGTTTAAAGAAAAGTAAGCACTTACAAATCAAACAATTCTAAATACAAGAGAAATTAAATTAAATGAATTTTAGGTTCACATGAACTGGGAAATATTCAGTATTAAATTAATCTGGTATTAATGTTTATTTGCTGATCTAACTAACATAGACATCACTTTAGAACTATCAGAATTAAATGTAATACTTCTGTTGTACCCAAGTTTGTCGCTGTTGTTCAGTTGCTAAGTCATGTCCAACTCTTAGCAACCCTATGGAATGCAGCATGACAGGTTTTCCTGTCCTTCACTATCTCCTGGAGTTTGTTCAAATTCATGTCCATTGAGTCGATGATGCCATCCAACCATCTCATCCTCTGCTGCCTCCTTCTTCTCCTGCCTTCAATCTTTTGTAGCATCAGAGTCTTTTCCCATGAGTCTGCTCTTCATATCACTTGGCCAAAGTATTGTAACTTCAGCTTCAGCATCAGTCCTTCCAAAAAATATTCAGGACTGATTTCCTTAGGATTGAGTGGATTGACCTGCTTGCAGTCCAAGGGTCTCTCAAGAGTCTTCTCCAGCACCACAGTTTGAAAACATCTGTTCTCTAGTGCTCAGTTCAATTCAGTTCAGTCGCTCAGCCGTGCCCAACTCTTTATAACCCCATGAATCGCAGCACGCCAGGCCTCCCTGTCCATCACCAACTCCCTGAGCTTACTCAAACTCATGTCCATTGAGTCAGTGATGCCATCCAGTCATCTCATCCTCTGTCATCCCCTTCTCCTCCTGCCCCTAATCCCTCCCAGCATCAGGGTCTTTTCCAATGAGTCAGCTCCTCGCATCAGGTGGCTAAAGTATTGGGGTTTCAGCTTCAACATCAGTCCTTCCAATGAACACCCAGGACTAATCACCTTTAGGATGGACTAGTTGGATATCCTTGCAGTCCAAAACTGTTGTGTTGGAGAAGACTCTTGAGAGTCCCTTGGACTGCAAGGAGATCCAACCAGTCCATCCTACAGGAGATCAGTCCTCGGTGTTCATTGGAAGGACTGATGTTGAAGCTGAAACCCCAATACTTTAGCCACCTGATGCGAAGAGCTGACTCATTTGAAAAGACCCTGATGCTGGGAAACATTGAGGGAAGGAGGAGTAGGGGATGACAGAGGATGAGATGGATGATTGGATGGCATCATTGACTCAATGGACGTGGATTTGTGTGGACTCTGGCAGTTGGTGATGGACAGGGAGGCCTGGCATGCTGCAGTTCATGGGGTCTCAAAGAGTCAGACATGACTGAGCAAATGAACTGAACTGAATCTTGACTCCAGCTTGTGATTCATCCAGCACAACATTTTACATTATATACTCTGCATATCAGTTAAATAAGCAAGGTAACAATGTGCAGCCTTGTTGTACTCCTTTCCCAACTTTGAACCAGTCAGTTGTTCCATCTCTAGTTCTAACTGTTGCTTCTTGACCTGCACATAGGTTTCTCAGGAGACAGGTAAAAAGTGATTGTGTACTCCCATCTCTTGAAGAATTTTCTGCAGTTTGTTGTGATCTGCACAGCCAAAAGCTTTAGCATAGTCAATGAAGTGAAAGTAGTTTTTCTGAAATTCTCTTGCTTTTTCTATGAACCAATGGATTTTGGCAATTTGATCTCTGTTTCTTCTGCTTTTTAAAAATCCAGCTTATACATCTGAAAGCTCTTGCTTCACACACTGTTGAAGCCTAGCTTGAAGGATTTTGAGCAAAACTTTACTAGCATGTGAAATGAGCTCAAGTGTACAGTAGTTTGAGAATTCTTCGGCATTTCCCTTCTTTGGAATAGGAATGAAAACTGACTTATTCAGTCCTGGGACCACTGCTGAGTTTTCCAAATTTGCTGACATACTGATTGTAGTATTTTAAGAGCATCATCTTTTAGGATTTGAAATCATTCAGCTGGAGTTCCATCATCTCCTCTCACTTTGTTCATAGTGATGATTCCTAAGGCCCACTTGACTGCACACTCCAAGGTGTCTGGCTCTAGGTGAGTGATCACACCATTGTGGTTATCCTGGTCATTAAAACCTTTTTGTATAGTTCTTCTGTATATTCCTACCATCTCTTTTTAATCTCTTCTTCTTCTTTTAGGTCCTTACCATTTCTGTCCTTTATCGTGCCCATCCTTGCATGAAATATCCCTTGATATTGTCACTTTTCTTGAAGAGATTTCTAGTCTTTCTGATTCTATTGTTTTCTTCTACTTCTTTGCACTGTTCATTGAAGAAGGCTGTCTTATCTCTCCTTGCTATTCTTTGGAACTCTGCATTCAGTTAGGTATATCTTTCTTTTTCTATTTTGTGTTTTGGTTCTCTTCTTTTCTCAGCTATTTGTAAGGCCTCCTCAGACAACCACTTTGTCTTCTTGTGTTTCTTTTTCTTTGGGATGGTTTTCGTCACTCTCTCCTGTAAATGTTATAAACCTCTGTCCATAGTTCTCTAGGCACTCTGTCTATCGTATCTAATCCTTTGAATCTATTCTTCACTTCCACTGTGTAATCACAAGGGATTTGATTTAGGTTATACCTGAATGGCCTAGTAGTTTTCCCTACTTTCTTCAATTTAAGTGCCTGAATTTTATGATCATAAGCTGATGGTCCAAGCCACAGTCAGTTCCAGGTCTTGTTTTAGCTGATTGTATAAAGATTCTCCATCTTTAGTTGCAAAGAATATAACCAATCTGATTTTGATATTGAGCATCTGGTGATATCCATGTGTAGAGTTGTCTTTTGTGTTGTTGGAAAGGGTGTTTGCTATGACCAATGGATTCTCTTGACAAAACTCTGTAAGCTTTGCCCTGCTTCATTTTGTACTCCAAGGCCACACTTGCCTGTTATTTCAGGTATGTCTTGAGTTTCTACTTTTACATTCCAATTCCCTATGATGAAAAGGATGTCTTTTTTTTTTTTTTTTTTTGATGTTTGTTCTAGAACGTCTTGTAGGTCTTCATAGAACTGGTCAAGTTCAGTTTCTTCAGCATCAGTGGTTAGGACATGGACTTGGATAACTGTTAACAAGAAAAGGAACTCAATTTGTGGGGGGGACACTTAAGGAAACTAAGATATGTGTTTTCAATAAAAGAAGATGTAAGGAATGTAAAAGTATTGAAAAGAGTTATGCCTGATTAGGATTTTCTATGATTGGATTGAATTTAGTTGAGTAAATGGATTTTGTTAGGAATGGGCTGGAATAAAACAGGATTTGAGTTCTCCCTCTAAAGTATTCTTACAATGCTGCTTTTGACAACAGGTTGAGTATTCCTCTGCCTTTAAATGATTTGCATTTGCTTTTAAGGTCTCACATTACATTGGTTAAGGAATAAGTTTTGTCTTACCATGACTGAAGATCTTATTTGACCAAGCGTTTTAAAACTTTTTGACAGACTTCCAAAATATCAAATTTTTGATTTCCAGCTAAGTCTGGGATACTTTAGAGGTATCTTAAAGAGAAATACTTGACTTGAATTATTTGGTATGTTACGTTAAATGTAATTATTTGTAATTCTTCTTGCTGTAACCAAGTTCTGATTACACTATAATCAAGTGTTTGACCATGTCTTTTAAGTCTTTTGTCATTTATAGACACTTTTGTACTTTGGTGCTGTTCCCAGTAAGTGCTTCATCATCAAGCAGATTCATAGAAAGTCTGTGGAAGCAGTCACAACAGTTCCACATCAAGATGATGTCTATGTGGGGATTCTAGCCCATACAGATTAAAACAAGGAGCTATCCTGCCCCTGAGGGCCCCTAGGAGGAGAGGGGGCAGGGTACAACCTTTAAAAGAATGATGTAGACAGAGGATATTATAAAAACTGGTTAGAATCAACTGCGAACAAGATGACAGTTGACTTTCACTAGACTTTGAGCCTCAGTATATACTCATTGTAACATATCAGCAAACTAAGTGACATGTCCACCAATCCTGGTTAAGTGAATAACCATTGTTTCACAGCGATCTGTGATCCTATCTGACTGAGTGTTCTAAACTCTTTTGTTATTTTTCTGACAAAACTTCCCAAATCAAATTGTAATGAAGTTTCTTTGATCTTTAGTTAACTTTGGGATTCTACAAAGGTTCCTAAAATATTCCAAAAAGAGATATTAACTATTAATATTAATTAGGTTTATTTGGTACTTTAAACTACATAGGAAGCATTGTCAAATGAGTAATAAATCCTGATTATATTGTACGGTAAATGATACTAATATAGATATTCTACTGGTTATATCGGTCAGTTGGCTCAGTTGCTCAGTCGTGTCCAACTCTTTGAGACCCCATGGACTGCAGCACATCAGGCCTCCCTGTCCATCATCAACTCCCAGAGTTTACTCAAACTCATGTCCATTCAGTCAGTGATGCCATCCAATCATTTCATCCTCTGTGGTCCCCTTGTCCTCCTGCCCTCAATCTTTCCCAGCAGCAGGGTCTTTTCAAATGAGTCAGCTCTTAGCATCAGGTGGCCAAATTATTGAAGTTTCAGCTTCAACATCAGTCCTTCCAATAAACACCCAGGACTGATCTCCTGTAGGATGGACTGGTTGGATCTCCTTGCAGTCCAAGGGACTCTCAAGAGTCTTCTCCAACACCACCGTTCAAAAGCATCAATTCTCCGGTGCTCAGCTTTCTTTATAGTCCAACTCTCACATAGTCCAACTCTCACTGGTTATATAGAATTCTTAAATATCTAATATGTCCTGGTAAATTGTTATCAATCATAATTCTAGTTATTATATGAAAGTATTGCATGTCACAGCAGTAACCAAGTTATTTCATCAGTTGCATTGTAATCAGATTTAAATATGCCTGCATAAGTTTTTGTCATTAAAGACAGCTATGGTTTTATTCTGTTGCCTTTGCAAAAATGATTCCTCTTTAAGAATGGTTATAGAAGGAAATTTTGGATAAATACACATTTCTTACTTTCAGACTATAGTGCTAAACTGGGTTAGATGCCTCATGACTGGTGACCAAGGAAGTATACATACTGGAAAAGATTTAAAGGACTATCTACAACCTGCAGGGGAGGACCCTTATCAGGTATTCTTAATTATCTCATGCACAGTAAAACTGAAGGAAATTGACTCTTGAATTAATTTCCACTCACTGGAAGGGGTGAAAGGGCCCCTGCACTGGCCTGGCCCATAGAGAGGGTGGCCGGTCTCACATTTACTTTAAAATGATTCTCAAACAGAGGAGAAACTACATTCACACCAGGATGAGAAAAAGACGACAGCAGAAGTAGACAGCTTGCTCAAGATCCTCAACGTGACCTGTATGATCATTTATAATGTTTTCTTGTCTTCTTGGACCTTTGCATATGAATCAAATGTTATTCCATCATAGGCATGATTCTATGCTAGTTTTAGAAATCAACTGAATTGTTGGGTTTGTGGCCAATTACCTGTGTCTAGCACTTGGTTACCTTTGTGAATTTCTGTACTCCAAGGCTGGCCCTGAGGAAATTTACTTTAAAAGGAAAATTATCACCATGATCAGGTCACTATTGATATTACTAGGTGAAATGCTCTCACCTGGTCAATTAAAAATATTTACTTTGACCCTGGCCATAAATATTATTACTCAAGCTCAATCAGCAACAAGCAAAGTTTCAGCTAATGAAACCTCCCACAATTATGGGATGGATTTATGTGGCTAACACCAGACTGTGCAATTTAAGTTTAAAGTCTCCTGTATGTTGTGAACAATTAATTCATACTAAGGATAATCATTCTAGTAAAGCTAGGAAAATTATGTGTGCCTTATGGACAATGCCAATATATACATAATTTCCCTAAAAGGTAAGGACTGGTACAGAATAGACTAAGTCAGATGACCTAGGATATTACTGGGCTGCACCTAATGGAAGTTCTTGGCTTACTTCTTACTTATGACTTTGCTAACATTACTAGTTATATTATTTGTATTTCATCCATTTTACAAAATCGCTGTTTCTTTCATTACCAAATGTGCGACTGAGCCTCTGATATGAGATCCGTGATTGCGACAGTATGACTCTAGATACAGGAAGAAGCAACAAGAGGGAATGTTCTCCTGGGCCATAAGAGGCTAATATAGACACGCGGTTCAGAGAATTTTGGATGCTGTTCTTTGGCCTAACCCAGTAACAGCGCACTGAGTAGCCTATCAGTGAAATCTTTGCCAGACCTGGGAATGAGCATTCCCAGCACCACGGGACAAGATGGTCAAGAAATGTGCCCGCCTCAAGCCACGGTAAAGTTTGTGACCATAAAGGGCCCTGCCAACTGGAAACTGCACTTGCCATCTAGCTTTAAAAGGTTAAATCATGGCCACTGCAGCTGCTGATCTTCAACACCCCTGAAAGGAGTTCAGGGTGGAGATCAGGAATGAGCACTCTGTGTTCTGGAAAAAACTGGCCGAACAGGCCTTCATATAGTTAGATATTTTCAGAAGAAGATTTTTATGAGTCCCAATTCTTGCGTCTTCTCATTCCTAGAGAAATGCTAACACCATTAACAGCGACATCTGCTTTGGCTATTAAAGAGACTATTACAATTAAAAGTCAAGACGGAGCAGCTATGGCTCAGACACCCAAGGAAATAACTAGGTGATATTATGGGTATAATTCAGGCAAGTTCTTTACAGGAACTTAAGTTTTCAGAGCTATGTCGGCAGATGTCACTGGTCATTCTCAAAACAATATCTGCTGGGAGCTAGTAACTGCAACCTTACTTTTTAAAGTTCTCCTCTTGTAACTATTACATTTCTAAATAAAGAAATTGCTTTAGGTCATACATTAACAAAATACAGAGACATGTATTGGCACACCACTCCAGTACTTGTGCTTGGAAAATCCCATGGATGGAGGAGCCTGGTAGGCTGCAGTCCATGGGGTCGCAAAGAGTTGGACACGACTGAGTGACTTCACTTTCACTTTTCACTTTCATGCATTGGAGAAGGAAATGGCAACCCACTCCAGTGTTCTTGCCTGGAGAATCTCAGGGACGGGGAAGCCTGGTGGGCTGCCGTCTATGGGGTCGCACAGAGTTGGACACGACTGAAGCGACTTAGCAACAGCCGCACTTGTTATCTATATGTTAATATTACATTAAGAGTTAAAACCTACTTACATAAAACTAGTAAAAGCTTACTTGACTACAAGTCTCCCCCAAGTGCCTGACCCAGACTGGGCTTTAGGCTTATTCTTTTGAAAAGAAATGAGATTTATTTTGTCTATTAAAAGTCCAGTTATCACTCCTCCAGTTCAGTTCAGTTCAGTTCAGTTCAGTCACTCAGTCGTGTCTAACTCTTTGCGACCCCATGAATTGCAGCACGCCAGCTCCAAAAAAAAAAAAAAAAAAAAAAATCACTCCTCCAACTACTTCTAATTGGGTCTGTTACCTAAATGTCAGATCATGGGATTGAAATTTTAATCATACAAGACTCAGACTCAGGACTTAAAGCTCAAATACTTCCAGTTCAATGTCTATTCTCCAACTGAGGCAGCACTGTGCCCCATTTTGATGGGAAGCTGTTGCCCAGTTCCCTGAATTAGAACTGAGCAGGACTCTGGGGCTCTGGTGTACAGATCCTTTCTGTATCCTCCATTTCTTGTTTGTAGAATATAGGCTTCATTCACTTCTTGACCTTTCCTGAGTTCTAAAGGGCAGTCTCAAAGAGTTGCTCATCAGGAAAGGGAGGGGTGCAGAAACAGAGGAGGAGCAGTCAAATGGTGGTACAGACTTGGGGCAGGGTCCTGGTTCCTACTCAAGGAATATGCCTATGATTATCTTTGAGCCCTTCTATAGAACTGGGCCCCCTCCCAGGTGGAAGATGGTGAATTCAGACTGACTTCAAGATTCCTGTAGCACTGCTCTGTTACCTCACCACCAACCAATCAGAAGAAAGTCACACATCTTGCAGCCCTTATCCCAAATCTTGCCTTCCTTTTCTGGGCTCCTGTTAGCTTTCCTGTTTGGCTCCTGTCTGTTTCATCTTCAACTGAATCCAACAGTTTCAAGCTAAATTGCTGTTACCAAGAGAGTGAATGCTGGTTTCAGGCACAGAATATCTTGATTTAGATCGTATAGAGAGAGACTTCTGCTCTACTAGGCAGGACTACAGCCAGTTTCAGCTGGAAGTAGTAGTAGAAAAAATAGACTGCCACCCTAAATCCCAACAGATATCTTGAATATGAAGCCTCTCACTGGGGAGTTGTTAGGGGAAACACTGAAACCACCCACACAGGCCAGTTAACATAGTAACCATTTATGTGAATTATTTTATGACAAAAGGTCCAAGTAAGGAACACAAAACTAACAAGCTACCACCAACCAGAAGAATTCAGGAAAGGTCAAAAGGAGACACCACATGTCCTACTGATCTCCCAGTATCTATCCTCTTTTGTGGAATTCATCTTGGCTGAACAATCTGTGCGCCACCAGAAAGGACCCTGAGTCAGAATAATTGGCCACAGACAACCTGGGTATGATAATCCTATTACCATAAAACCTGAGAGCAGGCAACAGAGCAACAGAGCAGGCTTCCTGGGGGCTCTTTCCCTCCAGTTCTCCACCCAGGTGCCCCTTCCAAATAAAGTCTCTTGCTTTATCAGCATGTGTGTCTCCTTGGACAATTTGTTTCCAATTGTTAAACAAGAGCCCCCTTTGAGGCCCTGGAGGAGTCTCCCTTCCTGCAACAAAGTGACTTTTGGGTTTTTTTTGTTTGTTTTTTTTTTTTTTTAATTTTTTATTTTTTTTTAAATTTTAAAATCTTTAATTCTTACATGCGTTTCCAAACAAGAACCCCCCTCCCACCTCCCTCCCCACAACATCTCTCTGGGTCATCCCCATGCACCAGCCCCAAGCAAGCTGCACCCTACGTCAGACATGGACTGGCGATTCAATTCTTACATGACAGTATACATGTTAGAATTCCCATTCTCCCAAATCATCCCACCCTCTCCCTCTCCCTCTGAGTCCAAAAGTCTGGTATACACATCTGTGTCTTTTTTCCTGTCTTGCATACAGGGTCGTCATTGCCATCTTCCTAAATTCCATATATATGTGTTAGTATACTGTATTGGTGTTTTTCTTTCTGGCTTACTTCACTCTGTATAATTGGCTCCAGTTTCACCCATCTCATCAGAACTGATTCAAATGAATTCTTTTTAATGGCTGAGTAATACTCCATTGTGTATATGTACCACAGCTTTCTTATCCATTCATCTGCTGATGGACATCTAGGTTGTTTCCATGTCCTGGCTATTATAAACAGTGTTGCGATGAACATTGGGGTACATGTGTCTCTTTCCATTCTGGTTTCCTTGGTGTGTATGCCCAGAAGTGGGATTGCTGGGTCATAAGGTAGTTCTATTTGCAATTTTTTAAGGAATTTCCACACTGTTCTCCATAGTGGCTGTACCAGTTTGCATTCCCACCAACAGTGTAGGAGGGTTCCCTTTTCTCCACACCCTCTCCAGCATTTATTGCTTGCAGTTTTTTGGATCGCAGCCATTCTGACTGGTGTGAAGTGGTACCTCATTGTGGTTTTGATTTGCATTTCTCTAATAATGAGTGATGTTGAGCATCTTTTCATATGTTTGTTAGCCATCCGTATGTCTTCTTTGGAGAAATGTCTATTTAGTTCTTTGGCCCATTTTTTGATTGGGTCGTTTATTTTTCTAGAATTGAGCTGCAGAAGTTGCTTGTATATTTTTGAGATTAGTTGTTTGTCAGTTGTTTCATTTGCTATTATTTTCTCCCATTCAGAAGGCTGTCTTTTCACCTTGCTTATATTTTCCTTTGTTGTACAGAAGCTTTTAAGTTTAATTAGATCCCATTTGTTTATTTTTGCTTTTATTTCCAGAATTCTGGGAGGTGGATCATAGAGGATCCTGCTGTGATTTATGTCTGAGAGTGTTTTGCCTATGTTCTCCTCTAGGAGTTTTATAGTTTCTGATCTTACATTTAGATCTTTAATCCATTTTGAGTTTATTTTTGTGTACGGTGATAGAAAGTGATCTAGTTTCATTCTTTTACAAGTGGTTGACCAGTTTTCCCAGCACCACTTGTTAAAGAGATTGTCTTTACTCCATTGTATATTCTTGCCTCCTTTGTCAAAGAAAGTCTCTAAGGATAGGGGCTGGTTGCCAGGGGAACCAAACACGTGATTATAGAGTTTGAACTTTTAGCCCCATCCCCTCAACCTCAGGGGAGGGGAGGGAAGGGAGGCTGGAGATTAAGTTTAGTTACAATGACCAGTCATTTAATCAATCATGCCTATGTAGTAAAGCCACCATAAAAACCCCAAAAGGACAGATGGGGTTCAGAGAGCTTATGTGTTGGTGAATACACACAGATTCAGTGAGAGGCACTGAAGCACTCTCTCCCTTCCCATGTACACTGCACTGTGTAACTTTTCCATCTGGCTGTTTCTGAATTATATCCTGTTTCTAATAAACCAGGAATATAGTAAGTAAAAGGTTTTCCTGAGTTCTATGAGCTACTCTAACAAACAAATTGAACTTGAGGAGGGGATCATGGGAACCTCAGATTTATGGCCAGTTGTTCTGAAGCACTGGATCTGTGACTGATGTCGAAATGTGGTGAGAGAGTTAAAGCTTAGAGCCCTGTAAGGAGGAGGTGCACATTCTTGCTCATGCTTTCCTTAGGCCTTGTGCAACAAGGTGTCTTGCCTGAGAACTGGCTTTCCTTTCAAAGCTAACCGTCTTTAGAAGCAAAGAATTGGACACGACTGAATGACTGAACTGAACTGAACTGATCACACAGCACAATGTCTTAGTCATGGAAATGCTTCTCTTAGACTCTATTTTAATGATTATAATTGTAACAAATCTTGCCTGGGAATCTGTTCCTCCAGACTTGTACCCCTGATTTCACAGCAACTGTATCTCTCTCCCAGAGACGTTTCCCAGAACCAGTTCTCCCTGGCTGATCTTGTGCTGAAGTTATCTCAAGATGTATGCCTTGGGAAAGGGTCTGGTGAAACTTGTACAGCCTTGACATATTCTTTTTATCTATTCTCAGCAGCCAGTTGAAAAGTGTATGATGCCCTGCTTAAACTAGTGAGGCTGGGTCTGCTTCCAGTGCCTTTAGCTGGTGGCTTTCTCTATCTTTTTACTCTAATAAAACTTTGTTACACAAAGCTCTAAGCAACTGAGACTTGTGTCTTTTGAGTCCCAGAGTGAAATTTTCTCCTTCGGAGACCATGAATGGGTACTGGTACCATTCACAGTATGCTATCACTATCAGTGGGAAGGAGCCTAGTAGGATTGAGTCCTTAATCTGAGAGGTCTGATACAATTGACAGGTAGAGAAGAGTCAGGATTGAGTTGAGTTGCAGGATATCCAGTTGGTGTTGAGAATTGCATGATGTGTAGAAGTTTCAGCAGTGAATTAGCATTGTAGAGAAGTACTGGGAGTAGCGGAGATAGAGTAGTTGTTTTTCCTTAGTAGAAAAACATACAGATTAGTCTTATTCCTGCTCATCTATATGCTGATATCCTCTAGAGAAAAATAAACTCGCCAGTACTTGCTGGTTATGTCCTGCCTCTGTAGAAGTTTCTGTGAGATGTTCAATTCAGTTCAGTTCACTTCAGTCACTCAGTCGTGTTCTACTTTTTGCAACCCCATGAATCACAGCACACCAGGCCTCCCTGTCCATCACCATCTCCCGGAGTTCACTCAGACTCATGTCCATCGAGTCAGTGGTGCCATCCAGCCATCTCATCCTCTGTCGTCCCCTTCTCCTCCTGCCCCAAATCCCTCCCAGCATCAGTCTTTTCCAATGAGTCAACTCTTCACATGAGATGTAATACATGCTACTCAAAGCAGAAGACAATAGCTATCAGAAAGAACTAGCTGGCTGACAATTCCTTGTCAGTTAGCATTTTGAAACTAGAGAAAGCATGATGTAACATTGTTGCCTAGAACAAGTAATTGAATTTATTATATAAATTTAAGTACCTTAAATATACTTCCAGGCTTCCCTGGTGGCTCCGATGGTAAAGCGTCTGCCTACAATGTGGGAGACCTAGGTTCAATCCCTGGGTCTGGAGGATCCTCTGGAGAAGGAAACGGCAACCCACTCCAGTACTCTTGCCTGGAAAATCCCATGGACGGAGGAGCCTGGTAGGCGACAGTCTATGGGGTCGCAAAGAGTCGGACACGACTGAGCGCCTTCACTTCGCTTCACAAATATACTGCCAAAGAAGTTTCCTGGTTTGAAAAGTAACAACAATAATACAAATAAATAAGTAAGACTGGAGAAAGAACATGAACAATGCTAAAGAAGGAAACACTTTTGGAACATGAAAACCAGAAATAAAAAGTCTCCTCAAATTATTTTAAACAATAATTGATGACTAAATCCACAAATATGGCCACCAGTTTTTGTAAGCAAGACATTATAATTTTTAAATGAACGGTACTGTAATTTCTAATAAATTGCTATGCTACATTCAGTGTAATGTTAAGAATACAGAATCTGGAATTCACTGTCAATTCAAATTGTGGGTCTTCCAGTTACCTGTTGTGTGTCCTAACCTTTGTGTGTCTCAATTGGCTTCCGTGGTGGCTCAGACAGTAAAGAATCTGCCTGCAAGCAGGTGACCTGAGTTTGATCCCTGGGTCAGGACAATGGAGGAGGACAATGGCATCCCACTCCAGTATTCTTTCCTGGAGAGTTCCATAGCCAGAGGCTTAATGTGCTTACTGTTCATTCCCTGTCTTTTCCTTCCAGAATATAAATTCCACAGAACAGAAATATTTGTCTTCTTTTTTTCTACCTCATTATGAAAGTGCAGAGTAGATGGTCTATAAACATTTTTTTCCCCTCTGGAAGCCACAACTCTATAAGGTAAATAATTTTTAAATCCTCATTTTATAAATAAGGAAAAGTGTTAGTCGCTCAGTCATTCTGTGGGATTTATATTCTGGAAAGAAAAGATAGGGAATGAACACTAAGCACATTAAGCAAGTTAACAGGAAGAAAACTAGGATGATACATGATGGGGTACCAGAGCCAGGCAAAATTGACTCCAATTCATGGAGAGTTAAAGTTAAGAACAGGCAGTCAGTGACAGGTTATAGTGGAGGGACAAGGTCCAAGGAGGAAACAGAGAAGGGAAATAAGAGAAGTATGTCCACGGGGGCTAAGAGAGCATGGTTATAGACAGGAATAATCTGAGGAAGAAATACAGCAGAGGTTACACTGAATGCATTCCACCTCTGTGGGATGGGAGGTTGTCTAAGCGTGTGTGGAGTGAGAGGTGTGGAGCTCTGCCATCTGTGTTCCACCGCAGGAAGTCATGACAGGGCCGCTGTGGACAGTACCCGAGAAACTGAGCAGATGACTCGAGAGAATGCATAACCTTTGTCTCTAAAAATAGATAAACTGTGGGTGGGAAGAAGAAACATCCAGAAGATTTATATTACAGTCCTAGAAAAAGCACGGCCATATTTTTAGTTTTTGCTCTGTAAAAGTGGTTTTCCTCCTAACCCCTTTCCCTCCCTCTTCCATTGTCTCCTACTGCCTCTTACAAGGAACTGTGTGATGACATTTAGAAATCCCTTACACAGAAGAACATGCCCAGGGGCTCTGGGAGACGTTCCTTGTGCTGCTATTTTCCTTGGCCTTACTTTTCCGACCAGTGACCACTTCCCATCAGTACTAGCCCCAATTTCCCTCCTGAGTGGGCAGCATATATCAGTTCTACTACAGTACCGCTCTGGTCACAGCGCACAGCTTCCACCCTGCTAGAGCCTGCTGCTCCAAACAGTTTCTCATCCACAACCCTTCCTCTCATATCTGCAGTTCTCTCCACTCCAAGTGGATGAATGTTTCCACAAGAAGTGTCACATCTTTTAGTTCAACTCAGATAATCCAGCCTTTAAGCAATCATATTTCTTTTGATCCCTAAAAGGTAGCTTTCCTTTTTAAAAAAATCAAGCCCTCTGTCTATGACCAAATTCTCCTAAAGACTGAGTCTGAGTGAGGGATATTTGTGTTACACCTGCCTGTGATAGAACTTGAACTTTTCTTTTACCTGTGAGCAACATTCCAGGAAGTGTTAATCTTTTTTTTTTTTTTTCTCTAATGTAGCTGTTAAACCTAGGCATCCAGGATTCCTACTCTCAGTTTCCAATCCTTATGGCATTTACCTTAAGGGACTAAGTGGTTTGTCTTGATGTCCAAGAGTTCCTACAAATATATATGAGTCAGATCCCACTATAACTCCTGATACAAAAGATATTTAAGTAACAATTGAAGTCCAGTGGGAAATGGATATTAATTATGTTAAGGTCTGCCAACGGCTAAGACAAATAAGCTCTTAAATTTCAGTGATTTAATAAGCTGAATTTTCTTTCTTCATTTTGTAAATTCCCAAAAGGTCATTCCTAGTCAGCTTTCTTCCAAGCAGTGATGTGAGGACTTGGGCTTCTGTTCTTGTGTCTCCATCATTTTCAAAAGTCATGCTATTTATTTGCATCAAACTGTCAGGAGGGAAAAGAGAAAATATAAAGAATGTAGACTCATCTCTTAACCACTTCTTCCTGGAAGAATTATACCTCATTTATGTTCATACTGCCTTGTCTTTAAACCTGTCTGAGCAGCTGCAGGGTTACCGATCTTCAGTGGGCACATAGCCATCTCTGCCGCACTTGCCATGAGTCAGATTTTCATAGTTCTGGATCTTTCCTCAAGAGTACTGCAGCCTGGGACCACGTGCAAAGTATATAGATGATACTAAAAGTATTCCAGAGTTGGAAAACGGCAAGGCAAGTATGCCAAAGGGAGGGCAGGGCCGCCTCCTTGACATCTCCACTTGGAAATCTCACAGGCAGTTTAAACTTAATGTGTACCAAGAGGAGTTCTTTACCTACTCTGTCATGCCTGGTCCATAGTTACTGTTAGAAAGAAACAGCCCCCAAATGACGTTCCTTGAGCAAAGCTCCATGTCAGCAAACCAAGTCTTACTATTAATACTTAATCTAACTGAGCTTCCATCACTTCATGGGAAATAGATGGGGAAATAGTGGAAGCAGTGTCAGACTTTATTTTTCTGGGCTCCAAAATCACTGCAGATGGTGACTGCAGCCATGAAATTAAAAGACGCTTACTCCTTCGAAGAAAAGTTATGACCAACCTAGATAGTATATTCAAAAGCAGAGACATTACTTTGTCGACTAAGGTCCGTCTAGTCAAGGCTATGGTTTTTCCTGTGGTCATGTATGGATGTGAGAGTTGGACTGTGAAGAAGGCTGAGCACCGAAGAATTGATGCTTTGGAACTGTGGTGTTGAAGAAGACTCTTGAGAGTCCCTTGGACTGCAAGGAGATCCAACTAGTCCATTCTGAAGGAGATCAGCCCTGGGATTTCTTTGGAAGGAATGATGCTAAAGCTGAAACTCCAGTACTTTGGCCACCTCATGCGAAAAGTTGACTCATTGGAAAAGACTCTGATGCTGGGAGGGATTGGGGGCAGGAGGAGAAGGGGACAACCGAGGATGAGATGGCTGGATGGCATCTTGGACTTGATGGACGTGAGTCTGAGTGAACTCCAGGAGATGGTTATGGACAGGGAGGCCTGGCGTGCTGCGATTCATTGGGTCGCAGAGTCGGACACGACTGAGCGACTGAACTGAACTGAACTAACTGAGCTTTCAGCCCCTCCCGTTAGTCTTGAATTTCCTGGTCGGTACTAGTAAGGCAATCTGTCTTCCTCCAATAAAAGATGACCTTGCCTGAAATAGTCCTTCCTTTTCTTTGTGATGTCCTTTTCTGACTACAAAAACCTTCCATTTTGTACAGCTCCTCAGAGCTTCTTTCTATTTACTAAATGGAATGCTGCTTGATTTAAGAATTGTTGAATAAAGCCAATTAGATCTACAAATTTACTCAGTTGAATTTTGTTAACACTAATGAATCTCTTGTCTCCCTATCATGACTGTGTTAGCATGTGGTATCATCACACACTCAAGGCCCAAGTAAGAATCTTAAGAAATTGCCCTTGATTTCAGATTCTCAGTTTAATCTCAACTTAATCATATTCTGCTGATTCTGCTTCCAAGTATATTTCTATCTCTTCTGCTGTTTGTCTAGTCCATACCAACATTATCTCTATTTAACTAAAATGGACTGGAATGGGCGAATATTATTCAGATGACCATTATATCTACTACTGTGGGCAAGAATCCCTTAGGAGAAATGGAGTAGCCTTCATAGTCAACAAAAGAATCCAAAATGCAGTACTTGGGTGCAGTCTCAAAAATGACAAAATGATCTCTGTTCATTTCCAAGGCAAACCATTCAATATCACAGTAATCCAAGTCTATACCCCAACCAGTAATGCTGAAGAAGCTGAAGTTGAATGGTTCTATGAAGACTTACAAGACCTTTTAGAACTAACACGCCAAAAAGATGTCCTTTTCATCACAGGGGACTGGAATGCAAAAGTAGGAAGTCAAGAGATACCTGGAGTAACAGGAAAATTTGGCCTTGGACTACAAAATGAAAAAGGGCAAAGGTTAACAGAGTTTTGCCAAGAGAACACACTGGTCATAGCAAACACCCTCTTCTAACCACACAAGAGAAGACTCTACACATGGATGTCACCAGATGGTCAATACTCTAATCAGATTGATTATATTCTTTGCAGTCAAAGATGGAGAAGCACTATACAGTCAGCAAAAACAAGACCAAGAAGTGTGGCTCAGAACATGAACTCCTTATTGCCAAATTCAGACTGAAATTGAAGAAAGTGGAGAAAACCACTAGGCCATTCAGGTATGACCTAAATCAAATACCTTATGATTATGCAGTGGAAGTGACAAATAGATTCAAGGTATAAGTTCTGATAAACAGGGTGCCTGAAGAACTATGGATCAAGGTTTGTGACATTGTACAGGAGGAAGTGATCAAGATCATCCTCAAGGAGAAGAAATGCAAAAAGATGAAATGGTTGTCTGAGGAGGACTCACAGATAGCTGAGAAAAGAAGAGAAGTGAAAGGCAAAGGAGAAAAGGAAAGATATACCCATCTGAATGCAGAGTTCCAAAGAATAGCAAGGAGAGGTAAGGAACACTTCCTTGGTGATCAATGCAAAGAAATAAGGAAAACAATAGAATGGAAAAGGCTAGAGATCTCTTCAAGAAAATTAGAGATACCAAGGGAACATTTAACCCAAAGATGGACACAATAAAGGACAGAATGGTATGGACCTAACAGAAGCAGAAGATATTAAGAAGAGGTGGAAGGAGTGCACAGAAGAACTGTACAAAAAAGATCTTCGTGACCCAGATAATCACAATGGTGTGATCACTCACCTAGGGACAGACATCCTGGAATGTGAAGTCAAGAGGGCCTTAGGAAGCATCACTACAAACAAAGCTAGTGGAGGTGGTGGAATTCCAGTCTGAGCTATTTCAAATCCTGAAAGATGAAGCTGTGAAAGTGCTGCACTCAATATGCCAGCAAATTTGGAAAATTCAGCAGTGGCCACAGGAATGGAAATGGTCAATTTTCACTCCTATCCCAAAGAAGGGCAATGCCAAAGAATGTTCAAACTATCACACAATTGCACTCATCTCAGACACTAGCAAAGTAATGTTCAAAATTCTCGAAGCCAGGCTTCAGCAGTACATGAACCATGAAATTCCAGATGTTCAAGGTGGATTTAGAAAAGGCAGAGGAACCAGAAATCAAATTGTCAACATTCACTGGATCATCAAAAAAGCAAGAGATTTCCAGAAAAAACATCTATTCCTTCTTTATTGACTATACCAAAGCCTTTAACTGTGTAGATCACAAGAAACTGTGGAAAATTCTTCAAGAGATGAGAATACCAGACCACTTGACCTGCCTCCTGAGAAATCTGTATGCAGGTCAAGAAATGGCAGTTAGAACCAGAGATGGAACAACAGACTGGTTCCAAATTGGAAAAGGAGTATGTCAAGGCTGTATATTGTCACCCTGCTTATTTAACTTCCATGCAGAATACATCATGTGAAATGCTGGGTGGGATGAAGCAAAAGTTGGAATCAAGATTGCCAGGAGAAATATCAACAACCTCGGATATGCAGATGACATCACTCTTATGGCAGAAAGCAAAGAACTAAAGAGCCTCTTGATGAAAGTGAAAGAGGAGAGTGAAAAAGCTGGCTTAAAACTCAACATTCAGAAAACTAAGATCATCACATCCAGTCCCATCACTTCATGGCAAATAGATGGAGAAACAACACTAACAGTTAGATACTTTTATTTTTAGGGGCTCCAAAATCATTTCAGATGGTGACTGCAGCCATGAAATTAAAAGACGCTTGCTCCTTGGAAGAATAGCTATACCAACCTAGACAGCATATTAAAAAGCAGAGACAGTATTTTGACAACAAAGGTCCATCTAGTTAAAGCTGTGTTTTTTTCCAGTATTCATATATGGATGTGAGAGTTGGACTATAAAGAAAGCTGAGCACCAAAGAATTGATGCTTTTGAACTGTGGTGCTGGAGAGTCCCTTGGACTGCAAGGAGATCCACCAGTCCATCCCAAAGGAAATCAGTCCTGAATATTAGTTGAAGGACTGATGCTGAAGCTGAAGCTCCAATAAGTTGGCCACCTGATACGAAGAGCTGATTCCTTGAAAAAGACCTGGATGCTGAGAAAGATTAAAGGCAGGAGGAGAAGTGGATGACAGAGGATGAGGTGGTTGGATGGTATCACCAACTTGATGGACATGAGTTTGAGCAAGCTCCAGGAGATGGTGATGGTCAGGGGAGCCTGGTGTGCTGCAATCCTTGGGGTCACAAAGAGTTGGACACTACAAAGTTAATAAACTGGCCTGACAGTAGCCTAACTCTTCTTATTACTTCTACTCTTGCTCTATTTAATTCATTTTCCAGCAACAAACCCAGAGAATTTTTTCTGGTTTCTTTTTTTTTAAATTTATATGGAATTTATAAAGATGGTAATGATGGCCCTATATGCAAGACAGCAAAAGAGACACAGATGTAAATAACAGACTTTCAGACTCTGCGGGAGAAGACGAGGGTGGGATGATTTGAGATTATAGCATTGAAACATGTATATTACCAGGGACCTTTTTAAAATGCAAATTTTTTATATTAATCTGCTTAAAACTCCTACTGACGTTCCATTGCACCTAGGACATATTTCAAACATCATAACACGGTCTACAAGATCTTGAATGACTAAAATCTTACCTAACCCTCCAACCTCATTTTGAGCCGCTTTCTTGCTTGTTCCTGCCATGCTGACCTTTTCCCAAGTACACCCGACACTTTCTTATCTCAGCTCCCAGATTCATGTTACTTCTCCTCATTCATCATACCTTAGCTTTAATGCCACTTCCTCAGAAAGCACTTTCATGAGCCTCCCAATCTAAAGTGGGCCCATTATTTTTTCCTTAATACTTTTCATAAATCTTAACTTGTTATCTTATAATCATATATTTGCTCATTTACTTATTTGATATGTCTTTCCTGTTGGACTGCAATTTCCATGAAGGACAAGGTCTTGTCTGTTTCCTTCCTCAAACATATCTCAGCACTTAGTGCATAAAGAATAGTTAAAGTGTATTTGTTGCAAGAATGAATGGATAGGTGGATGATGGGAAACTATTGAAAAACCTGGATTCAGTGTTACATTGGGAATTGTATAATTATAACAGATTGAACAAAAAAAATTTGATTGAAAGATTCTGGTGAGAGTCAAAAGTTGATTCAGTGGTTATAGAAAAATGGAACATGTATGGGTAGAGATAGAAGAAAGCAAGAGAACAGTTCAATAGGAGAGTATGGAGATGGAGTTAGTTTAGTTCAGTTCAGTCACTCAGTCATGTCCGACTCTTTGCAACCCCATGAACTGCAGCACGCCAGGCCTCCCTGTCCATCACCAACTCCTGAAGCTCACCCGAGTCGGTGATGCCATCCAACCATCTCATCCTCTGTTGTCTCTTTCTCCTCCTGCCCACAATCTTTCCCAGCATCAGGGTCTTTTCCAATGAGTCAGCTCTTTGCATCTGGTGGCCGAAAGTATTGGAGTTTCAGCTTCAGCATCAGTCCTTCCAATTAATATTTAGGACTGATTTCCTTTAGGATGGACTGGTTGGATCTCCTTGCTATCCAAGAGACTCTTAAGAGTCTTCTCCAACACCACAGTTCAAAAGCATCAATTCTGCGGCACTCCGCAATCTTTGTAGTCCAACTCTCACATCCATACATGGCTACTGGAAAAACCATAGCCTTGACTAGATGGACCTTTGTTGGCAAAGTAATGTCTCTGCTTTTCCATATGCTATCTAGGTTGGTCATAACTTTCCTTCCAAGGAGTAAGTGTCTTTTAATTTCATGGCTGCAATCACCATCTGCAGTGATTTTGGAGCCCCCCAAAATAAAGTCTGTCACTATTTCCACTGTTGCCCCATCTATTTGCCATGAAGTGATGGGACCAGATGCCATGATCTTCGTTTTCTGAATGTTGAGCTTTAAGCCAACATTTTCACTCTTCTCTTTCACTTTTATCAAGAGGCTTTTTAGTTCCTCTTCACTTTCTGCCATAAGAGTGTTGTCCTCTGCATATCTGAGGTTATTGGTATTTCTCCCTGCAATCTTGATTCCAGCTTGTGCTTCTTCCAGCTCAGCATTTCTCATGATGTGCTCTGCATATAAGTTAAATAAGCAGGGTGACAATATACAGCCTTACCATACTCCTTTTCCTATTTGGGACCAGTCTGTTGTTCCATGTCCAGTTCTAACTGTTGCTTCTTGACCTGCATATAGATTTCTCAAAAGGCCAGTCATGGTCTGGTATTCCCATCTCTTTCAGAATTTTCCAGTTAGTTCAGGGGTTTTGGAATGATTAGGGTGAGCATGAAGACATGGGAAGTGCAGAACTGATGAAGATCAGCAGAGCTGGAGAAGCAGGAATTTAGGTGTAAAGATGTCAAAGAGGTCAAAACAGTAGATATAAATAGACGACAAGTAGATGTTTTCAAAGGGCTAGTTCACAGAGTCAGTGATAGTAGCAGGAATCTGGGGAGAGAATAAAAGTGTGAGAACAAATGCCATCAATAAAAATCATGTGAGGGGGTATCCTGGTGGTCCAGTGGTTAGGACTCCATGCTTCCACTGGAGGGGTTATGGATTCAATCCCTGTTCAAGGGACTAAGATAATGCATCCCATATGCTGTGCAGGGGCATGGCCAAAAAAACAAAACAAAGCAAAAAACAAACAAAAAAGCCTTGTGGATAGTGGGTTAACATTCTAGAAGTAAGTAAATGTAAAGAGCAAGGGCTGGAAAGAGTTCTAATGTATGGCAAAACCAATACAGTATTGTAAAGTAAAACAAAGTAAAATTTAAAAAAAAAAAAAAAGAAAATAGGTTAATGGGTTGAAAGGCACAACAGGATAGAAATTTTTCTTCTATCATATCAAAAAACAAGTGGGAAACACAGGGACAGGGGTGGTGAGGGTGAGATGTATGGAAAGAGTAATGTGGAAACTTACATTACCATTTGCAAAAAATAGATAGCCAGCGGGAATTTGCTGTATGACTCAGGAAACTCAAACAGGGGCTCTGTATCAATCTACAGGGGTGGGATGGGGAAGGAGATGGGAGGCAGTTTCAAAAGGGAGGGGATATATGTATACCTATGGCTGATTCATAGTGAGGTTTAACAGAAAACAGCAAAATTCTGTAAAGCAATTATCCTTCAATAAAAAATAAATAAATTTTTAAAAAAACACCAGTGGGAGTGGAAGGTGGAGATTTCATAAGGAAAGGCAAGCTGGGCATGAAGTAACATCAAGATAGCTAGGTTTCTGTTAAGATAAGAGTCAGCCAAGGTGAGCCTGTCTGACAAGGCCAACTGTGGGTGTGGGCCAATGGGACAGTCTAATGATGGAGGGCAGGACTGGATTATTTTCATGGGGAAGCAGGAGTGATAATTTTGGTTTGTTTGGTTTTGGTGTTTTTAGGTTAAGCAGTGGAAACAAATAGCAAGGATGAAGGAAACTGAAGGTTTATGTAACAGGCTGGGAACAAAATTTGGCACAAAGGCAGGGAGGAACAAGCTAAAGCACATTCTACTGGTTAAGAGTGTTGAGGTAGGTGGCAGGAAGGTTCCAGGTGGGCAGATTCATTCATGTAGGCATAGATTATTCTAAATAAACACCCTGAATTTAATTTCACAGTTGAAAGCTGGACAATGAATGTTTTCTAGACCTACTTCCAATAAACAGAAAAGATTTTTTTTTTTTTTTTGTCTGAATTCCTGTTTATGAGCTTAGCGGAATCAATAGGTCAGAAGTCCACATCCTGCTTTTCTCAGGCTTCAGAGGCCAGCCATGAGAAGTGGAGATTTTTGTTTCAGCTCATTTATCATTTTTTTTTTTAAAGAGGGGAGTCTAGCTATAATTTAGCAGGTTCCTTTTCCTACTCATTAGCTTCCTGACATTCATCATGCAGTTAGAATGCCTGAATTCACAATGACAAACATTAAAGACCAAATATCTAATTCTCTATTTTGGGAACTTGAGTTTGTCTGTTGCAAGTCCAATTTCTCCCAACTGGCACCACATATCTCGTCCTTGCAAAAACTCAGGCAACCTTATCGAATATATTCAGGGTCCTGTGTAAGTTTGGGAAAGCTGATCTCATGAGACCAGAGTAAAGGGAAAATTTTATTGATGGGAATTTTGTACAAATAAATCAGTAGTCATCATTTTATGTAAATAGTACCATGCTGGAAAAGTCATCAAGTCTTCAATAAACCCTTTAATAACATGAAACCAATAAAAAGCCCCTGGGAAAGAAAGCACTTGCTAGTTTTCTATGTTAATTCAGGGGTGGGGAATAGGTTATCTGAATTTTATGGGGAAAGTACAGCTAGATAGCATCACTGACTAAATGGACGTTAATTTCAGCAAACTCCAGCTGATAGTGGAGGACAGAGGAGCCTGGCATACTACAGTCCACAGGGGTCGCAAAGAGTTGACCACAACTTAGCGGCTGAACAACAGTACAGCTCTTGAACTGCCCCATTTCCTGCCCCACTCTCACTGTATGGATAGGGGAATGCTATGTTAATTAATCATTTATGTATTTTATATTATTAGACCTCTATAGGATGAATGCATCTTCTGGTGTGGGAGTAGGAAACTCTCACCTAAGGAAAACAGCCATTCATGGCATCAGTCAGTTGACTAAAATATGTGTTTCTCTGGGATAGCAGTGGAAAGATTTTCTTCTACTCTGTAGGTTTTACTGGCTGGTCTGAAATTTAACTTGGCATGAGACAGATTAATAAGAGAAAATCAAACAAAAGCTTAATAACATATATACATGGAAGAGACCCAGGAAAACTGAGTAACTCATCATCAAAATGGCCAAAGCTCTCAATTTACTTTTTTTTTTTTATTACAATTATAGTCTTTATTTTTGCAACTGGTCATGTGATTATAGGAGGGCTTCCCAGGTGGCACTAGTGGTAAAGAACTCACCTGCCAGTGCAGGAGGCATAAAAGATGTGGGTTTGATCACTAGGTTGGGAAGATCCCCTGGAGGAGGGCATGGCTACCCACTCCAGTACTCTTGCCTGGAAAATTCCACGAATAGAGGAGCCTGGTGGTCTACAGTCCATAGGGTTGCAAAGAGTCAGACATGACTGAAGCCACACACACACAGGCACATAATCTCTTCTTGAAGGAATGTTTGATGAATAAGTGATCTTCAATGGATTTAAATCAATTTGGGTGGTAGAGTGAGACTTTCCATAACTGTGTCCAAACTCCACCAAATCCCCCTGGAATCCTAGTCCATCCAGAGTTTTAAAAATAGGTCAGTTTCTTTGCTGCCTCCACTGCTGCACAGAGTCCTGTATCTATGCTGATGAATGATTTCCAAACTTTCTTTGCATAGACTTCTTCCTCCATGAACTAGAGGCTCAGCCCCTCTTATTTTGAGGTACTTGGATTCTTTTGTTCTTCTAATACACTTATTTGAAAAATATAGAAGCATCTTTACCTTTCATTTCATTGTTTACCTTAATTCATTGCTTTTTGTTTGTTTGTGTTTTGTACTGGACTGAAAGATCTTGAAAGGCAAACCCCCCAGCTTGTATCTGTCACCATTTTCTTTCCGCCTTTGTTGAAAGCCTGAAGAGTGAAACTTACCCGGGCCCTCAACACTGCTGAACAAGCCTGACTCATTTCTACAATAAGCTCATCCTGTGTGTCTGTCTGAAATCTCTGTGCTGTTTGCTTAGTCGCTTGCTTGTGTCTGACTCTTTGTGACCCCATAGACTGTAGGCTGCCAGGCTCCTCTGTCCATGGGATTCTCCAGGCAAGAATACTGGACTGGGTTGTCATTCCCTTCTCCAGGACATCTTCCTGACCCAGGAATTGAACCCAGGTCTCCTGCATTGCAGGCAGACTCTTTACTGACTGAGCTAGGAGGGAAGCCCTACTTTCAGGCTTTTTATCCCTACCTAGTGTTCCTTCTCCTTCTTCGCCCGTGCACCACTGTCTCACATGAGCTTGTTTCCTTTCTCAAAGGAAAACAGGAACCATCAGTGCCTGCTTTTACCAGCATTAGATTCACATGCTCATTTTCCTTCCTTCCTCCTGACAGAAAGTGGAAAGTAGAGCAGTTGTCACCAAAGCCTAGAACTTTCTCAGCCCCACCGGTTCCTCTCCCACCTCCTTCTCAGGGAGCCAGTGTTCTGTCTCTGCTCGCTTCCCTCTCTGGCTCATCCTCTTCAACGTTCAATACACTCTCATCTTTCCCGTTAAAGCAATACTTCATTCAGTGCTTAATTTTCCGAGCAATATCTCCTGAACCTCCTGTCCTCTGCCACAACCAAGCCTTTGAAATAGCTATGTCTGCATGCTCTATTAAGTTTCCAAATCATTTTCTCAGCAGGTTCTATGTAGGTTTTGCTGTATTTACTCCATCCAAAACTGTCACATTTATTGTTGCCCTCTATACAGCGAAATTCATCACATTTTTACAGTCTTCTCACCGGAGAAGGCCATGGCACCCCACTCCAGTACTCTTGCCTGGAAAATTCCATGGATGGAGTAGCCTGGTAGGCTGCAGTCCACTGGGTCGTAAAGAGTCGGACACGACTGAGCGACTTCACTTTCATGCATTGGAGAAGGAAATGGCAACCCACTTCAGTGTTCTTGCCTGGAGAATCCCAGGGACGGGGGAGCCTGGTGGGCTGCCGTCTATGGGGTCACACAGAGTCGGACACGACTAACGCGACTTAGTAGCAGCAGAAGCACCGGACATATAACTGAATTAGAAATATTCACCACTGTTCACTATTCTAATGATGTATTTATGCTACAATTTCCTCGAATTAATTGTATGATGTGAGCGTGTGTGCTAAGTCGCTTCAGTAGTGTATGACTCTTTGCGACTCCACAAACTGTAGCCCACCAGGCTTCTCTGTCCGTGGGATTCTCCAGGCAAGAATTCTGGAGTGGGTTGCCATGACCTCATGCAGGGGATTTTCCAGTCCCAGGGTTGGAATGCTCCTCTCTTTTATATCATCTTCTGCCTTGGCAGGTGGATCCTTTGCCAATAGCGCCACCTGGGAGGCGCTAGTTGTATCAGCGACACTGCCTAAAGAACTTTACATGAACAATTTAATAACTAAAAAGTCCTTTGAAATATTAGAACATTTGTAAATATTAAATCATTTTACAGCTTAGGAAGACTGAACAAACTTAAAACAGGCTTGGTTGTTACCCTACGATTCATACTTAGCAAGAGTCATTTCCAGATGACTCCTCAAGAACCACTATTAATCAATCTACTATACTTCCTTTATTTTAAATCATTTCTTCTCTCCACATCTACGAAACATTAACTCTGTGATTTTTTTCCCCTAAATTTCCTGGGTCCTCCACTTTTCTGTCTACGTTGGCACCTATTCCTCCTCTGTCGGACACCTCAGTGTTGGAATGCTTCAGGGCTCACTCTTGAACTCTGTGCTATTTTCATTCCACAATCTTTTCCAATTTGATGTCATCACTTACAAAGTGATAATCTCTCGTGTTTATCTCCTGAGTAGACTCCTGTGTTAACACTGTAGTTGGCATATCCAGTGTTTAAGGTCCACGGCTGGCCCAACCACCATGTGTTCAAGTCAAAGTTGTGATGCTTTTCCCAAAGTGTTCTCTCTCTTGCCAGCACCACCTACAAAGGCATTTACATTTACCTTCTTGCTTATTAAAAAATGGCAAACAAACATGTAAGTCCCTTCACCTTTTAGTCTCTCTGACACCCACTGTTTAGTAACATTATCGATGCTTTCTACCAGCAGAATACATCCCAAATCTATCCCCTGTCTGCATTTCTTCAGTCACGACCTTATCTAATCCCCACTCTTTCTCACCCTGCAAGGCTTCCTGAGTTTTCTTTTGTCTATCATGAGCATAGCAAACTGAAAAAACTTTCAAAAATCCAAATAAAATTATATCACTCCTTTCCTTAAAATTCCTTATGGCTTTTCATCAATCATAAAATTAATCCAAATGTTAATATGCCTTGAAATAAACCATGTAACGTTTCCTTTGCATTGTACCAACCTCAGCTCATAAAATCTCCTGCATATTTAATAGAATCCATTCAGCTGATATTTTCCAAATATTGGTTTGTTGCCAAAGCTTTGCACATAATCCTCCCTTGACTTGGGACACTTAACATCCACTCAGCTTACTAGAGACTAAAGCTCTATTTCTAACCCTGGAAAAAACACAGCTGATTGCAAACATAAAAGAGATCCATGCCATTGTCCTCAGTACTTGTCCAAGCTGGAAAATAAGGATTACTCTCAGGACTTACAGAAATTAACACTCAAGGTAGGAGGAATAAACAGAAACTCAGGAGCAAAATAGTTGAAGAGGTTGTAAGACACTGTCATTCTGGTAACGAGTGAGTTTTGGACTTCAGAACATCCCTTCCTTCCAGTCATCAAAGTAGACAGAAACACCTTGATTTTAATTGCTGTTCCCTAAAAATGAGTTTAGATCAGTCAGATTTGGTAAAAATAAAACATTTCTAACAATTATTGTTAATCCTGTGCATCTTGAAGTAAAGAACATCTGAAAAAGTGCACTTAGTGTAACGTGCAGGTTTATTGGGCCACCTGTCCTCATCACACACTATGGAGCCTGCGGTGCCTCCATCCAGTTCTCATACCATCCAGGCATTAGTCATCCAGCCTGTTGTTCAGTCTGAACCACATGCCATCACTCTTGGCTCTGACATTCTCAAATACTGCCTGTTAAAGGATACTAAGGGCTAATGGAATCAAAATTTCATTTCTAATATTAATTAGTGGGCAATCTGATTGAGTCTCATCTCAAGGGAAAGGGGCTTTTAATTAATATGTGCTAATGATGAAAAAAATAGAAGAATACCAGTGATGGATCGCTGTCCTGAAATAGTTATGCAAAATGAAAAAACATATTTCCACACATTTTTCTCAACACTTAATGTCTCCAAAACATTTATTTTATGAATATTTTTCTCAATTTAATTATACTTATGCATTTTCCCATGCTAGTAATAAAATAAGCCATTATAGATGCATTGTACTATTTTTAATGACCATATTTTCTGAATTAATATGCAAAACTTAACAGTTGTGATGTATATGCCAGAGAAAACTTAATCGGAAAAAAGTAATTTTTATCAAGGCAAGTAAATTTTTAAATATTCTATAAAATTCTACTTTACACTAATTTTTATTTTTATTTTTTTAAATATAAATTTATTTATTTTAAGCTAAGCTAAGCTAAGCTAAGTCACTTCAGTCATGTGCGACTCTGTGCGACCCCAGAAACGGCAGCCCACCAGGCTTCTCCGTCCCTGGGATTCTCCAGGCAAGAACACTGGAGTGGTTTGCCATTGCCTTCTCCATGAAAAGTTTATAGGAAACCATATTTATAGAATTATGAAATTTTATAAGGCATAGCTTTAGAGCAACCTGTTACCATTTACAGAAAAAGAAACTGAAAAGAAAAGGGATTAAATTACCTCAAAGTAAGGGGCAAACTTAAAATAAAACATAGCCACAAATGTTTGTGGAGGACAATGTTTCCAGTAGAACAATTCTAAATAAAATAAATCAATGTACACATTTCATTGTAATGATCACTTTAGGTCTGAAATGTGAAAAAATAGGCTATAATTGTTGGTTTTGTATGTGCTGAGTATCTCAATTGAAAAAAAAAAGTTCTTTAATAATTAAATCTGTAAATTTGGAGACTACCATAGTGTGTATAAATGACTACAAAAGCAATCATTTTATATGGTATTCTTATTCTACTGCTTCCTATTACAGCTAACAAGTTCCACAAACCATGGCTCAAGCTAATACTTATTAGTTACACGTATTAAGGAATTTTAACTTAAAAATTTTTTTTTCCTTAATTTTTTTCTTTGACCACACCTCACGGGCATGTGGAACTTTCCCAACCAAGGATGGAACCCGCATTCCCCACAGAGGAAGCGCAGAGTCTTAACCACCGGACTGCAAGGGAAGTTCCTTAACTTTTACCTGAGCGCATCATAACCATATCACCTATAACTTATCTAGGTAAAAAGAAACATTATTTGAGAGTGACAGTGGAAATAAATTACAATAGGCATAAACCTATTCAGTTTTACACTTCCAATTTTGTCTTGATATAACACCTGATCTAATATTCTCATAAGAATATGAATAAACATTAATACACACAGACACACACATACATTCCTACACACATTTATACATGGCATAGCTAAGGTAAGTGATGGTACACAGCGAAGAACATTAAGCAAATAACTCTTGACATTACAATTATAAATACTAAATATTGGTATTTTAAGTAAGCACTTATATTCTTAACTAAAACACAGTGACCTCCACTGACTCTAACATGAAAAAGAATACCTGAGAAACTCACTTTTAAAATTTATATTTAGCTATTGGCACTTTCTTTAGGCTATTATTATATAAAGGTTAAGAGCTTAGAATTCTTAGGGCTCCAGACAAAACTATTCAATATGCATATAAAATGGAATTTCTTTATTACAAAATCTCTATTAGTTTATCATATAAAATTTAAACTCTTGGATTTCACTGACCAAATCTTAGAGATTGGCCAGAGAAAAAAAAGTTCAACCTAACTACTAACCATAGACATAATAAGATTAATTTTTCAACTTTCTTTTGCCTAAATTGAAAAAGATTATCTTCTATATTAATTTTGATGAGGAAAAACAGATATTTCTTAAGCACTATCAGAATGAACATTAAGTTGTACAACCTATCTGGAAAACCTCTCAGCCCTAAATATCAACAGCACTACGTCTTTAACCTTAAGTTTTGGGGATAATATATATTTTTGTGTTTCAGCAATAAACACAGATTATATTCATCAGAGGAGAGGAAAAACTTGTAAAATAAAATAAAAATGTAAATAAATATGACAGAGGTATTGAGGCTGATAGGAAAAGCTTCAAGGAGATTCCTTAAAAAATTGCAAATAGAACTACCTTATGACCCAGCAATCCCACTGCTGGGCATACACACCAAGGAAACCAGAATTGAAAGAGACACATGTACCCCGATGTTCATCGCAGCACTGTTTATAATAGCCAGTACATGGAAACAACCTAGATGTCCATCAGCAGATGAATGGATAAGAAAGCTGTGGTACATATACACAATGGAGTATTACTCAGCTGTTAAAAAGAATACATTTGAATCAGTTCTGATGAGATGGATGAAACTGGAGCCAATTATACAGAGTGAAGTAAGCCAGAAAGAAAAACACCAATACAGTATACTAACACATATATATGGAATTTAGGAAGATGGCAATGACGACCCTGTATGCAAGACAGGAAAAAAGACACAGATGTGTATAATGGACTTTTGGACTCAGAGGAAGAGGGAGAGGGTGGGATGATTTGGGAGAATGGGAATTCTAACATGTATACTATCATGTAAGAATTGAATCGCCAGTCCATGTCTGACTCAGGGTGCAGCATGCTTGGGGCTGGTGCATGGGGATGACCCAGAGAGATGTTGTGGGGAGGGAGGTGGGAGGGGGGTTCATGTTTGGGAACGCATGTAAGAATTAAAGATTTTAAAACTTAAAAATAAAAAATAAAATTAAAAAAAAAAGAAAAATTCAAGTTATATTTTAAAGAGTAAGTAATATTAACAACAGTAACGACTATTAACTCAGAAGGGGCTATGCAAGGATTCAAAGCAGTTTCCTGTGAAACACCAGTTTACAGAGTTTCAGTCCATTGCCTTCCTTACCTCTCTTCTGCGTTCAGCGCTTTTGATCACATGCTCCTCCTCAATTTGGGAAGCTCTCTATGTCCCTGGCTTCCATGGTATTCAAACTATCTTGATTCACCTCATTCATCTGTGACCCATTCTTTTCACATCTTTTCTATGTGCCTCTTAAATGTTTAGTTTCCTGAGGCTTTACTGAAAATTCACACTGTATCCTAATTGAGATACTATCTCAAGACACATTCATTTATCCTCATAGGTTTAATATGCTAACCCTTTAAAATCTGTCTTTTGAGATGGCCAGATCTGTTAAGTTACATACTCCTATTACAACCTCCATTTGAATGTCTCTGATACACCTCTCATCAACACATTCAGCTTATCCTAATTCCTCTAATCCTGCTCCTCTTCTTAAACTGACTCTCACCCGGTGATAACTGAACCCATTTATCCCAAGAATCAAACTTCCGAGCATCCTTACCTCTTTCCCTCATCCCAGTCACTAGATCTCACCAGACATACCTACGAAACATTACTGAATTTATCACCTTTCTATCCTACTACCATCACCCTAATTCAGGGAACCTTCATCTTCTAACCAGACTACTGCAACAGTCTTCTACCCGCTCTTCCCTCTCCAGTCTTCATTTTCTCTGGATCATCCTTCTCCACACACTAAATAGACCATTTACTAAACTGGTTAAAGCCCCTCAAAGATTCCTTAATGCCTTCAGGATAAAAGTCCACACTGCTAAGAAGACAGCATCTCTAGACAGTCTCCATCTTGTTTCAACACAATCAACATACACACAGACCTCCATTCTCACCTCCTTGCCTCCTGCTCTTGCTGTGCCTTCAGCTTGGAATTCCTAGCCCAGCCCATTCTCGGTGGCCAATTCTGGCTAATTTGTTCATGCATCACTTCCTCTTTATGTCCCGTAGCTTCCTCAACTTGGTCAGGTTTGTTTTCAGATCACCTAATGCAATCCTCTATTACTGAACTAACAAAATGATACTGCAACTATCTGTTTAGGTCATTGCTTATCCCATTCAACTGTGTGCTCCTTAAGGTCAAATACTAAGTCTCATTCACCTTTGAATCTCCAGTACCTAGTTGCCTAGTACAGAGTGGTACTCAATAAATATATATTTGCTATATTTATTTTAATTGGAGGTTAATTACTTTACAATATTGTATTGGTTTTGCCATACATCAACATGTATCTGCCACAGGAAGTTCACATGCTGAGTTTGCTTTGCCAAATATATTTCTAATGGTTGTGTATTCTTTCATACCTATCAAGGTCAAATGCAGAGGTAGTTCTAGTTTTTATAACTAGGCACACGAAAGTAAAATATTGAAGAACAGTCTTAATTTTCACTAGTGCTATAATAGTGACATTAATAAAGATTTAAATACTTTATTTCAAATTTCACAATGTGTCGCATAACCAGCTAGCTTAACACTTTAAGATATTAAAGCAAAACTAATATAAAAATAATAAAAGACATCTCCTCTCTTTTATAAAAGAGGGTTAAAGTGAAAAATTGGTCACATATTAGTACAAAATGAGTTTGACATGGGGGAAAACTTCAAAAATATTACTGTGTGGCTTTGGGATGAATAAGATAAAACTCAGAAACCTGTTCTTAGAAAATCTTCATAAACATCTGTGTTGCTACAAGAAAACCTTCAGCACAGCAGAATTTGGTCCAGTCTAGAAGTGTTTCTCTGTCTCCAGCAACTAGATGTTTATGAAGATTTCCTAAGAGAGAATTTTCCACAAGTATGTCTACCCTAGAGTTTCAAACATATATATCATACATGTCATATTATTTGAAGATTATGCACTATAGACTCATGTCTTTGCTTAAAAACATAACTTTTAGGCTTAGGAAGAAAGAGTTTGATATAAATGTCTCCTAAAATAAAAGCAGATAAAATCGGCTAAAAATAAATGGGTTTATACCAAAATACAGGTAAGGCTCTTAGCTAAATTAGTTTTTAATTACAGGATGCTTTAATGTGAAAAAACCTTGAACTGAAGGTTGCGATGATAATCTACCCTACTAGTAATTAATCATAACAGGCCAGAATTGACATACATTTTCTCAAAGTTTTGTAATTTATCTTTTCAAATTCAGCTATGGAACCACATCAACATCTTGTGCCCCTCCACCACACACACACAAAAAAAAGATAAAAAGAACAAAGTTAAAGAATACTTATGTATAGTTATCATTAGGATACAGAATATTAAAATAATGAATTGCTTACTAATGCATACAGTTTGAGTTGACCAATCACTTTGCAGACATGTAATTAATCCTGATATTTTACCATCTGCTGTTACATATCCTGGTTTGCACTTATATTCTGTTTATTTAAGAGATATGTAAAGACAGACTTGGAAAAAAAATCTATTCTCAATTCATACATTGTGTTTTGAAAATGTTTCTAAAAGAGAGAAAACATGAAGAAAAGATAAGCATATATTTGACACACATTTCATAAGGACTCAAATAACATAGCTATACAAAAAGGGGTCATTCATAAATGTAAGCCAAGAAAAACTCTAATCATTTAAATTCTTGTGTGAGAGAAAATAACTTATGAGTCTCCAAAGATATTAAATCAAGACACCTTATTTTTTTTTCAGGAGAAAGATTTAAAGTACTCAGAATCCCTTCTAGGAAATTATTAGAAATCTATTTGTCTAAAGGATCTGGAATCCCATAGCATGTCAATGCTCTATTAGCAATGGGTTACCTTTCCTGGGACTTGTTGGAAGTATTGCCTAGTCTGGATGTCTTAAGCAATGCAGAATACACTTCATAAATTGGAACATCTCAGATCAGGTGATGGTGATAGAATCTTCCACTATAGTTACCACAGCCTTTGTCTTTGAGAATTTGAAATGTTTGTCATCAAAGTTGGTTGCTTAAAACCACTTCAGTACATGCAGTTCAAAGAAGATGACAAAAATCAACACATTCACTCATCATCTATGGTCAAAATGATGATTCCTCAAATCATGTATAACAAAGAGGTAAACAATAAAAAACTACCAAAGAAAAACTGCAGAACTGGAAAATGCAATAGGTAAATTGAAAATTTCAAGAGGAGTTCAACAACAGACTAGATCAAGCAGAAACAAGGATCAGTGAACAAAAAGTTCATTAAAAAGTCACTGAGTCAGAGAAGCAAATAAAGAATGAAAAAAAAAAAGTGATCGTTGGTTAAGGCACTTATGGGACACCACCAAAATGATCAATATATATGTTATGGAAGCCTGAGAAGAAGAGAGATGGAAAGAAACAGAAAACTGAATCAAAGAAATAATGCTGAAAACTTCTTAAATCTGGGGGAGGAAATAGACATCCTGATCCAGTAATCCCAAATGAAGTAAAATGGATTGCAAAAAATCCCTCCTCCAACTGATACACATAGTCACATTGTCTACAGTCAAAGAAGATCTTGAAACATCACATAAGAAGATAGGAAACATCACATGGAAGGGAACCATAAAGTTACCAGGTTTTATAGCAGAACCTTGAAGGCCTGAAGGGAGAGAAAAACTACTAACAATACTGTACCATGACTTTGACCTTCACCAAAGGTAGGTAAGAATATTACCAGGAACGCAAGCGCCTAGGGAGTTTATTGCCGCTAGAGGTGCATTCCAAGAAATGTTAAAGAAGGGTTCTTCAAGCTGAGATAGAAAGGTGCTAATCACCAAGATGATAGCATAGAAAGCACGGCATTCATTGGCAGTAGTTAATATAGAGACAAATGTAGAATACAGTGATGGGTAAGTCACTTGTAATTCTAGTGTAAAAGTGAAAAGACCAAAGTATTGTAAATAAATATAGCAAGTTATTTAAATGGTTATGAATGTAACTGGATGTACATTGTATTAAGTCAACAACTCAACTTGGAAGGGGAGAGAGATAAAACCTTAGTGCTATAAAAATTGGATAGTTTATGAAAGCCCCAACAAGAGTATACATATATTTTACATCAAGGAAAAGAGAATCAAAGCCTGTTTTAAATAGCAAGCAAATAAATAAACAAACAAATGAAAGACAAGGGAAGATAGCAAGAAAGAAAAAGGGATAAAAGCACTACAAAACAAAGAAAATAAATAATAACATGATAATAGTAAAAAATATTTGTCAAAAATACTTTAAATATAAATATATTAAACTCAACAATGAGACATAGGCTGCTGTTGCTGCAGCTAAGTTGCTTCAGTCGTGTCCGACTCTGTGCAACCCCATAGACGGCCTCCTACCAGGCTCCTCTGTCCCTGGGATTCTCCAGGTAAGAACACTTGAGTGGGTTGCCATTTCCTTCTCCAGTGCATGAAAGTGAAAAGTGAAAAGTGAAAGTGAAGTTGCTCAGTCGTGTCCGACTCTTTGCGACCCCATGGACTGCAGCCTAACAGGCTCCTCCGTCCATGGGGTTTTCCAGGCAAGACTACTGGAGTGGGAGGCCATTGCCTTCTCCTGACATAGGCTAGATACATGGATAAAAATCCAAGATCCACCTGTATTGCTGTCTATGAGAAACTAACATTAGGGGCAAATAGAGGCTTAAAATGAAGGGGTGAAAAATACTATTCCATGAAAATGGCAACCAGAAGAAAGCAGGACTATTCACACTAGACAAAATAGATTTTAAACCCTCACTAGAAAGCATGGTGGCACAAGAACTTAATCGTTTTTGCTCCTGACCCAACTACAAAAATTGAATATCCATCCACAGACAAACCTGCCTTGGAGAGAGGTGAGACTTGACACCATAGGCCAAGGGACCCAGGAGGTGTCTTGCCCACATATGCATCAGGTGAAAGGCAGACAGATGTCTGTCCTGACTGTGGTGCCTGCAGTGGCCCCTGAGCCAGCTCTAGCATCTCTCAGCCACAGTCCAGGGGCCCCTGGAACCACCGTCATAGACAATCACCCACAGAGCAGAGTCCTTACGTCAAAGTCCAGTCCTTACATGAACGATCCCATAGGAGGATCTCCAGCACAGCACTAGAGGGGAAAAAAAAAAGTGAGTTTGGACTCATGGACTGGGTAAGAGAAATGTCTTGATCTTACCCGAATCTCCCTCTCCAACAAGGAGAACAGCTTAAGGCCAATAGCAAACTATCTAGGCCCCTGATTTCTCCCACATGGAATAGGAGAATCTGTGAACGATCTTGCAGCTTCCTCAGCCATGTGGGATCTGCCAAAAGGTTCAGTTGCCTCTTACTCCATCCAGAGGGGTTAGTACTGAGTTATATGACTCATAGTTATGAAGAGGCTATGAAAGCAGCAGACAGGACACAGAGCACTGAGAGGAGGCTGGTCCTACTAACTGCACTAATGCAGACTCCATCAGAGAACTCACTCAAAAGCTGCAGAAACTCCTCACCTGCAGGTTCTCCCAAGTGGCCTACTGACCCCTTCAGTGCTCTGTCTGCATGATTCACCTTCCCCTGACTCTGTGGTCACCCCCTACCCTGTAGCCAACCCCTGTGGGCACAAATGACATTGGACACAAGGGCAAGCTTTGATGGACAGCAAATGAGCATGCACAGAACTCTGGCTCAAATGTATGGGCAAGGGTAAGAACAGATTAGGAAATAGTGTTATCTTTGAGGAAATGAAAGAGCGGCTGTCAGCACACATCCTGGTGCACTGTAGCACCTAGACAGGCAAAGAAACTCAGAAATTCTATTGCGAGAGGGAGGCGTGTGAGTAGGTGTCTCCATAGAAGATCTCAGAGAGCCCCAGAGTCTCTAGCAGGGCTGAAGGAAGTTGTCTCTCTGCCAAAGGAGACTAGTACTGCCACTGCAAACACAACAACACAAACTTCAAGGAGCACGAAATGAAAGGAACATGACACCAGCGTAGTGTCACAAAATCTTCAGTATTCACATCCAAAGACTGGAGATCTGTGATTCACCTAATGGAGAGTTCAAAATAGCTATTTTGTTTATTAATTTTTATAAGCATTTCCTGCTCCAGGTTCATTGCCAGAGTCAACTATTTTTAAAAATTATTTATTTATATTTGGCTGTGCTGGGTCTTCGTTGCTGTGTGGGCTTTCTTTAGTTGTAGTGAGCAGATGACACTCTTTGTTGCAGTGTGTGGGCTTCTTGCTGCGGTGACTTTTCTTGTTGTGTATCACAGGCTCTAGGTCATGGCTTCAGTAGTTGTGGTATGTGGGCTCAGTAGTTGTGGCTTGCAAGTTGCTGCATGGTATGTGGAGTCTTCCTGGGCCAGGGATCTAACCTGTGTACCCTGCATTGACAGATAGATTCTTATCCACTGTACTACAAAGGAAGTCCCCCAAACAGCTGTTTCAAATAACTCAATGCGCTACAAGAAAACTCAGGAGGACAATTGAACAAAACCAGGGAAATGATACATGAACAAAATGAGCAGTTTGACAAAAAGAGAGAAATCATATAAAAGAACCAAAGAGAAATTCTGGCACTGAAAAATCCAATGATGAAATGAAAATGCAAGAACATAGCATCAGCTGCAGAATGAAACAAGCAGAAAAAGGAATCTGTGAGACAGACAACAGATACATTGAAGTTATCCACTCGGAGGAGAACAAAGAGAAAAGAATGAAAAAGAGAGAAGAAAAGCAACATGACCTATGGTACATCATCAACAGAACCAGTTTATCAATTATTAATCTTCCAGAAGGAGAAAAGAGGGAGATGAGGCAGAAAGTTCCTTCAAAGAAATAATGGCTGAGGGACTTCCAGTGGTTCAGTGGTAAAGACTTCATGCTTCCACGCTTCCATGGCGAGTGGGGGGTGGTGGGGAGTGTTGGTATTAAGGTAAACGGAAGCTTGGGTCTTCCCATGGTCAGGGAACTTAGATACATGCCATGCAGCATGGCCAAAGAAAAAGAAAGAGAGAATGGCTGAAAACTTCTCAAATCAAGGGTGAGATTAGAATATTTAAGCTTGTGAAGTTTTTAAGTGACCAAAGTGAAAGAGTCGTCTCCGACTCTCTGTGACCCCATGGATTATAGTGTCCATGGCATTCTCCAGCCCAGAATACTGAAGTAGGTAGCCATTCCCTTCTCTAGGGGATCTTCCCAAACCAGAGATTGAACTCAGGTCTCCCACATTGCAGGAGGATTCTTTACCAGCTGTGCCACAAGGGAAACCCAAGAATGCTGGAGTGGGTAGCCAATCATTTCTCCAGCAGATCTTCCCCACCCAGGAGTTGAACCAGGGTCTCCTGCATTGCAGGTGGATTCTTCACCAACTGAGCTATCAGGGAAGCAGTTTAAGTGACCAAAGTCATCCTAAAAAGGTCCTCTACAACGCATGTTATAATAAAGATGCAACAATCAAAGAAAAAGCCTTAAAGAAAGTATGAGAAAAAAAACCTTGATACTTATAAATGAACACTAACATGGTTCTAAGTTGATTTTTAAGTCGAAACCTAATAGGAGAGAAGAAAGTAGAACAGTATTGTCCAAGTGCTGAAAGAGATAACTGCCAGCCAAGAATGGGAAAAATGTTACCCAGAAATGAAAGTAAAGACTTCCCCAGGCCAACACATACTGAAGGAATTGAACATCAGTAGATCCTGGTGGGCTACAGTCCATGGAGTTGCAAAAGAGTCAGACACGACTGAGTAACTAGGGTTGGTTAGGCCTGCCTTATTAGAAACACTGAAAGGAGTTGCTATTGTCTTTCAGTTGCTCAGTTGTGTCTGTCTCTTTGTGACCCCATGGACTGCAGCATACCAGCCTTCCCTGTCTGTCACCATTTCTTGGAGCTTGCTCAAACTCATGTCCACTGAGGCAATGATGCCATCCAACCATCTCATTTTCTGTCATCCCCTTCTCCTCCTGTCATCAACCTTTCAACAGCATCAGGGTCTTTTCTAATGAGTCAGCTCTTCACATCAGGTCACCAAAGTATTGGAGCTTCAGCTTCAGCAAAAGTCTTTCCAATGTATATTCAGGATTGATTTCCTTTAGGACTGACTGGTTTGATCTCTTTGTGGTACTAGGGACTCTCAAGAGTCTTCTCCAGCACCATAATTCAAAAGCATCAAATTTTTGGAGCTCAGCTTTCTTTATGGTCCAACTCACATCCATACATGACTATACGGACCACTAAAAGTAATTTTTTCACATTGAAAGGGGTTATTCAAGCAAAAGTGAAAAAATGCTAATCAATAATATGAAAACATGGTTCACTGGGGAAGATCCCCTGAAGGAGGGCATGGCAACTCACTCCAGTATTCTTGCCTGGAGAATCCCATGGACAGAGGAACCTGGTGGGCTACGATCCATAGGGTCGCATAGAGTCACACATGACTAAAAGGACTTAACATGTGCATGTGCACATGTGATTGTTGCTGGTATGTAAAACAGCCTTTTTCAACTACCCATTCTGTATTCTCAGTGTCTTTAGTAAGGAGTTCAGATGTTTATGACTTTTCCCTGGTAGGGTGACTCTTCATTCCTGAAGGGTCTGGGTCATCAGTCCTACCTGGATTGTGTTGTGGTTTTCATGGACTTGATGCCTTGGGCATAAGAGACACTAAGTGACCTCCCATACTCCAGACACACTCTCCCTTATGTCTACTGTGGTCTCAAGTCCAGGTTCTCTTTGGTAGTCAGGATAAATCACCCCCGCCATCACAGTAATCCTGGGGATTCAGAGGATGCACAATCCAAAGTGTAAGTCCTCAATTTAGATACGGCTTCAGCTAAAGAAAAAAAGAGAATGTTTGAGGCAGTGGTTTGGGCCTTCACAGGGAGATAATAAAGCAAATGTTTGATAAAGAGATGCTTGCTGGGTCTTGCACAGACAATGGGCCACAGAGCTGACCCTGGTCTCTCCTACCACACTTAGCTCATATTCTTTGCAGGTATCTCTGGTAGCAGCCTAAATTAATTTTTACTACAAAGACACAATTTTTTGGTGACAAATCTTGCTGCCTATGCTGCTCAGAACTTAGAAGGAGTGTTGTTGGTGCTGGTAGGGAGGAGAGGGGAAACCCCTTTCTCTTGACTTTGACCACAATGTAGTTGAGATATTGAGAAGGAGATCAATGTTCAAGTAATTTCATCCAAAGGAAGCTGAGACAGAACACACGTGCGTGGTATGCTCGGTAGCTCAGTTGTGTCTGCCTCTTTGTGACCCCATGGACTGTAGCCAGGCAGACTCCTCTGTTCTGTGAAATTTCCTAGGCAAGAATACTGGAGTCAGTTGCTATTTCCTCTTCCAGGGGACCTTTCTGACCCAGGAATCACACCCTTGTCTCCTGTGGATCATGAATTGGCAGGCAGATCCTTTACCACTGAGCTACCTGAGAAGGCCCAGAACACAGGAAAAAGGCTATAAATTATGTCAGTCATTTAGGGTTAAGTAAAACTGTCTCAAATGCAAAAAGGGAAAAATGATTGTCTGAGGAGGCCTCACAAATAGCTGAGAAAAGAAGAAACACTAAAGGCAAAGGAGGAAAGGAAAGATATATTCATTTGAATGCAGAATTTCAAAGAATAGCAAGGAGAGATAAGAAAGTTTTCCTCAGTGATCAATGCAAAGAAATAGAGGAAAACAATAGAATGGGAAAGACTAGAGATTTCTTCAAGAAAATTAGAGATACCAAGGGAATATTTCATGTAAAGATGGGTTCAATAAAGGACAGAAATGGTATGGGCCTAACAGAATCAGAAGATGTTAAGAAGAAGTGGCAAGAATATACAGAAGAACTGTACAAAAAAGATCTTCACAACCCAAATAACCAAAACGGTGTGATCACTCACCTAGAGCCAGATATCCTGGAATGCGAACTCAAGAGGGTCTTAGGAAGCATCACTATGAACAAAGCTAGTGGAGGTGATGGAATTCCAGTTGAGCTATTTCAAATCCTGAAAGATGATGCTGTGAACGTGCTGCACTCAGTATGCCAGCAAATTTGGAAAACTCAACAGTGGCCACAGGACTGGAAAAGGTCAGTTTTCATTCCAATTCCAAAGAAAGGCAATACCAAAGATGCTCAAACTGTCACACAAATTGCACTCATCTCACACACTAGCAAAGTAATGCTCAAAATTCTCCAAGCCAGGCTTCAATAGTATGTGAAAACTGAGAACTTTCAGATGTTCAAGCTGGATTTAGAAAAGGCAGAGGAATCATATATCAAATTACCAACATCCATTGGATCATGGAAAAAGCAAGAGAGTTCCAGAAAAATATCTATTTCTGTTTTATTGACTATGCCAAAGCCTTTGACTGTGTGAATCACAACAAACTGTGGGAAATTCTTCAAGAGATGGGAATATCAGACCACCTTACATGCCTCCTGAGAAATCTGTATGCAGGTCAAGAAGCCACAGTTAGAACTGGACATGTAACAACAGACTAGTTCCAAATTGGGAAAGGAGTATGGCAAGGCTGTATATTGTCACCCTGCTTATTTAACTTCTATGCAGTTTACATCATGTGAAATGCCAGGCTGGATGAAGCACAAGCTGGAATCAAGATTGCTGGGGGAAATATTAATAACCTCAGATATGCAAAAGACACCACCCTTAAGGCAGAAAGCAAAGAAGAACTAAAGAGCCTCTTGATGAAAGTGAAAGAGGAGGGTGAGAAAGCTGATTTAAAACTCAATGTTCAGAAAACTAAGATCATGGCATCTGGTCCCATAACTTCATAGGAAATAGATGGGGAAACAATGGAAATAGTGGCTGACTTTATTTTTTTGGCCTCCAAAATCATTGCAGATGGTGACTGCAGCCATGAAATTAAAAGACATTTTCTCCTTGAAAGAAAAGCTACGATCAACCTAACAGCATTTTGAAAAGCAGAGACAGGTTACTTTGCCAACAAAGGTCTGTCTAATCAAAGCTGTGGTTTTTCCAGTAGTCATGTATGGATGTGAGAGTTGGACTATAAAGAAAGATGATTGCCAAAGAATTGATGCTTTTGAACTGTGGTGTTGGAGAAGACTCTTGAGAGTCCCTTGGACTGCAAGGAGATCCAACCAATCCATCCTAAAGGAAATCAGTCCTGAATATTCATGGAAGGACTGATGTTGAAGTTGAAACTCCAATACTTTGGCCACCTGATGAGAAGAACTGACTCATTGGAAAGATTGAAGGCAGGAGGAGAAGGGGGCAACAGAGGATGAGATGGTTGGATGGCATCACCGATACAATGGACATGAGTTTGAGCGAGCTCTGAAAGTTGGTGATGGACAGGGAGGCCTGATGTGCTGCAGTCCATGGGGTCACAAAGAGTGAGTGACAAGACTGAGTGACTGAACTGAAAACATCTCAGATAGGGTGTAAAATAGGACCTGTTCTGTAATTCCTGGGTACACACCAGCACATGTAAAACTAGAAAACTATAACTTATGTTCCACAGTCTTTTCATGTATTTTAGCTTCTTTCTCTTTTTTGGTTTTAATTGGTCTTTACGAAAGCTTTTGTGGAAGTTCCGAACTGCCTTAGCCCTGCTGAGGAGGAAACAGAGAAATGAGTCTCTGTCCACACTTTGGCCAAAATGAAAGCACACGGAGTTCAAGTAGGGGTCAGTTCAGTGTAGCAGAAACACCCAAAAGGTGAGAGCCTGGAGGAGAAGATAGAAAGAAGCAGAGCCTTTGAGTCCAACAGTTAGCTGTTGGACTCATGTGAAAATTATCTTACAAAATGAAAGCTTAGAAGTACTGCATTTGGCAGGTTTTTACAGGCAAACCCAGACTTTTAAAGTGAAAATGTTGTCACAGTCTTGCTGCTTCTAAGTCGCTTCAGTCGTGTCCAACTCTGTGCGACCCCATAGATGGCAGCCCACCAGGCTCCCCCGTCCCTGGGATTCTCCAGGCAAGAACACTGGAGTGGGTTGCCATTGCCTTCTCCAATGCATGAAAGTGAAAAGTGAAAGTGAAGTCACTCAGTGGTGTCTGACTCTTTGCGACCCCATGGACTGTAGCCTTCCAGGCTCCTCCATCCATGGGATTTTCCAGGCAAGAGTACTTGAGTGAGGTGCCATTGCCTTCTCCGTGCCACAGTCTTAGGAAAGATTTATTACTGACCTTTAACTGTTAGCATTCCAGAATATAAGATCACCAAACAGCTGAGTGACATGATATCTCCCTTTAAAAAGAAAACAACTTTAAGTGATTTGTGCAGAAATATTTGACATCTTTGGTCAGCAGGAGATGTTTATTACAGTTAAGAGCTAGACTCATTAATTACTTAACGGTCAGTAATTCCTTACCCTTAAATTTAAGAAAACATCTTATTTTTCGCCTGAACTTCTGTCATTAACAATACATTTTTCTGGATCTTAAAAGGATTTTTTCTCACAGGGAAAAGTTACCAAGCTCCATTTGTTAGAAACATGTTTTTTGAAGTCATGAATAATAGTAAATAACTGGCCAATTTTGGTAAAGAATGCAATGGAATCAATTAGAGCAGGGGTTGAGGAGGGGGGAAAACATAAAACTGTGAGCCCATGAGGCACACTTAGAACAAACGACCTATGTCTGGGCTGCTTAGGACTTGTTGCAGTTGTCTTTTCTGGACAGATTTCCTTTCAGTTTGTAAATAGGCATGACTTTAAGATGGCAATCAAATGCCATAGGATGAGTATCATTTAACAGACTTTTAATCCCAATTTTCGTCATAATTTATGTAACTTCATTGGATTTTCTGTTTTACTTTTCAGAGACACTGCAGCTGGAAAATACATTCTTTCCCCTCCCTTCCTCTGAGGGTTGTTGCCAGGTTGAAAGATGAGAGTGGTGAAAGCAAATTAAGGGTTTCATGTTAAGGCTATAACTGAACAGCCCTTCACAGAGGATATATATATATATATATATATATATATTTTTTTTTTCCCCCCACAGAGGATATACGTTTGATTTTACTCTATAAGTCTCATGAAGATTAATAGCCAGAACTACAGAAACAGTTTACCAGCTGTACTTGTTAAAAAAACAAAATTCAACTGAGTCAACCTGAAGATTGACTTGACTATTAGATGATATATGAATTAGGCAGCAACCTATTCAGCAACAAGAAGGGTGCTTTGAGGGGCTCTACAAAGTGAATGTTTTTATATGAAAAAAAAGTGGGGCAAGTGAGCTATTAACAAAAGAAAATAATTATTTTCATTCCAGGATGTCTTTCTGGAGGGAAGAGATGGGAGGGGTTTTAGCACATAGATTGCTTCTGCCTGGGTAGGGTGAGGGGATGGGGAGTGGGAGGGTAGAGGGGTGGGAATGGTGAGGGCCTCTGGTTACCCCATTGGTGGACCAGAAATTCCAGAATGGCTGATGAAGATTATATTTCTGGGGAAGTTTGAAATTGCAATTGTCATTTAATAAGTCTAGGTTTGGTATCATGGGTTTTAGCATCACTGACACTATTCTGATTCTGTGGCTTTTCTTTTCAAAATTGTAAAATGTTGACAGAATGAATTTAGCCTGATGGGACTGCTGGAGGAGGAGAAGGAAGGAAGAATTCTTTATTCATAGAGTAAATATTTAATGAATGCTTAATACAGGGTTATTGAAGCGCGTGTTACTAGGAAATGAAAGGAAAGTTAAAACAAGGCCTCCTCCCTTTAGCAATCCAAAATCCACCGGGAGAGATAAGACATCAGTAGCAGAATAATAAGCTATTTTGTTTGAATATCAGCGCCATTCAGGGCCAAGAGAGAGAAAGAGAGAGAGAGAGAGAACCATTTTAGCTAGAAGGCTTGGGGAGGAAATGGAATTTTAGCTATGAAATTTACACTTGCCTCTGTCCACTGAACATGCCTAAGCATTCTGAATATTGCAATTTTTCAAGACCCATATTTTTCAAATTCAGGATGGAACAAAAGCCACATGGTACACTCACAGGTCAATAGGATTGGTTGAAGAGAATTATCCAGAACTGACATGAGTAATTTACATTTATGAGTTCTGTTGAGGCTCACACCTCCAGGAGAAAATCAGTTTTTTTCTTCTGAGAGGGATTCAGAACAAAGTAAAAACCTGTGTTGTAACTCTGGGAATGTATCAGTCAGCCTTGCCTGAAGCTCAGTGGAAGGCATTTTAACACACACAGAAGTGTCTAGTGCTGTAGTCAGGAATTAAGTTCAGACATTTCTCTCCATTCTTTACAGGATCCTACTCCCCTGTGAAACTGTGTCACTATCAAGCCACTCCTCAGATGTTGGAAAGAAATATGTAGAAGAGGAACATCCCTTCCAAACAAGATTTCAAAATGTTGTGGATACCGGGAATGGATATATTTTTAAGGATGTACAGCATGAAATGAATTTGAAAACCGGAATGATGATTAGTTCAACAGAGAATGTCTGTGAATTATTTCTTACTCCTAGAACAATGATTGTAGATAAGGTATCTCAGTGGTATCTTAGTGGTATGTTAGTCCTTATCTGTGTATATGTCTTTTCTCTTCCCCTTTAAATTTTTCTTAGCTTTAATAAAGAAACCACGTGAAGGTTTGAGTTATTCAGATGGGTATGACATGTATCCAGCATGACACACTTTATAATCACTTTCTCATAAGCAACAAGTAGTTCCTTTCCCACCTTTCCCAGCAACTCATATTTCTTTCCTGTAATATTACTGGGTGGGTCGGCGGGGTGGGGGGTGGGGAGGGTGTTCCCCATGGCTCAGCAATCTCCTGCAATGCAGGAGACTCGGGTTCAATCCCTGGATTAGGAAGATTCCCCAGAAAAGGAAATGACAACTCACACCAGTATTCTTGCTTGGGAAATCTCACAAATAGAGGAGACTGGCAGGCTATAGTCCATGGGGTCACAAAAGAATTGGACCCAACTTAGCAACCAAACAACAACAGCAACATACAACAAAATATTACTAGCAAGTCCCAGAGAAATGAGTGTGCCCAGCACTTAACGCATTGACTGAGCCACTGTGAGATGCCTGGTTTAGAGAGCCGTTTCTAGCCCACAGTCTGCCCTCCATAGAGCTTTGCAATTTAAATATCGTGGTAAGGGACTTCCCAGAGACACAGTCAGATGTTTGCAGTTGAGAGAAAAATTTTAACTGACTCAGTGAAATGGAAGGATGTGGCACTTGGTCAGTAGTGTTTTTGTGACACAGGGTCAACACTGAGCGGTTTTCAGCTTTCTGGCAGTAAGACTGCTGATTCCAAAATATACATTCATAAAGCATTTATACACACAACCTTGGCACACATCTCTTCCTTTAAATCCCCACCTACAGAGAGAGCTTATTTTTCCTTACTCAGCCTCTTTGGGATGGGCTTCCCAGATGGTGCTAGTGGTAAAGACTCTGCCTGCAATGCAGGAGATGCAGGTTCCATCCCTGGGCCGGGAAGATCTCCTGGAGAATGGAATAGCAACCCCCTTTAGTATTCTTGCCTAAAGAACCCCACAGACAGAGAAGCCTGGAGGGCTACAGTCTATAGTGCGCACAGAGTCAGCCATGACTGAAGCGACTTAGCACACATGCACACCTCTTTTGGAGAGGGGAGCAAAATTTACCATCCCATAATGTGTCTCTTTGGCATGAGGATTATTTTAAGCTGATTAGTTTTTAAGAAACAGAAGACTCAGGAGACTTGTTTGTTTTACCTACTCCTTAACTGCCTAAAATAATTTAGATGAGGAGCCTAACCAGGAGAGAACTATCAGCAAAGATAACTCCGTTGTACATAAGAAAGACGTCTCCAAGTGGCATGGCAAATATTTGTTTATCAAATAACATGCTCCTCCCACCTCCCTGTGAACTGTCTTTCTCCCCTTCCTCCCCTTTTCTCCTTTGCTCAGAATAACATATAAGCCGCAATTGCCTCACTATCCTTTGGGGCCTCATAATCTCAAGGAACCTTTTCTGTAGAAGACCAGATTTTGGCTTTCTCTTGTTAATCTGACTTAATTATTAGACCAGCTAGAAGAACCAGAAGAGTAGATTATCTATTTATATAGATACTCTATATAATCTATAGCAGAGCATCTAATAGATCCATGTATCTATTTTAAAGAACTATAAACTAAAAATCAAACTCTCCCCATGAGTTAGACATAAAACTCACAGATTTTTCTTTCTTCTTCTTTTCTTTTTTTAATGAGAAAGATTTTGTTCCCACATATTTTCATCTGGTTTACAGATGGCAAAGGACTTGCTCAGCATAATTGCTGTCTCTGGGTGAGCTGGCCACATTCAGGGATGCCAGAGACGGGAAGAGGATGCTGTTTCTGTTTTGATATATTTTGTATTTTGACTCTGCATCAGCTCTGCTTAAATTAACAGGAAAATAGTATTTTAGTGTCGTTAGCATCTAGAACTTTCTTCCTGCTCCAGATTTTGCAACAAAATTTATCTGGAAAGCAGAGGTGTTTTTGTGGAAAGGGGAGAGGTTCTACGGGATGTGCCATTTGGTGCCAATAGTATAGACAGCATTGGTGCTGTCCCCTGGTGTTGGTGTAAATTGCGTTTCTCTTCTTGGTAAGTACTAGATGGATTTGGGCATTACCAAATGATCTCATCATTGTATTATACCATCTTGTGGTCCTAGAGAAATTGCTATGTTCCTTCTCCCTAGAAGACAATCCATCATGAAAAAAAAAAAAGTTCCCCACCAACTTTCTCATATTTTCAGAAATCTAGTGGGAGGAGGGATCCTATATACCACAGAACAGTGTATAGGCCTTGATGTATCCAAGGACTTTTTAGAAACTGTTAGCTAATACTGGCTTTAAATCTTCAGTGTCTGGAGAAATGGTCTGTGGTCATCAACTAAAGGCCGTGAGGATTCAGGGGATCCTCAAATTTGTTATGTCAGCAGCTGTATTGATAATGATGTCTCAATCCCCATGAACATCTACACAGATAACAGTGCATTCGAGTTCATGGCAGGAATTAGAATTCACATATCAGCCTCAGATTAATTGAAGATGAAAACATTCTTCTCCCCCAACTCAGGCTGCTGCTGAGCAACCTTGGAGCATCCCAAGGGCTGCGGCGGCCAGCTGGGTTAGGCGCGTCACTTAGCACATACTCCTTGGGGACTCTGCGGAGCAGCACTGCCTGTAATTACCAAAGTGAGAGTCCGAGAGGGAAAGGGGAAATAAATAGATCTTACCTGAAGTATGTTCCAACCTATCACAGCTCCCTTTGGAAGAAACCAGCTCAAAATGTCCCTGGGAGTTGCTGAGGTTAAACAAGAATCCCACGATTACCCTTCGAGAGTGTGGCAAACATAGGTAAAATTTGGGTGAACTGCTCTAAACATGACCAAGGTCATTGCTCAAAGAGGCAATTATCTGAAGGAAAGGTTTACGAGTGTGGCCTGTGCGTAAATGGGGGATTTAAAATTTAGCCTTTAAAAATCTGTTCCCAGTGGTGACCATCTCATGAGCCAAAATGAGTGTTGCTAGGCAACAAGAGAAACACAGGCAAGTTCCAAGAAGTTCATTAAAATCCACAGCTGCAAGGCTTTGCTGTACTGTTCTCCACCCAAGTGCAAGGGACAGACCCAGTCGGAACCCAGCCCTCTTCTCTCTGTCCTACTCAGTCCCTCCTCTGAGCTCCCACAGCACTCTGTTCACACTGTTCATTTTAGCACTGAATACATTTTGCCTTGTGCCATAACTTTTGGTATGTCTATGTTTTCCAGTTAAATCATTGTCTTCTTTCAGGCAGAAAGAAAAAGACTTATTTGTCTTTTACTAATTTAGTGCCCCACACTATCTTCCTGTACATAATAGCTTTACAATAAATTCAGTATTAACTGCATATAATTATCTCTGCCTACTGAATTTCTAGCCTTCTTTTAAGGTCTATCACAAATGCTCCCTTTCTCAAGAAGCCTTTTTAAAATTCTGATGTGCTTTTGTTTCCCTCTGACTGCCTATAGAATTTTTCTTGTACCTCTTCTATGAAAATCATTTTGCCTTGTGTTAAAGTCATTCTGCTGCTGCTGCTAAGTCATGTCAGTCGTGTCCAACTCTGTGCGACCCCATAGATGGCAGCCCACCAGGCTCCTCCGTCCCTGGGATTCTCCAGGCAAGAGCACTGGAGTGGGTTGTCATTTCCTTCTCCAATGCATGAAAGTGAAAAGTGAAAAGGAAGTCATTCAGTCATGCCTGACTCCTAGCGCCCCCATGGACTGCAGCCCACCAGGCTCCTCCATCCATGGGATTTTCCAGGCAAGAGTACTGGACTGGGGTGCCATTGCCTTCTCCATAAAGTCTTTCTAGTTTAGCTTTAACTCTGTGCACCTTTGGGGGTAGGAATCTTGTCTTCCTTGACTCTGTATCCTCGGATACTGCACACAGCTTTGCTCATTTATTTATTTATTCATTCTGCAAATATCACTGAGCATCAACTATATGGATTCTGTTCAAGGGCAGGGAGTATTAAGCAAGTTAAACAAACATGGCTTTTATTCTCACAGAGCTCAAAGTCCTAAAGTAAGAACTTTGACAAGTTAATAGGAAATTAAACCTCGGTGCTTTGATGAGGTATAGAAACCATGAGATCTTGACCTGATTCAGGGTATCAGGGAAGATTTCCAAAAGGAAATGATAGATTGAGAATTAAAGCATGAAGAAACTGCAGGTGCGAAAGTCAAGAGGCAAGAGAACGATCGGTATATAAGGAGACAAAGGAAGTGCAGAAGTTCAAACTTGCTCCGATGAAGAATGTTTTAAATTTATATCATAATTTTCCCCTATAGATAACTGAAATCTACATGAGCAATACATAAAAAGGGGGAACCCAGGTTCATATATATGGCGAAACTGGCAAAAACACGTATTCTGACTCCAAGATCAGTTCTCTTTCCACTAAATATTTCTTTCTCTTTATCAGTTCTTTTAATGTCAGGCCTCTTTTTCCTTATCGCACTCATGGAAACCTGTGAAGTAGTCTATGTCTCCTTAAGTCATTCACATATTCATTCTAGTTAAACAGTGTTCTCTCTTGATTGTTCATCCTTAAGAGAATAACTTAAGTACAAGATCACATGTGGAACTTTGCCACGAGTAAGTTGGCAAGTAAGTAAATATGTGGGGAACAATTTTACAGTCTTTGAGCACAAAGACCTGAATGGGACTTGGGGAAACTGACTTCAAGAGATCTGCATTTAGAAGGCTTTTGTTTTGCCCATATACAAAGTTTCACCAGGGAAGGAGGAAATGAAACTATAGGTTCAGTTCAGTTCAGCTCAATTGCTCAGTCATGTCTGACTCTTTGTGACACCATGAATTGCAGCATGCCAGGACTCTCTGTCCGTCACCAACTCCCGGAGTTCACTCAAACCCATGTCCATCCAGTCGGTGATGCCATCCAGAGATCTCATCCTCTGTCATCCCCTTCTCCTCCTGCCCCCAATTCCTCCCAGCATCAGAGTCTTTTCCAATGAATCAACTCTTCACATGAGGTGGCCAAAGTATTGGAGTTTCAGCTTTAGCATCAGTCCTTCCAATGAACACCTAGGACTGATCTCCTTTAGGAGGGACTGGTTGGACCTCCTTGTAGTCCATGGGACTCTCAAGAGTCTTCTCCAACACCACAGTTCAAAAGCATCAATTCTTCAGTGCTCAGCTTTCTTCACAGTCCAACTGTCACATCCATACATGACCACTGGCAAAACTATAGCCTTGACTAGATGGACCTTTGTTGGCAAAGTAATGTCTCTGCTTTTGAATATACTATCTAGGTTGGTCACAACTTTCCTTCCAAGGAGTGAGCGTCTTTCAATTTCATGGCTGCAGTCACCATCTGCAGTGATTTTGGAGCCCCCCAAAATGAAGTCTGCCACTGTTTCCACTGTTTCCCCATCTATTTGCCATGAAGTGATGGGACCAGATGTCATGATCTTTGTTTTCTGAATGTTGAGCTTTAAGCCAACTTTTTCACTGTCCTCTTTCACTTTCATCAAGAGGCTTTTTAGTTCCTCTTCACTTTCTTCCATAAGGGTGGTGTCATCTGCATATCTGAGGTGATTGATATTTCTCCCAGCAATCTTGATTCCAGCTTGTGTTTCTTCCAGCCCAGCGTTTCTCATGATGTACTCTGCATATAAGTTAAATAAGCAGGGTGACAATATACAGCCTTGATGTACTCCTTTTCCTATTTGGAACTAGTCTGTTATGACTATAGGTTGCTGCTAAGTCACATCAGTCGTGTCTGACTCTGTGTGACCCCATAGAAGCAGCCCACCAGGCTCCCCCCGTCCCTGGGATTCTCCAGGCAAGAACACTGGAGTGGGTTGCCATTTCCTTCTCCAGTAACCTTCTCCAGTAACCTAACTATAGGTTAGGGTTTGCCAAAATTTGAGAAATTTAGATTTGATTGAAATGAAAAAGTGTTGATTTGGGGTTTGTTCGAACTGAGGTTGGGAGACTGAGATTCAAGATATGCTTGAGTATTGTTCCTCCAGACTTCAAAGTGGGAGAGGCTTATAAAACACAAACAAACAAACAAAAATCCCAAACTGCAAGGTTAGAGTTATATAATTTGTTTATCAAGAATTATATTAGAGGGATTTCCCTGATAGTCCAGTGGCTAAAATGCTATCCTCCTGGTGCAGGGGGCCCAGGTTTGATCTCTGATCAGGGAACTAGATCCCACATGTCACAACTAAAAAACCCTCATGCTGCAACAAAAATGAAGATCCTGTGTGCTGAAACTAAGACTCAACACAGCCAAATAAATAAATTTTTAAAAAGTACTTATAGTTGAAGCTGGAAAAACTCACAGAGCTTGTTAAGGAAGTATTGGGTGGCATACAAAGTGGATCCATAGTTGCAAGGGAAGACTTCAAGACCATAAGGTTGCAGCTGTCACGTGTCATTCTGAATATGGCTGCTAGTGTCCTTGGGTCTGGTAAGGTTCAAAGCAAGTTCAAATTCTCAGTGGTGCAGAGATGTGTCTGAGATCAGACCTCCAGTGGCCCCCTCTAGACACCATATTGTATGCTTGAAGAATGATTACTCCATTTAAATTTTAGTTCATCATCAATAAGGTGATCGTATCATTTATCATCCCAACTCATAATAACTATGTACCAAGAAAACAAGTGCAAACTGAGACTGCCAAGGTAAGTTGGGGCATATAATTATTTTTTTAAATATTTATTTAGTTTTGGTTGCACTGGGTCTTCATTGCTGTGCATGTGCTTTCTTTGGTTGTGGTGAGCCAGGGCTGCTCTCCAGTTGCCATGCACAGGCTTCTCACTGTGGCAGTTTCTCTTGCTGCAGAGCATAAGCTCTAGGCGCATGGGCTCAGTCGTCGTGGAGCACAGGCTTATCTGCCCCACAGTATGTGAAATCTTCCCAGACCAGGGATTGAATCCATGTCCTCTGTATTGGTAGGTGGATTCTTAATCACTGGACCACCAGGGAAGTCCTAATTATTCTATTTATAACCAAAAAAAAAAAAAATTCAAAGATTTAAAAACCTTACTGTTCAGAGTTTTTCTTTATTCTAGATAACATTTTATGGAAGATTCTCTGAAAATAGTTGATATTCAAAGAATGTTAACTATAACTTAGAAAATGTCCCCCTTCCTCATGCCTAGCAAATTGGATCTCTCATCTCTAACTACAAAAATCTCTAAATATTAGCCACTGCACAGTTTTCATGAGCATGAAATAACAAACAATATATATATTGGTTTCTGCTTCTGGTTCCTGCTAACATTTGATCTTTAACTCTAGTTCCTGACATAGAGTTTGTAAAATTCTTGTAATTTCTCAAGTGAGAGAAGCATCTGACAGAGAGGTCCTGATCCCCTTGAACTTCCTGATTGATAGAAGCATCTTTTCTTCTAGAGAAGTGACTCTTAGGGGGCTTCTGAATAGGGACTGGTCATCAGAAAGACCAAGTCATAATTAGAAGTTTGAAACTTTTAGCTCCACCCACCCCGCATTCTCCAGAGAGAGGAAGGGACTGGAAATTGGGTTAATGATCAATCATATCTAGGTGTTGAAGCCTCCATAAAAATCCCTAAAGTGTGGGGTTCGTGCAGCTTCCAGGTTGGTAAACACATCTATGTGTCGGTAGGGTGGTCCACCCCAACTCTACACAGACAGAAACTCTATAGGGCTTGGGCCCTTATAGACCTTGCTTCAGGTATTTCTTCTTCTGTCTATTCATTTTTATCCTTTAAAATATCTTTTCTAATAAATTAACAATAGTAAGTAAATTCTTCTTCTGGGTTCTTTGAGCCCCTCTAGTAAAATGTTGAACCCAATAAGAGAGGGTCATGGGAACCTCAGATTTGTAGCTAAGTCAGATAGAAGTTGCTGAAGGACAGGGAAGCCTGTTGTGCTGCAGTCCTTGGGGTTGCAAAGAGTTGGACACGGCTGAGCAGCTGAACAACAGATAGAAGTTGTGGTTTTAACCGCTTCTTAAAATTAGCATCTGAAGGGGTACGGATAGTCTTTTGTAGCTGAGCCCTTGACCTGTGAATTTTGCATTAACTCCAGGTAGTGTCATAATTTCCTGGTGTGGAAAACCCACCTATCTGGTGTCAGAAGTGTTGTATGAGTAGAGGAAAACAGTGAGTTTTTCCCAGAAAATGAGTCCACTGAATGAACTTCCTAGGACTCTAGAACATCATTCTCCAACAGAACTTTATTTAGTGATGGGATGTTCTACAGAACATTTGTCACAACATTGGAGAGCATCACTTTCAAAGTATCACAGGTGGGAAGATAAATTATATGGTCACCCTACTGACGATAAGCATTCCATCACAGGAGCACAGTCTAGTACAGTAGCCACTGGCCTTAGGCACTATTTATTGGGGAGTTGAAATGGGCTAATATGACTGAGAAACTAACTTTAAATTAATTTAAAGGTAAATTAAACAACTATATGTGGCCAGCAGCTACCATACTGCATAATGCCTCTCTAGATCACTGGGAATAAAAAGGACATAGGAATAAAACACATGAATGGTACTAAGATAAACCAGAACATTTTCCATTCTTTCTTTTTTTCAAATCCAGTGTACATACAGCCTGGATCCTATACTGCAAGGTCGCAGTCTTTCCTTTTATTTGACTCAACGCAAGAGTCAATTTCATCTCTATTAAATGTAAGTAAAACAAAGACCGAAAAAGATATAGAAATCAAGAGTATTTGCAATACAGAGTGCTGAGTTATACATACGATGTACTTGAAACAGGCTTCCCAGGTGTTTCAGATGGTAAAGGATTCTCCTGCAATGTGAGAGACCTCGGTTCCATCCCTGGGCTGGGAAGATCCCCTGGGGAAGGGAACAGCTACATAATCCAGGATTCTTGCCTGGAGAATTCGTTAGACAGAGGAGCCTGGCAGGTTACAGTCCATGGGGTCACAAAGAGTCAGACACAAGTGAATGAATTTCACTTTCACTTTTCACTTGTGCTTGAAACACTGTGGGAAATATTTCTAACTAGTGGAAATAATGAGAAATATAATCATAGGACTTGTTCATTCCATCATAGAAAATATTTTAAGGAAATCCAAAACTTCTAGATAAAGTCCCATTTCTGCCAGAGCCTTCTATAAAAGGATCTTAGCCCCAAAGCTCTACCTCTAGTATTTTCTTCTTCTTAATGCAAAAAGGACAAAGCTCAAAGAAATTGATTTTCGATCTGCCCAACTCAAAAAATGTGTTTCTCTGTTCTGTCCTCTCCTTAAATTATTTGTATCTCTTCTGTGTCTCTTACTACTTTCTGTTATGTATCAGTTGTGCAACAGCAAGAAGTGGATCCCATGTAAGACAGACATCATAATCTTACCCTGTCTACTGGAGAGTAAGTGCTTTGCGGGCAAGGATTGTATTTCCATAGCACCAGGCACGGTTCTTCACACAGAGTGGGTACTCAGGAAATGTCTGTCAGTTCATTCAGAAACATTTTGTGTAAATAACTCAGATTCTATAAAAACTAACTTTCTGGAACATGAAATGGGATAAGGCAAAATCTTAACTTTGACAGTAAGCCTATTGTCAGAGAGTTATGGGAACTCAGAGTGCCTCCCAATTACTAATGCATATATTATAATTGACTATAACTTGAGAGTGTGGTAAATAAATTTTTAAAGACTTATTTATTTTAATTTTGGATATCACTATTTTATTGAGATAAAATTGACATATAACATTATATTAGTTTCAAGTGTACAAAGTAATGATCTGAGGTTTGTATATATTGTGAAATGATAACTGCAGTAAGTCTAGTTGACACCCATCACCATACATAGTTGTGTTTTTTTTTGGTATGTGCATTGATCTTCCTTTTTTCTCTTTGGGTGGTGAGTTGGTATAATTCTTTTGGAAAACAGTATAAATTTCTATTAGAAGACTTTGATGTAATAATTTTGTATTTGAGACTCATTCTCCCCCAAATCATTTTAAAACCACTTTATTGAGGTGTGATTGACATACAAAAAGCTCTATACATTTAATATACACAACTTGATGTGTTTGAAGATAGAATGGCATAAACCCATGAAACCATCACCAACACAGTCTATGCCATAAACACATCCATCACCTCCAAAAGTTTTCTCCTGTCCTCTTTATTATTGTTCTGTGTGTGATAAGGTCACTTTAGGCTTCCCTGGTAGCTCAGCTGGTAAAAAATCTGCCTGCAATGCAGGAGACCCTGGTTTGATTCCTGGGTCGGGAAGATCTCCTGGAGAGGGAACAGGCTACCCACACCAGTATTCTTGGGCTTCCCTTATGGCTCAGTCAGTAAAGAATCTGCCTGCAATGCAGGAGACCTGGGTTCAATCCCTGGGTCAGGAAGATCCCATGGAGAAGGGCATGGCAACCCACTTTAGTATTATTGCCTGGAACATTCCATGGGAAGAGGAGCCTGGTGGGTTACAGTCCATAGGGTTAAAAAAAGTTGCACAGGACTGGGTGACTAACACTTTCAGCTTCATATCTTTTTAGAGCAAAACTTTGTTTGTTTTCTGACCAGTAGATTTTTTTAAGTGGTCAGTATTTGTGTAAGATGTACAGCAGAAGAAAAAGAAAATAGGAAGTGGGAGAAAGGGAAGTTTTGGGAAGTCCAGATGTAGTTGTGCAGGTGATACTGTAGCTCTCGCAATGTATTTGGAAATCTGAATTCCCACCAACTCAAAGTTCATGCACAAAGCTTTGCACATGGTAGACAATCAAGTATTGAACTAATTAAAAGTGTAAGAGTTTCAACAACACTGTTGATGGGACTGTAAATTGGTACAGCCACTACGGAGAACAGAATGAAGTTTTCTTAAAAAACTAAAAATAGAGCTATTGTATAACCCTGTAATCCCTTTCCTGGGCATATATTCAGAGAAAAACATGTTCTGAAAGGATCCATGCACCCAGTGTCCATTACAGGACTGTTTCCAATAGCCAAGACATGGAAGCAACCGAAACGTCCCATCAACAGGAATGGATAAAGAAGATGCGGTTTATTTATATAATGGAATATTACTCAGCCATTAAAAGAAATGAAACAGTGCCACTGCCAGCAACATGGACAGACATAGAGATTGTCATTCTGAGTGACGTGAGTCAGACAGAGAAGGAGAAATTTTGTATTATATCACTCATACATGGAATCTGAAAGTAAACAATACAAATGGACTTATTTACAAAATAGAAACAGACTCACAGACTTAGGAATGAACTCATGGCTAACCAGGAGGGGGAAGCATGTGGGAAAGGGATGGTTAGGGAGTTTGGGACTGATATGTACACACTGCTGTATTTTAAGTGGATAACCAATAAGAACCTACTGTATAGCACATGGAACTCTGCTCCATGTTATGTGGCCAGGATGGGAGGGGAGTTCAGGGGAGCATGGATACATGAGTATGTCCTATGGCTGAGTCCCTCCGCTGTGCAACTGAAACTATCACAATGTTGCTAACTGGCTATACTTCAATTTAAAAAGAAGTTAAAAAACACACAATAAATAATATTTCTCTTGAAAGCAAATATAATTTTTCAAATCAATATGATATGAACAAAAATGTATAAGGCGTTCATATTTCACCTATTCAGACTACTTGTTCTTTAGGGTTTTCTTCAGGTGAAGTTTGCCTTTTTTCTAACCATATGTAATTTAAAGAGCAGCAGCTAAAAAGAAGTTAAAATTGTAGAAAAACCTGAGAGAGGTATAAACAGTCTTTTCCTGGAGGATTTGCTATTTAAAACCGCAGTTGTTTTTAGTGCCGGGTGTCCTTGGTGGCCGACACAACGCGAAAGCACAGAAGCTGCAGAGAGCAGGGTTCAAGCGCTCCCTGAGGGCGCGGCTGTAGCTTTCCGCTCATTATGGACTCAGACCTCGCGAGTCAGCCCCCATTCTGAGCCGAGTGCACTGCTCCCTCTTTCAGAAAAGAGGGTCTGAAAAGTATAAAATGCAAGGCATTTGGATGGTTATCAAATGCAAGAAATCTAATTGTTGAAACCTGTATGTCTCATTTGGACATGAAGAGAACAGTACAACATAAGGCAAACCAGGAGCTAGGCTGAAGAAAGAGGCAGAATATAAGGCCGACTGGAATTGCCTGTATTAGTATCCTGGAAGTATAACAAGCATGATAGTTTCCACCTTTTCTCACCATTGGTTCACATCACTTTTAACTTCATCAAGTCTGTTTGGACGAAAAGAATATAGGCAAATCTGGCCCCTCCACTACCTCCCAATTGTGTGTTCTTGGGAATTTACTTAACCTTTCCGGTTTTCAGCCTTCTTGGGTGGATAAGGAGGATAAATATTACCCTCTTCAAAGAACTGTACAATAACCCAGTGCCTGGTGCCATGGTAACCACACAGTGAATTTCGGTTGTTACTATCTGCTCAACACACAACATGTTTCAAGCTCTATATTTACTCACTATATGCTATATACTTAACATATAGGTCCTTGCTTTCAAAATCAAGTTACCATCAAAGGTAGGCAAATGCAATGCAATGAACAAGCTTAGGCAATTGAAAAAAAAAAAAAAAAAGATAACAGTGTATAGCACGAGGATCCAAGGGAGAAGGAGTTGATATGGATGAACCATTCTCAAACCTGTCATTTCATTTGACCCTCAGTGCAGCTCTGTTTTGGAGGCAGGGAAGGCATTTGTCACAATGGAAAATTGAAGCACAAGCAATTCTTGGCTCCATTTCAGCCACTTTGAAATGAACTGATGGATTAAGAGAATTCTGGTTTCTTCCAAGGCTGCATTTCTATTATTCTTTGCCTTTCCTAAATTAAGACTGCTCATTACTATGAGATTTGATACTAGCACTCACATTTCTTGATTCTAAGCCCAGGACGTTTTGCCTAAGTCAGAAGTCAGTAGGAGAATTTTGCTTCAAAGGAAAATTAAAATTCCACCTGGGCAGAAGTGTCCCTTTTCCTTTTCTACTGACATCATATTCATATAGGCTTAAAATCTCAATACAATGGCTCAGGCTATGTGTGTTTAAGTGTGATCACGCCTGAATAACAATTTCCATCTTCAGACATCAGAGTACTTTCACTCTGTTGTAATCATACATGCTTCCTACACGCTTATTGATGTTTGTTCTATTTTCTTTCAAACTCCTCCACACTGGAGCTTTCCCCTTGCCAAAAGAAACAAAGTTCTCCGCCTTTGGTCTTCCTTCCTTTCTTTTTAGTAACTAAAAATGTCAATCTTTCTTTCCAAAATAAATACTTACATGGATGTTCTATTCTGTCAAAAGACAAAATAGACACACCAACAGAAGAAACAACTATATAGTTAGAATACTCACAGTGGGACCCAGCACTTACACTGAGAGGGTGCATCAGTGTATAGGAAAGTGTACTATGCTTCTAATGTACCTTATGGTTGACTCTTTTAGATTTCAATGTAATCTAAAGTCCAAAGTGGCCTCAACTCCCCAAAGGCCTTAGGGCATTATTTTGTTCCAAGAGACAATGCCATAGCAATATCATGTTTCCTTGGTTACAGAGACTTCCACAGAGGCTTCCAATATATTCCTGGCAAGGTTTAGCAGACACTGAATTTGAAATAATTATAGCATCTCTATAAGTTGGTTCTGACTGCTTTTATTCAGTGAGTGTGTCAGCAAGGATGTATGTAGTACCTCTTTACTGTGTGGATAAAGGGAAATATATATGATTTTTTTGGTGAATAAATTACATTCACATTAAAGGTAAAAATTGCTTTTGGGTGTGCTATATCATCTCTTACAAAATTAAGCATCTTGAAATGTTAAACTTGTTCTTACTGCCCTCATCGAGGATATAAAATATAAATTGGTAGAGAAGGGATGTTACATGTATGATCCACATAAATGTTAAGAGCAACATAACACTTATTATACAGTTGAAAAACAAGAGGCCTTGAAGATGTGTTTGGGACCTAGTTTCTTTTAAAAGTTAAAAACTTGTCTAAGGATGTCTGTGAATCTCTATGCTTCATGGAATCATTTTCTATAGAAAATAAATATATAGATGCTATTTAATGAACTAAAATTATTTTAAAAGCATTTCTGTTTCTACTTGTACAGAAAGACAAATATATGATATCACTTATATGAGAAATGTAAAAAATTATTCAAGTGAACTTATTTACAAAACAGAAACAGACTCACAGATTTGAAAAACAAGCCTATTGTTATCAGAGGGGAAGAGGAGGAAGGCACAAATTAAGAGCTTGGGATTAACATATATACACTACTATATATAAAATAGTAGTGGAACTGATGGATTAGACTACAACAAAGCCTGTTGTATTACACAGGGAACTCTGCTCAACAGTCTGTAATAACCTATATGAGAAGAGAATCTGAAAAATATATATATATGTATAGCTGAACCACTCTGCTGTACACATGAAACTAACACAACATTGTAAATCAACTATACTCCAATATTAAATTATTTTTAAAAAAAACAACAAAAATATTTCTGAATTCATGATAGCTTTAAAAAATATTTTGTATATACTTGTATATACAAAATTATATTGTATAGACAATTATATTTTGTATATACAATTGTATATACTTTTAATCAAGGACTAAAAAAGCAAAGCTACTGTTTACACAAGGATTCAGGTTTTGATATTGAAAAATGTTTCTTGTATTTGGTTGGAAAACAAATTTTTCCGATTGATAGCAATGGAGAGACTGACATTCTGGCTCAAGAAACTCCTAAATTCAAGTTATAATAGTCTGTGTATTTCCCTATAAGTCCAACAGCACACTTTCATAATAACATTCACAATTAATTGATAACTTTACATAATTATTTATGAAATTAGAAAAATACCCCAACCACTGATAATGTGGAAAGAGTGCCAAATCAAATATTACAGCATACAGCAAAACACACCACGGTCACATGTGGAATTGAGGTCTTTAAGATGGAGGACAGTCCCCTGAAACTTCAGAGAAACTGAGGTATGGGAGAGTAAGATAATCAGAAAATAGAGGTGCTGGAAACCCAAAGTCCTGAGGAGAAAACCTTCTTCAAAGAAAATGGCTCTCTGATCATTGGTGTCTCTTACACAGCTGGGCTCAGCTAGTTCTTTCGAGCTGAAAAGTTGTTTATTCTTACACAGGTCCTAGAAGGCTGCACTGAGGATTTCTGGTCTTGCAGTTATAGTTAGGAGTCAGAAGCTTTGGTTTCTGTTATAATTTATGAAGCTGTTATCAACCCCTTCTTTCCCTCTGCTAGCTTTGTAAGAGATAGGCAAGAATTGCTGCCTCTCAAAATTTTAAGTTTCCTTAATGAAGATATATTTCTATATGACAATTGGAAGGGAGTAATACACAGAAATTATGAGGAACGTTAACAATAATTTGACTCCTGTTGGAAAATATGTATTAATTTGGTATTAAATATATGTTTGTGGGTGAATGTCAGAAATACAGCACTCTATTGCGATGTTAGCATATTAAAAAGCAGAGACATTACTTTGCCAACAAAGGTCCATCTAGTCAAAGCTATGGTTTTCCCAGTAGTCATGTATGGATGTGAGAGTTGGACTATAAAGAAAGCTGAGTGCTGAAGAACTGATGCTTTTGAACTGTGGTGTTGAAGAAGACTCTTGAGAGTGCCTTGGACTGCATGGAGATCCAACCAGTCCATCCTAAAGGAAATCAGTCTTGAATATTAATTGGAAGGACTGATGCTGAAGCTGAAGCTCCAATACTTTGGCCATCTGATGCAAAGCACTGACTCATTAGAAAAGACCCTGATGTTGGGAAAGATTGAAGGCAGGAGGAGAAGGGGATGGCAGAGGATGAGATGGTTGGATATGGCCTCATAGACTCAATGAACATGAGTTTGAGTAAACTCTGGGAGTTGGTGATGGACAGGGAGGCCTGGCATGCTTTGCGGCCCTTTGGGGAGGCAAAGAGTTGGACAGACTGAGTGACTGACCTGACTGAACTGATTGTAATGTTAGATATATGACATAATCCAGACTTATTCTGCTAGTCATAATTAGACCAAGAATTTCAAGTCCAAGAATAAGTGGACATTATAGAAGATCAACTAGAATGCCAAAGGGACTATATGAGAGACGAAGAGAAAGGCGATGAAGTCAGAGATTGCCTGAGTTTGTCAGAAGAAAACACAAAACTACCCAATACACAACTTAGGCAAAGCCAATATGAAGATGGTTTTCATTTACATCTTCTTTTCTTTCCTCTATTGCCTCACATATTTATTGAAATTTTTTAATCTCTCATGTTCTATTGTAGGTCTTAGATTTCAAGAGCAAGCAAGACAGACATGGCCACTTCCTTCCTAGACCTGACATTTGCTTCTTCTCATCATTTCCACATACATATTGCCTGGAAGCTGGGGACTGAATCCCATAGCCAGACCAAAGCCCAAAAGTAGGGAGAGGACTGACTTGCAGCGCTACAGGTGACAGTTATGGTTAGCAAAGAGTTTTGGTTGTTATTGTTTTGTTTTCATTTGCTTATCTTTTAAATTTCCCCTTACCCACTAGGATCCCTTTACCTACCACCAGCTTCTCAGAAATTTTTTTTTTTTAATTTTAAAATCTTTAATTCTTACATGCGTTCCCAAACATGAACCCCCCTCCCACCTCCCTCCCCATAACATCTCTCTGGGTCATCCCCATGCACCAGCCCCAAGCATGCTGTATCCTGCGTCAGAACTTAGACTGGCGATTCAATTCTCAGAAAATTTGACATATCAGAATAGCTTGGCATGATAATGTTGCAAAGAACAAATGGAGGAGACTTTTTCTAAGTGTGGCTTGCCCTACATTTATCCCTCTGTGGGGATAAATAGTTTAGTAGAACTGTTTCCCTTTGCTGAAATCCAGCATGACTTTGAACACATATGCCCATGTGTTCCAAGTGGTGACTGGCAGCAAAGACAGATTTTCTCCTGGTGGGGTTAGGAAAGATAAGGAGAAGCAGATGGTGCAGTGAGGCAGCTTCCAAGGGCCCAAGAACCAAAGCGTTCCTCTTCACACTGGTGAAGTGAACTTTAAAGTGTGTTTCCAAAATTAGGGAAAATCCTCTACTGAGAATTAGAGAGAAATGTGTTGAGTGGAGGGTAGATATTTGAGAAAAGTGGAAGAAAAGTATGGAAAATGTGAGATAGAGGATGGCAGAGAGATATGATGGAGAAACACAGTTCAGATGGTTTAGTATCCACTGGGTTGTCTTATTTTCTCTAGTAGATTACCCATTTAGAAATGGGCTGCAAGGGGATTCACCCCCTTGGTATTTGATCAGGAGGATACAATACAATGGGAGAACTGGGAAGAAAATTAAAGGCATTGGAAAGGAAAAGGAAGTGAGGGGTCAGAGAATTTCAGTCAGAAAAGGAAGGATTGTACACAGGAGCTGAAAGAAAGTGGAGTCACTCAGTCGTGTCTGACTCTTTGTGACCCCATGGACTGTAACCTACCAGGCTCCTCCATTCATGGGATTTTCCAGGCAAGACTACTAGAGTGGGCTGCCATTTCCTTCTCCAAGGGATCTTCCTGACCCAGGGATCGAACCTGGGTCTCCCTTATTGTAGACAGATGCTTTACTGTCTGAACCACCAGGGAAGAAAAGCAGGAGCTGAGAGAGAAATAAAAAGTAAAGGAATCTGTGAAATGATGAGGACAAACAATGGTAGACTGAGAGTAATTGATTAAAGGTTTATGTTCAGAGTTTGCTGTCTAAACAAGTATTTTTAGAGCTGGAACAATTCTAGGTGAAAAGTTCTAGGGTGTGCCTATGGAAATGGGTGGCTGAAATTTCACTGGAAATAAATATGTCATGAAATAAGTGTCTAGGATGTTAAATGTGGATATGATATCATCCTGAAAATGAGTGGATATTGGGTGGAGGAGAAGACTGTGAGGATGACAAAGTCTTCAATGAATCAAGAGCAGTGGTGAAGGGAGGTCAGCAGCTGACAGCGAGCAGAAGGCATGGAATAATATTGCTTGGTGGAACTGTTTCCATAGAAGCAGGTTACTTTTTAAATAGTGGAAGAGAAAGAATATGAAATCGACAATGTGGAACAAACAAATTATTTACTAATAGAAACCATGGAATTGGCAAGGATGAGTTGGTATTTTTATCTTTTCCCTTTAGAAAATTTTAAATAGAAAATAAATTAGTATCATGTAAATGACATTCAGTTTGTTCTCTAGCTTGTGTATTTTCTTTGTCATGTTTTCTGCCTCTTAAGTTTATCCTAGTTTTCGTCTATCTTAAAACTGATCTGTTCTGTTCTGTGCCTGGTAGAAGAGTTTACCTGTTTGTTCAGCCATGTGGTATATTGTGACAGAGCATATTATGTACCACACCCAGATCTCTGTAACTTCCCTGTTCATCATCTCCTGGAGCTTCCTCAAACTCATGTCCATTGAGTCGGTGATGCCATCCAACCATTTCCTGCTCTGTTGCCCCTTTCTCCTCCCATCTTCAGTATTTCCCAGCATCAGGGTCTTTTCCAATAAGTTGGCTCTTTGCATCATGTGGCTAAAGTATTGGAGCTTCAGCTTCAGCTTCAGCATCAGTCCTTCCAATGAGTATTCAGGGTTGATTTCCTTTTGGATTGACTGGTTTGATCTCCTTTCTGTCCAAAGGAATCTCAAGAGTTTTCTCCAGCACCACAGTTCAAAGACATCAATTCTTCAGTGCTCAGCCTTTTTTTATTGTCCAGCTCTCACATCCGTACATGAATACTGGAAAAACTACTGGAAAATGTTGAGATATATTTAACCACTCATTTGCAGGTAAGTGACCTGATATTTTATTATTACAAGACCATGAAAGGTGGAACTATCTGCACAGCCCTTGACAAGGAGAGCTAATGAAAGGAAAGATAATTTAATCAAATCTCTGGTCCTTGGCAGCTTCACTCATTTGCCTATTTATTTACATGTTTGTTGAATGTATCATATGTCATACACCACTAGACAAACACAAAGTTAGTTTCTAGAAACATAAAGATGATTAGTTCCTAATCCTTATTCTTGAGAAGCCACAGTCTGGTGGCATTAGCAAATAGAGCTGGCCATTGAATAAGATAGGTTTGAACCTTGTGGGCCCACTTATGTGAGAATTTTTTTTAAAATATAAATTTATTTATTTTAATTGGAGGTTAATTACTTTACAATATTGTATTGGTTTTGCCATACATCAACATGAATCCACCACAGGTATACACATGTTCCCATCCTGAACACCCCTCCCTCCTCCCTATGCATACCATCCCTCTGGGTTCAGTAAATACTACAGTACTAGATGATGGTTGAATCTGGGAATGGTTGAATCTGTAAACTATGGATTTGGAAGGCAAACTATGAGACTTGAACTTCCACAGATTTGGGTATTTGCAGTGATTCCTGGAATCAATTATTTATTGTTCAGGGGTCAACTGTAAATACAGATCAGTTAAGCGCTGTAATAGAATACTGAACAAAGCGTTATGAATGTCTGGGTGGGAAGATCACAAACAAACCACAGCTTACCTGGATCTTGAAATAAGAGAATCTTAACTAAAGAGCCTAGCAGTTGAGGTTAAAAAGAGTACAGCACAGAGGAAAGAGCACATACTTCAACTAGGCTTTAGCATCACGTGAGTGAGGAAAGAGGCATGTGATATCAAGGGGAAGGTAGAGAGGGAGCAGATCATGAAGTGGGTTGAATGTTATGTTCAGGAGTTTGAATTCTAGTCTGTGGAAAGTTAATGCTATAAAAGATTTTAAATAAATTTCTTTAAGGTGGAAACACTTGTAGCACAGATTGAAGATAAGAGGTGAGGGCAGGGTTAACTCAATGCCAGAAGATAACATAACAGATTATTACAAAAGAAAAAAACTGGTATGGTAAAAGAGAAAAGGAAGAAAAAAATAGATGTTTAGGAGGTTGAATTCATAGGACTTGGTGAATGATATAACATGTTGAAAATGAAAGAAAAATAGAGGAATTCTAGAATGACTGCTGGAGTCTGGCCCAGACATACTGGTATCTTATTGTGCCATTAATTATGATTAGAAACACTAGAGAAAATGAAAGTTTGGTTGAAGAAGAGGTTAGAGTTGCTGGTTGGACAGGGGTGTGAACCTATCATTTTTACAGGGTGGATTTGAGACAGCTCTAAAAATTCCCATTAATGGTCTCTTTACAAACAAAGCAGTTGGTTATGTGAGTCTGGAACTCAGGAGAAAGTTCATATTGAAAGTACAGTTTGAATGTCAGGGTCTAGATTTTCACCAAGATCATGAAAGTAGACCCTAGAAAGTAGGCAGAGAGCATTCATTCTGAGAGGCCTGAGATGCACGTTGGGGCATCCATGAAACAGACACACACAAAATTGTTTTTTCTTTTAATTCCCTTCCTGCTACTTTGAAAATTATCTTTGTTGTAAAGAAAGTATTGTTCCCCTGACAACACAAATAGGATAGAAGTAGGTGCTACTGTAGAGTCTGGCAACCTACAGTCATAACTGGATGAAGGACATTGGGAGTGTGGAGAGCATTCATCAGCCAAAGGAAATAGTCTCTACTCCACCCTGGGACAGCCAAAGGAAATAGTCTCTACTCCACCCTGGGAGGTTGTGAGTCTGGGGAGACACAGACCCAGTGGGGCCCAGTCTGACTTTTCAAGGAGAACATGAAACATGATATTTTATAAGAAATCTTCTAATTAAAAAAAAAAAAAACTTTGTGCATGAATTCATTTATTTAACAAATATATGTTGAGCACCTACTGTGTTCCAGGCATGATTCTAGGATCTGGAGACTTCTCAATGAATAAAGACAGCAATCTCTTTTCTGGATAAAGTTTACCTTTAGTGTGGAGACATATGTAATAAACAAAAGAAATGAGTAAATTCCTTGCTTAGTGAGTACAAAGACTCCAGTGCAGCTAAAGCAGTGAGACCTAGAAAGAGTCTGGGGAGAGATGAGGTCAGAGCAATAAGAAAGAATTGGATCCTACAGGGTCTGGTTGGCCATTGTCAGAGTCTGGGCTTTTATCCTGGTGGAGACAAGAAGCCACTGGTTGCTACATTGAGAGCTACTTCTACAGAGTCAGGACAGACCAGGAGATCTTGAAGGAAGATACTGCAGTCACCCAAGTCAGACATAAAGGCTGCTTGGACAAGACTGGAATGGGTGGAGGTGGGGTGATGGAGAAAGACTTGGGATGTACTTTGGAGGTAGAGACAATGGAATTTGCTGATAGATTCTATGTAAGACTTTGGCCACCTCATGCGAAGAGTTGACTCATTGGAAAAGACTCTGATGCTGGGAGGGATTAGGGGCAGGAGGAGAAGGGGATGACAGAGGATGAGATGGCTGGATGGCATCACTGACTTGATGGACATGAGTTTGAGTGAACTCCAGAAGATGGTGTTGGACAGGGAGGCCTGGCGTGCTGCGATTCATGGGGTCACAAAGAGTCAGACACGACTGAGTGACTGAACTGAACCGAACCAAACTGAAGATGTGTGAAAAAAATGAAGCACTAAATAAGACTCTCAGAATTTTTGATCCGATCTGAAGGGAGGTGGTTGTCATTACTAAAATGGGGAAAGCTGTGTTGTTAAGGGTAGGGTGAAATGTAGGAGCTCAGTTTTTTTACCTGGTAGGTTTGAAATGCCTGTTAGATTTCCAGGCAGAGTTGTCAATTAAGCAATTGGGCAGATATGGTTAGAATTCAGAGGAATGATTTAGATTGGACACATAATTTGAGGAATCATAGAATTTGGATTAGATGTTATATCAAGGAATTTAAGTGCTGATAGAGAAGGGAAGAGGTCAACCGACTGAGCACTAAAGCACTGTCTTTAGAGTTGGGGGAAATTGAGAGGCATCAGCAAAGCCAACTGGGAAGACAAAATTAGAGATGAGAAAAAAACAAAACAAAACAACAAAGAGAATGTGATATCCAAGAGAAGAAAGTGAATTAAGAAGAAGAAGTGGTCATTTGGGCCATGTGCTGCCATCAGTCCAAAGAAATGACCATTTAGCAACTTGAACATCATTAATGATCTGGATAAGAGCAGATTTAGGAAACTGATGAGGGAAGGGGTAAAATCCTAATTGGAATATGTTCAAGAAGGAGGAGAAAAATTAGACCCAGAAATTATTTGCAAATGTTTTGAAGAGTCGTAAGAAAATAAGAAGCACAAGCTGGAATCAAGATTGCAGGGAGAAATATCACCTCTGATATGCAGATGACACCACCTTTATAGCAGAAAGTGAAGAGGAACGAAAAAGCCTCTTGATGAAAATGAAAGAGAAGACTGAAAATGTTGGCTTAAAGCTCAACATTCAGAAAACGAAGATCATGGTATCTGGTCCCATCACTTCATGGGAAATAGATGGGGAAAGAGTGGAAACAGTGGCAGACTTTATTTTTTGGGGCTCCAAAATCACTGCAGATGGTGATTGCAGCCATGAAATTAAAAGACACTTACTGCTTGGAAGGAAAGTTATGACCAAAGCATATTCAAAAGCAGAGACATTACTTTGCCAACAAAGGTCTGTCTAGTCAAGGCTATGGTTTTTCCAGTGGTCATGTATGGATGTGAGTGTTGGACTGTGAAGAAAGCTGAGCGCTGAAGAATTGATGCTTTTGAACTGTGGTGTTGGAGAAGACTCTTGAGAGTCCCATGGACTGCAAGGAGATCCAACCAGTCCATCCTAAAGGAGACCAGTCCTGGGTGTTCATTGGAAGGACTAATGCTGAGGCTGAAACTCCAATACTTTGGCTACCTCATGCAAAGAGTTGACTCATTGGAAAAGACTCTGATGCTGGGAGGGATTAGGGGCAGGAGGAGAAGGGGACCACAGAGGATGAGACAACTGGATGGCATCACTGACTCAATGCACATGAGTTTGGGTGAACTCCGGGAGTAGATGATGGACGGGGAGGCCTGGCATGCTGTGATTCATGGGGTCGCAAAGAGTTGGACATGACTGAGCAACTGAACTGAACTGAAAGAAAGTAAAACATGGGGCAGTGGCTGAAGGGAGAAGAGAGGACTTCTTTCTTCCTAAAAATCAGAGTAATAACAGTATGTGTATATGTTTGCAGGAAAGATCCAACTGAGAGAAAAAAACTGATAATACATGCAAAAGGGGAGACATTTGCTGGAAGAATATCCTAGAGGAGGAGAGGTAAGGACGGGACCTGGGGCCCGGGTGGAGGCTTGGAGCCTAGACAAACAATGCATATTGAGTTCTGGGTCCAGCATACAAGCCACTGGTTTGCAACCTCTGCAACTTTTGCAACCTTTGCTTATCCTGAAAATATACTGGACATTTTGGGTCCTTCACAGTAGAAAAGGCTTCCTTTGGAAACATCCAATATTCAGATCTTCCTCAGTGTAAACACTGCCAAGCTAAATTTGCTGTCCATAATTGGTGGAGCTTTGAGGGAATCGTATACTCTGAAAGCGGTCAGCTGGATTTGGATTTTGAATGAAGAAATAAAACCTGAGCTGATTTCAGATTTCTCTGTCCACAATAGAAACTTACATTTCTTTTAACAGTTTGGCCTTAGCCATGAGAAATAGATAGCCATACCATTTCAGCTCCTAGACTATAACTACTGACATCTCAAAGAATCTGATTTGTCTTTTAAGTGAATGCTGATATCAGAAAAAGTGATTAATTTGGGAGCCCCTCTTGGAAGCTTGGACTTGTTACTTATCTGAAATGATGAAAACTATATTTGTCAAACAATACTTCGCCTAAAAGTAAATACAGTAGTGCTCTGCACAGTAGAGCATCTGTGGCCCTTGGCAGCCCTTCTGAATTGGCCCCTTTAGAGAGGGAAGGCTCCCCTTGGGCCAGCATGCCACATTGCTTCATCCATGGGAGGTACTGGTGTCAAATGGTCAATAGGCCTACTTCCTGGCACAAAGTTGGGGCACGATGAACAGTTGCTAAATTAATGAGTAAAACTTATTTCTGTCTGCTATCTGAAGTACTGCTATCTCCATTAGACCCTGGACTTTGAATTAGTATTTTGTCAAGTGATTTTATTAAGAAATGTGACTAGAGCCTAGAGACTTTCTTTAATAACTCACAAGCTAATTAGCTTTGGGGGGGCACATATTGATGCACTTTGTCGCATCTGAGGTAACTTTTGGATTAGAAGAGCCTACTTTCTAAGCAATTTAAAAGGAATTAGCTAATCCACAGTTGCCTTACTTGCTGGATCTTTCTGTCCTAACAACAAAGAGTTTTCAATTTATGCCTCTTTATTTTTTTTACAATTGATCTTTTTTTTTAATTTTTAATTTTACTTTATTTTACTTTACAATACTGTATTGGTTTTGCCATACATTGACATGAATCCACCACGGGTGTACATGCATTCCCAAACATGAACCCCCCTCCCACCTCCCTCCCCATAACATCTCTCTGGGTCATCCCTGTGCACAAGCCCCAAGCATGCTGTATCCTGCATCGGACATAGGCTGACGATTCGATTCTTACATGATAGTATACATGTTTCAATGCCATTCTCCCAAATCATCCCACCCTGTCCCTCTCCCTCTGAGTCCAAAAGTCTGCTATACACATCTGTGTCTTTTTTGCTGTCTTGCATACAGGGTCATCATTGCCATCTTTCTAAATTCCATATATATGTGTTAGGATACTGTATTGGTGTTTTTCTTTCTGGCTTACTTCACTCTGTATAATCGGCTACGGTTTCATCCATCTCATCAGAACTGATTCAAATGTATTCTTTTTAACGGCTGAGTAACACTCCATTGTGTATATGTATCACAGCTTTCTTATCCATTCATCTGCTGATGAACATCTAGGTTGTTTCCATGTCCTCATGATTATAAACAGTGCTGCGATGAACACTGGGGTACATGTGTCTCTTTCAATTCTGGTTTCCTCAGTGTGTATGCCCAGCAGTGGGATTGCTGGGTCATAAGGCAGTTCTATTTGCAATTTTTTAAGGAATTTCCACACTGTTCTCCATAGTGGCTGTACTAGTTTGCATTCCCACCAACAGTGTAGGAGGGTTCCCTTTTCTCCACACCCTCTCCAGCATTTATTGCTTGCAGATTTTTGGATCGCAGCCATTCTGACTGGTGTGAAGTGGTACCTCATTGTGGTTTTGATTTGCATTTCTCTAATAATGAGTGATGTTGAGCATCTTTTCATGTGTTTGTTAGCCATCCGTGTGTCTTCTTTGGAGAAATGTCTGTTTAGTTCTTTGGCCCATTTTTTGATTGGGTCGTTTATTTTTCTGGAATTGAGCTGCACGAGTTGCTTGTATATTTTTGAGATTAGTTGTTTGTCAGTTGCTTCATTTGCTATTATTTTCTCCCATTCTTAAGGCTGTCTTTTCACCTTGCTTATAGTTTCCTTTGTTGTGCAGAAGCTTTTAAGTTTAATTAGATCCCATTTGTTTATTTTTGCTTTTATTTCCAGAATTCTGGGAGGTGGATCATAGAGGATCCTGCTGTGATTTATGTTGGAGAGTGTTTTGCCTATGTTCTCCTCTAGGAGTTTTATAGTTTCTGATCTTACATTTAGATCTTTAATCCATTTTGAGTTTGTTTTTGTGTGTGGTGTGAGAAAGTGACCTAGTTTCATTCTTTTACAAGTGGTTGACCAGTTTTCCCAGCACCACTTGTTAAAGAGATTGTCTTTACTCCATTGTATATTCTTGCCTCCTTTGTCAAAGATAAGGTGTCCATATGTGTGTGGATTTATCTCTGGGGTTTCTATTTTGTTCCATTGATCTATATTTCTGTCTTTGTGCCAGTACCATACTGTCTTGATGACTGTGGCTTTATAGTGGAGCCTGAAGTCAGGCAAGTTGATTCCTCCAGTTCCATTCTTCTTTCTCAAGATTGCTTTGGCAATTCGAGGTTTTTCGTATTTCCATACAAATCTTGAAATTATTTGTTCTAGTTCTGTGAAAAATATGGCTGGTAGTTTGATAGGGATTGCATTGAATTTGTAAATTGCTTTGGGTAGTATACTCATTTTCATTATATTGATTCTTCCGATCCATGAACATGGTATATTTCTCCATCTATTAGTGTCCTCTTTGATTTCTTTCATCAGTGTTTTATAGTTTTGTATATATAGGTCTTTAGATTCTTTAGGTAGATATATTCCTAAGTACTGTATTCTTTTTGTTGCAATGGTGAATGGAATTGTTTCCTTAATTTCTTTTTCTACTTTCTCATTATTCGTGTATAGGAATGCAAGGGATTTCTGTGTGTTGATTTTATATCCTGCAACTTTACTATATTCATTGATTAGCTCTAGTAATTTTATGGTGGAGCCTTTAGGGTTTTCTATGTAGAGGATCATGTCATCTGCAAACATATGCCTCTTTATTTTTATTGACACATACAGTTTTCTTAAAGTTCCTACTTGGATGCCAAATAAATATTGGCTGATGAAGTCTCTGTTTTTTAGGTGATAATGGCAACCCACTCCAGTGTTCTTTCCTGGAGAATCCCAGGGACAGAGGAGCCTGGTGGGCTTCCGTCTATGGGGTCGCGCAGAGTTGGACACGGCTGACACGACTTAGCAGCAGTGGCAGCAACAGCATTGCATAAAATAGTCCAGCAGTAAATATACACACGCATGCCCACCTACCCACCCACACCCACCCCCCCACACACACATATTTCAGCATTCTTGCCTTGAGAACCCCATGAACAGTATGAAAAGGTAAAAAGACATGACACTGAAAGATGAACTCCCCAGGTCAGTAGGTGGTCAATGTGCTACCAGAGAATAGCAAAGAAATAGCTCCAAAAAGAATTAAGAGGCTGAAACAAAGTGGAGACAAAGACCAGCGTGGATGTGTCTGGTGGTGAAAGTAAAGTCCAATGCTGTAAAGAACAATACTGCATAGGAACCTGAAATATGAGGTCCATAGTAGTGTTAGTTGCTCAGTCATGTCCAACTCTTTGCAGTCCTATGGACTGTAGCACATAAGGCTCCTCTGTCCATGGGATTCTCCAGAGAAAACACAGGAGTCGGTTGCCATGCCCTTCTCCAGGGAATCTTCCCAACCCAGGGATCAAACCTGGGTCTCCTTCATTTGAGGCAGAATCTTTACCATCTGAGCTACAGGGAAGTCATGTAGCTGCCTGTTACATCCATGTAGATTCATGTTAGGTCCATGAATCAAGGTAAATTGGAAGTGGTCAAATAGGAGATGGTAAGAGTGAACATTGACATTTTAGGAATCAGTGAACTAAAATGAACCGGGATGAGTGAATTTAATTCAGATGACCATTATATCTACTATGATAGGCAAGAATTCCTTAGAAGAAATGTAATAGCCCTCATAGTCAACAAAAGAGTCCAAAATACAGTACTTGGGTGCAATCTCAAAAACAACACAATGATCTCTGTTCATTTCCAAGGCAAACCATTCAATATCACAGTAATCCAAGTCTATGCCTCAACCACTAATGCCAAAGCAGCTGAAGTTCGATGATTCTATGAAGACCTACAAGACCTTCTAGAACTAACATCAAAAAAAGATGTCCTTTTCATCATAGGCGACTGGAACGCAAAAGTAGGGAGTTGAGAGATACCTGGAGTAACATGCAAATTTGGCTTTGGAATGCAAAATGAAGCAGGGCTAAGACTAACAGAATTTTGTCAAGAGAACACATTGTTCATAGCAAACACATTCTTCCAACAATACAAAGATATCACCAGATGGTCAATACTGAAATCATATCTATTATATTCTTTGCAGTCAAAGATGGAGAAACTCTATACAATCAGCAGAAACAAGACCAGGAGCTGACTGTGGCTCAGATCATGAACTCCTTATGAAAAATCAAACTTAAATTGAAGGAAAACCTCTAGGCCATCCAGGTATGACCTAAACCAAATCCCTAACATTTATATAGAGGAAGTGACAAATAGATTCAAGGGATTAGATCTGATATACAGAGTGCCTGAAGAACTATGGACAGAGGTTCATAACATTGTACAGGAGGAAGTGATCAAAACCACCCCCAAGGTGGGGAAAAATGCAAAAAGGCAAAATGTTTGTCTGAGGTGGCAGAGTACATCATGAGAAATGCTGGACTGGATGAAGCACAAGCTGGAATCAAGATTGCTGGGAGAAATATCAATAACCTCAGATATGCAGATGACACCACCTTTATGGCAGAAAGTGAAGAGAAACTAAAGAGCCTATTGATGAAAGTGAAAGAGGAGAGTGAAAAAGCTGGCTTCAAGCTCAACATTCAAAAAAACTACGATCATGGCATCTGGTCCCATCACTTCATGGTAAATAGATTGAGGGAAGAAAAGGAAACAGTGATAGACTTTATTTTCTTGGTCTCCAAAATTGTAATAGATGGGGACCGCAGTCATGAAATTAAAAGATGCTTGCTCTTTTGAAGAAAAGCTATGATCGACCTAGAAAGTGAAAGTAAAAGTGAAGTCACTCATTTGTGCCCGACTCTTTGCAACCCCATGGATAGTAGCCTGCACCAAGCTCCTCCATCCATGATATTGTCAAGGCAAGAGTACTGGTGTGGGTTGCCATTTCCTTCTCCAGGGAATCTTCCCAACCCAGGGATTGAAAACAGGTCTGTCACAATGCAGACAGACATTTTACCATCTGAGCCACCAGGGAAGTGATCAACCTAGAGAGTGTATTAAAAAGCAGAGACGAGACTTTGCTGACAAAGGTCCATATAGTCAAAGCTATGGTTTTTCCAGTAGACATGTATGGATGTGAGAGCTGGACCATAAAGAAAGCTGATCATTGAAGAACTGATGCTTTTAAACCGTGGTGTTGACAAAGACTCTTGAGAGTCCCTTGGTTTTCAAGGAGATCTAACCAGTCCATCCTAAAAGAAATCAATCCTGAATATTCTTTGGAAGGACTGATGCTGAAGTTGAAGATCCAATACTTTGGCCACCTGGTGCGTAGATATGATTCATTAGAAAAGACCCTGATGCTGGGAAGTATTGAAGGCAGGAGAAGAAAGGGATGAGAGAGGATGAGATGGCTGGATGACGTCACTGACTCAGTAATGCCTGGTGTGCTGCAGTCCATGGGGTTGCAAAGAGCCAGGCACGACTGAGTGACAGAACAACAACACATACACACATGACTTCTCATTTATAATGATGACAATGGAATATTCATGTTTATTTTTACTCTTTCTCAAAATGCCACTAAAATGACAAGAAAGGAATTTTTTTACAAGTTAGAAAAACGCAGAAGAATCACAATGGGTGAGCAGAGGCACACAGATGTCCCAATAGTAACTGATTTAGCTGAGAGTAGGAACCTAACCGCCTTCTGAGGGAGAAGCCAGTACGTTTATGAAGAACCTTAGAAAAGCTGAGAATTGGAGGCACCAAGAACCTCTCAACTCATGGGAGTGAGTGCTTGGACTGAAACCAGAGAGTATGTTCCAAATATATATGAATTATACATGGACCCTTTTTACATCCAAAGTATACAGGTGACTTATCTTATCAGTAGGAAGTGAGTATTAAGTGGAAAAATTAACTCATAGTAATTTTCTACTTTAAGATACTACAAAGTGAAAGAAGAGGAATAGGAAAGGCAAATATTAAGATCCCAGGATATTAGTAGCCAGGCTTATGCCTCTCTGTTCCATCCAGGCAAGGCTTTGGAGGATTTCTTTCCAGAGAAACAAATGGACCTGCAAGAAATTATTTTCAGACAACAACACATGGAGCTACTTTCTACACACAATAACCCTACAGTCAAGTCATCCATTCAGGAAATCAACCAGGACCACACACACACACACACACAGAAAATTGTACCAAGTTTTTGAAGTCTTACTCTTCGATATTACAGGAAAATTACAAGTTATAAGAGAGTTGAGAAAAGACTCCAGCATGAGAAACAGAGACCAAAAATAAAGCAGAAAGGAAAAAAAAAACACTCACACAAAAAAAATGGAACTCAGAAGACACATGCAGACAATACAAATAGCAGAATACTTACCCATCAAACCAAAAGAAAATTTACATAATTAATATATCTATGAAATTAGAAAAGGATGCTGGTAAAGGCAAAAGAATATTCAGAGAATAATTAAGAGATGATGGTAATTGAAAAGCCATAGCAGTAATACAAGTTCAGTGGAAGAACTGAATGATAAAACTAAGGACATCTTTAAGAAAATATAACAAAAAGAAAAGAGATAAAACATGAAAAGTTTAAAGAACTAACAGGAATCTCAGGACTAATGAACTAACTAATGGAAGTTCAAGAAAGAGAATACAGAAAAAAAATTATCAAAATAATAATATGAGAATACTTCCCAAAACTGGAGGACATGAGTTTCTAGGTTGACCTGTCCAGCAGAGCAAATGAAAAAGTATAATACGAGGCATATTGAGATAAAATTTCAGAGATCCAAGCTCAAAGAAAAGAAAGTATAACTTCATAGAGAATAAAATTGGACCAAGCATAAAGAGTTTGGAGTCAGAATGATATCTAAATTCTGGAAGTTATTAATCCTGAAAATAGAGATGCCTTTCAAAATTCTAAGGGAAAGAAATTTTAATTTAGATGAAAAAAAAAACATAGACAAACTTTCTATCAAGCTTGTAGGTAAAACCAAGATCTTCTCAGACATTAAAAAATTAAGAAAAAAAATATGTCTTATCCTCTCCTCCTTGTCCCCCATTTCAGGAAGCTAGCAAAATGAGGAGAAACACAAGACAAGAAGACACAGGTTCAGAAAGAAGGAAATCCAATAACAACAATAACATAAGAGATAGAGTTAATTCTCTCCTCTGGCAAAAGGAAGTCTCAAGATGACAGAAGCACAGATTGGTAGAAAATAATGAAGGACTACAAAAGTTTGTACTTCAAGAGGAAGAAAAAGTGGAACCCATAGTTTTATTTAATGTCTGACCATATTTTAGGGAATTTTATACTCAGTTGCTCAGTCGTGTCTGACTCTTTGTAACCCCATGAACTGAAGCCCACCAGGCTCCTCTGTCTATGGGATTTTCCAGAAAAGGATACTGGAATGGGTTTTCATTTCCTTCTCCATGGGATTTTACAGTACTGTGCAGTTAGTGAATCATATATAGGAAAACTGAGCAAACAGTAGAATGAGACAATTATCACTGGAAAGAAATATTTTAAAAATTAATGCAAAAATTAATAATGCACTATATACCAATCTGTTAATGTTATAGTAATAATACATAAATATTGAATTTTAATTCAAGTAAAGATTATTATATAACTATATTGAGAGGCTGAGGGAGAGAAAAGAAGTAAGTATGGGAGGTTGGGGTGTAAGAGAGTTAAATTCTAATCTTACATAATAGGAAGTTAACAGATAAGGTCTAAAATTGATAAAGAAATAGTAAGACATGAAGAATAGAGTACAGAGGTATATACCAGAAGATACATTAAAGATGTTGAAAATTGCTACCTTTTAGAGGGATAACGGGTCAGGTAACTACTGTTTCATATCCTTAAGAAGTACTGTTTGGATTTTTCGTTGCATACACACACTCATAACCTAAAATTTGAATAAAAAGTCACATATGAAGCAATGTAAGAGATAAGATTTATTGTGACTATTTAATAAAATAATGTTATAGCATAAATTACATACAGATTATTAATAAATTCCTAAGGTTTACTAGTTGCTAATATAAAGGTTGTCTCATTATCAGAAAAATCAGCAAATACATAAACATTTTTACTGTTCATTCTCTAGTAAAACATTTTTTACTAAGAGTTGTGGATGGTAAGCGGAGAAGGCAATGGCACCTCACTCCAGTACTCTTGCCTGGAAAATCCCATGGATGGAGGAGTCTGGTAGGCTGCAGTCCATGGGGTTGCTAAGAGTTGGACATGACTGAGTGACTTCACTTTCATGCATTGGAGAAGACAATGGCAACCCACTCCAGTATTCTTGCCTGGAGAATCCCAGGGACAGAGGAGCCTGGTGGGCTGCCGTCTATGGGGTCTCACAGAGTCGGACATGACTGAAGTGACTTAGCAGCAGCAGCAGTGGATGATAAGAAATATGAAATATACTCCTTACACTAAACTAACAGCCATGACAGCTAATATTTAATTGGTATAAAATGTGTACCAAGCATTATTCCAAGTACTTTAAATTATCTCACTTAATTCTATGAGATAGATACTATTATTATCTCCATTTTATAGATAAGGCTCAGTAAAATGAAGTAACTTATCCAGGTCATAGTACTTGTAAGAGATGGGGTCAGGATTCAAACCCAAGCAGAAGGCTTGAGAGCCAGTGCTATTACCCATTGTGTCACACTGCTTTATAACCTAGTTGAGGAAAAGAACAAACAGAACTAAACAACCTTATAAGATCTAAAAGAGTTCAACATAATGTTGGAAGAGATATCTCAAATGCATGCAAGCATACTTTCAGGAAAATAAGTGTATTACTGCAGGATTCAGAAGAGATGGAGAATCCTTCTGGCTGATGGTCAAGGAAGACTTTTCTTGGATCAACCTGGGCAGGGAGGGCATTCTTTGAGAGAGAGTCAGGATGTGGAGGTAGGAAATGGATGCCAGAGGTCAGCAAGGAAAGAGTTTCACCAGGGCATTGCAAATTTTGTTCATTCATACATGATACTGATGAGAACAAGGCAGGGAGGACCTAATGTCAAATTACAAAGGAACTTGATGTCAGGCTAAGAAGATTGGACTTGATCCTCTGCAAATGGGAAGTCATTGTTGATCAGATGATAGTTTAATCTGGACATGGTACCCATAATTAATGAAGAGGAGGTGAAAAAAACAGGGAAGGGTTTATTGTGACAGTCTGGATGAGAGTTTTCGAGATCAGACAGTAGTTAGTGAGAGTGCAAATAAAGGGCTACATTCTGGATGGGAAGAATTTGACTTGCCAAAAAATGTTGGATTTTGTCTTCTCTACCAAGGAGAAATTTTTTCAAACTAGAAAGGATGGAACTGATATGATTTAAATGGGATTAAATTGCAAGAAGTTCAAGTAGAATGAATTCAAATCACTAGATTCAAACAAGTTACAACTGAGAGCGATCTAATCAAATATTGAGCAATTATGATCTTGAATCAGATGATAGGATTTTTTTTTAAATAAGAGAAAAATTTCTAGAATTAATAGTAATGTATGCTCAATAGAGAAAATAAAAACAGAAAGAAGAAAAATCAGTAAGCTTACTCCACAGGTATATGTTTAGATCACATTTTGAGTTACTTTTTTCTTTTATTTATAACTTTTTCCATGTTGATAGTCAAATTGATGATGCTATTATATATAGAACTTAGCATTTTTATCTTGCTTGAATAACGTAATAAAACATTCTGTATTCTGTTACAAATTTATTTGTATATATAATTCTTAATCATTATATAACATTCAGTAATGTAGGTATACATACTAAAATATATTTAACCAAATATAGTTGGATATTTAAACACTTTCTAAAAAAATTTCTTTTTACATAAGTGTAGTATCCTTTTACTTAGTCTTTTCCGTATTGTGAACTGTGTCCGTAGACTAGTATTCCAGATAAAGCTTTTTGGAAAAAACAGGAGAGTATGAAAAGAGCAGCCAGTTTAAACATAATTTCTATTTAGTAAGGGATAAAACAGTTAAACTGCAAAACCTTAGTGAGACAACAAAATGACCGTTTGTTTTAACCACACTGCTGCCCCTGAAGGACAACTGATAAAGACACATGGGAAATAGCATGTAGAAAACATCCACGGAGGCACAACTAGGGTTTGATAATTAACTGCAGAAACACACTCTACTTAGGTCTATATTTGTGTGTTATTATATTGCATTTACATTTATTTATATGTATTTGAGGGTCCCTTGGACTGCAAGGAATTCCAACCAGTCCATCCTAAAGGAAATCAGTCTTGGATATTCCTTGGAAGGACTGATGCTGAAGCTGAAACTCCAATACTTTGGCCACATGAGGCGAAGAACAGACTCACTGGAAAAGACCCTGATGCTGGGACAGATTGAAGGCAGGAGGAGAAGGGGACAACAGAGGATGAGATGATTGAATGGCATCACTGACTCGATGGACATGAGCTTGAGCAAGCTCTGGGAGTTGGTGATGGACAGGGAAGCCTGGCGTGCTGTAGTCCATGGGGTTGCAAAGAGTTGGACATGAATGACTGAATTGAACTGATACATATTTGTTAAGTTAGCTGGGAAGAAGGACATAGTACATTCTTAAGTATGGGTACAATTATCCCCCAATTCATCCTCAGTTCAGTTCAGTCACTCAGTTGTGTCTGACTCTTTGCGACCCCATGAATTGCAGCATGCCAGGCCTCCCTGTCCATCAGCAACTCCTGGAGTTCACTCAAACTCACGTCCATTGAGTCAGTGATGCCATCCAACCATCTCATCCTCTGTCACCCCCTTCTCCTCCTGCCCTCAATCCCTCCCAGCATCAGAGTCTTTTCCAATGAGTCAACTCTTTGCATGAGGTGGCCAAAGTACTGGAGTTTCAGCTTTAGCACCACTCCTTCTAAAGAACACGCAGGACTGATCTCCTTTAGAATGGACTGGCCGATTCATCCTATTGTTGTTTAAAAACCCTGAGTTCACGGAAATGGCAAAGTTTATGGAAAAGTGATATCTGAGCCAGTTCATAACCCACTGACACTTAAGAGTGGAAACAGCATGTTTAGAGTGAGCAGACCAAATATACAGCACTCTGTGGTGTCTGCAGTTGTTTCATTTTGCAAGACTGTATATTGTGACGTGTGAATGGTGTGATGGATCACGTGCAAAATCTTTAGTACATTTGATGGATCAAGTGCGAAATCTGGTCATCACTTTTGTATAACTTTGCGCTGGTTAGGTAATCCTTGAAATTCACTTAGGGGAGGATCATAACACTTATGTCAAGGAGTGGATGAAAGACTAACTGAGATATCGGTGATGAACACCCCAGAGCATCTGAATTACGTCCATACATGCTAGCACAAGATTTAGTGGGAACTCATAGGATAGGTCATTGGAGGACAGCCAGAAATCCTCCTCACTAACTCTGAGAAAACATTACTAGCTCCTAAGATGGAGCAGTGAGAATAAGTTGGGGTCAAAATTGTATGGATGATGGAATCTCCTAGGTTTTCACTTAATGGGAAGTCACACTTGGAAGTTCCCCTGGATGTACTACTGGTAATAATCAGCCCTCTGATTTGACCATGTGCCTCTCAGAATATAGTAAACAGCCAGGGTTATACTATCCAAATCAAAAGGTTTATCCAACATGCTTATAAATTTCTGTCATGTTGTCAGTTTTCTCGCATATATAAAACACAGTTTTTTGGAAGTCAGCAAAGGTCACTACTATTGTTCCTTATAGGCTAAGATTACTGCACAGGCTGAAATTATAGCACAAGTAAGGTTAACACTACTTAATTAAATCTGATCTATTAGATGAGGGGGCAAAAAGGAAAAAGATACTTTTGACTGTAGGATTTCGATGGTGGCTGAGCAGTAAAGAACTGCTTGCAATGCAGGACTCAGGTTTGATCCCTGGGTCAAGAAGATCCCGTGGAGAAGAAAATGGCAACCCACTCCAGTATTCTGGCCTGGGAAATCCCGTGGACAGAGAAGCCTGGCAGGCTAGAGTGCATGGAGTCAAAAAAGAGCCAGACACACTTTGAGACTAAACAACAACACATTTGATTGTGTTGTTCTTGATATAATGACTTTTTGGTTCTTTGTTGCTAAAGCCCGCCAACTCCAGAGCTGAAAACTCTGATCTCATTTTTTTATCAACTTTATGGGGGTGTGATTTACATAAGCCAAATGGCATCATTTACAGTATTCAGTTTGATGAATTTTGACAAATGCATACACACAAAACCACCACCCCAATGGATGTTATACAAAGCTTTTTTTTGTCACCCTCAATTTCCCTGTTGCTCTTTTGCAATCAGTCCTGCTACCTCTTTGGCATGCCCACTTTAGATGGCCATTAATTATATTTCTATCATAGTAAATATTTTGCTTGTTCTAGAATCTCACACAAATGAAATCATATAGTGTGTACTCTTATGTGTTTAGGTTCTCTTGGCTAAGCATGTTTCTCAGATTCATTCATATTATTGCTGGTATCACTGAGGTTGCTGCTGCTGCTTAAGTCGTATCAGTCGTGTACGACTCTGTGTGACCCCATAGATGGCAGCCCACCAGGCTCCCCCATCCCTGGGACTCTCCAGGCAAGAACACTGGAGTGGGTTGCCATTTCCCTCTCCAATGCATGAAAGTGAAAAGTGAAAGTGAAGTCACTCAGTCGTGTCCGACTCTGTGCGACCCCAAGGACTGTAGCCTACCAGGCTCCTCCGTCCATGGGATTTTCCAGGCAAGAATACTGGAGTGGGTTGCCATTGCCTTCTCCGATGATATCACTAGTCTGTTCCTTTTGAATACTGAGCACATATGGAAGTACCTATGTATCCATTCAGCTGTTGATGGACATTTGAACTGTTTCCGCATGCGGCTATGATGAACAAAGCTGCCAGGAGCATTTATGTGCGAGTCTTTTGTAGATATGTTTTTCTTTTCCCTGGGTCAATACTTGGAATTGCTAGGTCATTGGGTCACAAAGAGTCAGACACAACTGAATGACTAACATACAAGGTATCCATTTAACTTTTTAAGAAGTGACCAAAGTGTTTCTCAAAGTGGTTGTACTAATTTACATTCTCACTAGCAATGTACAAGAATTCCAGGTGTTCTTATCCTCACTAATAAAAGGTCTTTTAAAACTGTAATCTCTCTAATGGGGAGTTAGTAGTAATCTACTCCTTTTAATTTTCATTTCCTTGATGAATAATGATGTTGAACTTTTCCCCCCCCATCCTTATTTTGGCCATTTGAATATATATATTTTTTCCATAAAATGTCTTCAAGTAATAGAAGCAAGAGATGGGGAAGTACCTAGATCTGAAAGGATAATGATACCATTCTTTGAATAAAGCAGATATGAAGTAGAGAGAGAAGTGGCTGAAAGTTAAAAGAAGCTCACTTTCATGTATTTCTCAAATAAATTCAAAATCATCTTATATAGGTCTTTTATCCTGGGAAATTCTTTACTTTCTTTTCTAACTATTGGTGTTCTAATCAGATACAGAGGTCATGGAAGATTTATCTAAATTATGGATTATGAGAGAGAGATGGCTAAAGTTGAAATAATGCTTTCAGTCTTTATCTTAGTATATTTGCTGTGTTTATTAAACAAGTCAATAAATTCTAGGGTCATAAAGAAGATAGACTGGTAAATATAACAACCATTTATTCAATACTTACTCTGTGCATGAAATTGCACTAGGAAATAAAAGTCAAAATGATAAGTTAGATCTTGTAATTGCCATAAAAAACCTTCTTGCAATTTAGAGTTATCCTTCAGTGAGCCCATATGTGGCAGAATGTACTAAAAAAGAATCAGCAAGGAGAGGCAAAGGGCTTCAAAGCACAAGGATTAATATGTAGGAAGAAGAAAGGATACTACAGAAGTCTTAGAGGAGGAGGTAAAAAATGGAGACCTCGAGGAAAGAGCATTGCAGTCAATGTTTGTTTGAATCACCTTCTTTATAGCAGACTATTTGGATTTATATGAAAAAGTACAATTTATTCCAGGGAAATGCTCATCTTTAGGTAACTGGCTTTTATTTGACAACTAAAAGCAAAGTAGTAAGAAAATATTTACCCACTAATGAATCCTTCTGAGAAATATCAAGGAACAGTTATCTTTAATTATGCACCAACAAATATAAAGTAACATGTAGTGGACAGAGCACAATTTTCAAGCTACTGAGACCTGGATTCAAATCTTGGTTTTGCCATATGTATCTCTTGATCCAATCATTTTCTCCTTTGAGCATTTGTGTTATGTGAAAATGGATGTAGTAGTCATTTGCTTGTGGCATTGCCATGATGGCTAAGCAGTGAGGTTAGTCCTCAAACTAAGAGTAGCATGTGTGATGGGATCCTTAAGTACACATTTCTTTTTTCTTTCCTCATCCTTGTGCAATTCTAATGAGCTCAGATTGTAATTTTGCTTTTTAATTTGCAAGATCATAAATCAAGGCAAACAAAATGCAGATGGGATTACAGGGGAAGTAGGGAGGGGGACAATGTTAAACAAATCTGAATCTTTGTAAATGACCTAATTTTGCCAATAGTGAAATTCTACTGGGTAGGGAAAGAATAAGGCGAATGGTAGAATGGTCTCAACACTATTAGTATCTCCTTGATACTTCTTTTATAGATTTTTCAGATTCTCTGTCATGATTTTTTTTTAAATACATTACACGAAAAGTGGGCATGTCCTGGTATATGAAGTGCTCATTCATGCCTGTCATTGTCATCAATTGTTGGTAATAGTCATTGAGTATTTACTGTGTGTCACACAAAGTACCAAGTGTTTTACATACATTACCTCATTTATTTTTCACAAAACCCTATGAGGTAGGCAACATTATCACATCTGAGTTACAAATAAGTGGTTTGTGTAACAGTGGTTGGTTACCATGCCACATAGAAAGTAAGGGAGCAACAGAGTCAGTATTTGAAATAACGCAATATGACTCCCAAACTTCCCACTCAGCCTTTGTGCCATGTTGCTTCCCATCACACACTCACACATATACACTAATACACATATACCCACACACACATGAACATACATACGCACACATACATGCACATACTCACTTGTTCACATACATTCAGAAGCACAGCCATACACACATTAATACATATACACACATGTATATAGACACAGATTCAAACACACAGATACACATACACACACACACACACACACACCCCACACACAATTTTCTGGTTCCTGCCACCACCTCCACTTTGGCAAAAACTCACTGTCGTCTTACAAAATCAGGGCTTGGCTAGAAACATTTGCTCATGTGAGTCAAGCACCATGCTTCCATTTGGCCTCTGAGCCTTTCCTCACACACAAAGAAGCCAAAGGCAGGGCAGGATGCCACCATGCCAAGTGCAAACATCACATAGTAGTAAGTCACTTTTATCGAGTGCTGCTAAACCTGCCCCTAGGGGGAAAAAAAAAAAGCTAAATTTGATGTAGTACAGACACCTTGATTAGTGAATTCCTGAAGAATAAACTCCCCTTAAAAGAAGCAGGAGTCTGCTCTTCAGTTTTCATTTACTTTTTACGAATACACTTATTCTCTGCAGCACAGCTGCCCTGGTTTGCAACTGTGTGACAAAATATCTCAGAAAAAGTTTAGATTTTCATTGGCCACTTTAAGATTGACGGGATAATTCTAGGCTGAGTTATGAATGCAAATATGAAATAGACTGATTTAGAATTGAGGAACTGAAAGATACTGAAAGGTAGTGGTCCTTTGGTACTGGGTCTGACTTTGTGAGCAGGGGGTTTTGCAGAGGGGGTGATGCTGAGCAATGTAACAGAGGGGTTAAGGTCCTAAGCCCCAGCTCCACCCTTCACTGCCAAGTGATCTGGAGGCACTTAGAAGATCCCCTGGAGAAGGAAATGGCAACCCACTCCAGTCTTCTTGTCTGGAGAATCCCATGGAGGGAGGAGCTTGGTAGGCTACAGTCCAAGGGGTTGCAAAGAGTTGGACACGACTGAGCTACTTCAGTTACTTACAACCTCTGTAAACACCAACTGCCTCTCTGACAGATAGAGTGATAAATATCTGGCTTAAGGTTTTTTGTCTTTAGGCTTCCAAGAAATGGCACTTCTTTTCTTTCCACTGTTTCCTCCTTCCCTTTTATTATTTGTACTGTATTGTGGAGGCAAGGGATTGATGGGGCAAGGCTCACACCTCAGGCCTCTTCGAGTTTCTGTCTACATTCTCTCCCTTGGTTACCATGCCTTCAGACATATCATCCAAGCTGCAGCTCAACCTTATCTACGTTTTCATCTTATGCTATAGAACTCCATGTGGACACCCTGCCAAGGCATTTTACTTTCAACAAGTGCACCAAATTTTTATTTCTTCCCTAAATTACCTCTTGACTTTGAAACAGTTCTTTCAGATAGGACCTCTAGGCTCAAACACCAAAGCGCTGAGTCAGCTTTAACACTTTCCCCTCCCTTGTTTCCTTATCTATGAGTCACCAAATTGTAAGTTCTTCCATTGAAACATGTTTGGTAAGAACAACCATAAAACCTCAAATGGCTATAATAATCATGTCAAGGGTTTTTTAGAGTAACAAGATTGTTTCCTTAACATACATTTATTAATCTAAAATTAAAGACATTTCTGTTCTCCAATCTTCAGTGGCTCGACCATTGCGCAGTTAGCTGTAATAAATCGAGTCTTTGTTCAGTCACCCCGTTGCAACATCCTACACACAACTGTGAAATTCACTCAACTTCCTGCTTGAAATTCTCAAAAGTCCTCCGGTGCTTCTGAGCAGCACTAAATGTGGAAAAGCCTTGCATTTAAGGTTCCCTCAAATCTACTGCCAGTCTATGTTTCAACCTTTTATTTCTCCAATTCAGTTCTACAAGCTCTCCCTAAAAGAAACTCCTTACTCCTTCTGGAGTAAACTGTGCTTTTCCTGACCCCAAATCTCTGCTCATACCATTCTTACCTATTTTCATATTTTCCCTATTACATTGATATTCATTTGTCATATTTAGTTGAATCACTAGGATGTCAGCCTCCTCTGCCCCAACAGCCATGTTCCTTTCTGTCTTCTCTGAACCCTCATAGTACATTGATTGTGGCATGCTCATGGAATTTATCACATAAAACCTCTCTCTTAGGTTACAGATTCTGGAACACAAGTATCACCACTTTCTTAGTCTGCTTCTGTGTACTAAGTGGCCCTCAGTGTATTGAAAACCTTTGACGTAGTCATTGGATGGTGCCTGGGACTATGGTGGAAGCCGTGTTTTCTAACCTTTGAGAAAATCGTAGAGGTATTTTCTATTTTGTTAAATGTTTTTCAACCTAATTATATGAACATCGCCTTGGAATTGCAGAACTCGGTAGAGCCTATTTTTGTCCCAAATCTTTCTTGATCAATGGGTACCTGAGTCCCTGAGAATACACAGATGGTTTTTTATGGATCAAGTATGAAGGCTCAGGGCCACTGCTGTCATCAGATGTAGCTGGGTCTCAAATCATCTCCCCGAATTGCCTAATTCAGAGTCCTTCACATAGAAGAAAACTTTGCTGACTATTTCCAACAAAAAGAATGAAGTGTGGTAGAGTAGGAGAGGGTAAGTAGAGGTTAGGGAGTAAGACGAACTGGATTCAGACTCTGGCCTGGTCACTTACTAGTGCACAGATTTGGGTGAATTGCTTACCTTCTCAGCTTGCTTCCTCATCTATAAAATGTGGACAGTTATCTCCACTTTAAGAAGTTGTCATAGCAAAATGGTGTATAATGTCTATATTGGAACACAACAAATTGAGGCCAAAATAATCTTCGGTAAATTACAATTTGAATATTTAATTTTTCTTAATCATGCATAGATTTTTATCATAGAATTTTTTCTAAGTTGAATAAGTGGAATTTTTTTTCTTTTTTCAACATTCTGAGGAAATGTTGAAATTTTGGGGGTGCTGTTACTGAAAGTATTACTAGAGTCCACTCAGTTACTTCTCTTAAAAGTTCCTTTAAAAAAAGATGGATTATCAACTAAGTAGTTTGGAAGATAAATGCTTAGAGCATTTAGTGTGGTTAAGCTCGGTGATAGATATTTTTTTTTTCTACATTTGCAGACTTCAATGTTTTCTTTGAATAAAAAGTTATTATATTCACTTAATAAACAGTTCTAACAAGCCTCATAGTTAAGTCTTCTAGCAACTCTATAACTGGCCTTGATCTCCAACTATTTTTTATGATGCCACCTTGCCTTTCACACCACTTCTATGAGCTCAAGCAGGAATGTATACTACCTGCTTATGGTGGTGTAGCAAAAGGGAGTGGTAGTTAAAGTCAAGGGGGGCTCTTTGGAAAAATAAATGAAGATCTGGTATAACTTCTAAAACACTCTGAGCCCTTATACACTTTGTGATTTTATGCCAAATATGAAAGTAAAAATGAGGTATTTTGATATCAAGGATGAGGATCACATTAGCTGGTTTTAAAAGCACTCCCCTCCCCTTCTAAACTCTAAGGTGTTTTAATACTGATTGGCTTCAGTGAAAGCCTATAGTTCCTTTCCTGGAATGGTCCTAGCACTGGGTGACACAGAGTTCTGTTCAGTACAGTAAGCATGAGTCAGAGAAAATACTGTTGTTGAAACTGTCGTTTTCCTCCTTATAAAGCTGACACTAACCAATAAAGAGTGATCAGAAAGCATTTAGGAAAGGATAAGAGGCACGGACTTCACAGCTGGTCCGAGGACCAAGGCATATTTTCAAATTGGGGATTTCATTTAATCAGGTAAAGTGTCTGGAGGGATAGGAAACCCAGGCTAGGACTCTGCTAACCAGCTCAGTTAAACTATTGAAGGGAAATATGTTCTGAGTTGTTCCCAGTAAGGATGAATAACTGGCCCTTTTATCAATGTCCTTCGGTGTTTTTGACCAGCACTGTCCTAGCTCCGTGGTTCTCAACTCCGGCTGCAGAGTAGAATTACGCGGAGCGCTTTAAACAACCCGGATGTCCTCCAGGTTCCATCTCCAGGGATTCTAATATAACTTCAGGTGTAGCTTGAACATTTGGATTTTAAAAACATCCCCATGTCATTTTAAGGTGTGGCCACCCTGGCAAACCCCTGGCATACACTTAAGGTTTTACTAAGTTTCCTCTTAAAATCCACCCTGTTACTGTTTAGCTTTCTAGCGCTCCGTTTTTGTTTTTACAACTTTCTCCCAGCCGACACATGCCTACAGCACAGGACGGTGACTTTCTACTTGCAGTCACACTACAGCAGTCCCTAAGTAGAATCCAAGAGGTGTCCTTGGTTTATAAGGAATACCCCTGGCGATGAAAGCGATTCTCATGCAGCCATGCTAAGAACACTGTTCACTCCCTGCTGTTTCTCGACCTGCTTTCTCGGATGGTTTCTTGTTTGCTGTTTTCAGATTACACAGCGTTCAAGGAGACAGCACGCGGTGGTTCTTCCCTCTCATCTTGTTGCCACTTGACAGACCTCCAAGTTGAAGACGCCAGGTCCCCGTCCTGTTTCTCAGCTCCCGGGGAAAACTCCAAGTCCACCGCACCTACCGCTCAGCTTTGCAGCACTCAAAGGCGCTTCATTTCCACTTAAACTAATCCATTCGGGGAGGGGGGGGGGAGGGGGCGGTGGGGGGGGAGGAACGCCTACGCCGCTTAACCATTCCTCTCTCCTCCTTTCTCCTTATTATTCTATTTACGTAAGAAAGCAGATATTTACATTTCCACTTGGCGGTTCATAGCAGGCCCCACCCTAGCAAAGAGAAAGCAAGGGTCCCAGCGTCCGGCGCCGACAAGCTGCTTTCCCTGCCCGGGCCCCTCTTTTTCCTCTTTTTTCGGATCCCAAGGGCCCGTGAAGATGGGGCTCCCGCCCTTACCCCGCCCAGCACCTGGTGTGAGAAAAGCCCTCGCCCACTCGTCTCTTTCTCAGTCCTTTGGCGAGTCAGAGCCCCGGCCCCGCCCAGGGCGCTAATCTAACTGTTATTGCTTAACTTCAGAGCGCTGCCCCGACTTCAGCTCGGGTTTCCAGCCCGCTGTGTCTTCACCGCGGAGGCCCACGCCCGGTGTCCGTCCCCGCGCGCCATGAGCCCCGCGCGCCCGCGCGCCCGCGCGGTGCTGAGCCTCCTGGGCGGGCTGGGCCCGCAGCTGCTGCTGCTACTCCTGCGTCCTCCGGCTGCGTCGGGTGAGTGGGGGTCCGGGGCCGAAGCCCACCCCTGGGGCTCAACCTCCGGGCAGGGTGGAAAGGGTGGAGGTCGTCGGCACGACAGCCGGAGTCCGCGGAAGGCGGAGCGTGAGCCATGTGGGCATCCCTAATCGTTCCCGGAATCCTCCACCTGCAAGGGTCAGCCCTCCTACTGGCGCGATCCCTGGGAACGGAAAGAGGCTCTTCGCTGCTCACCTGCCACTAGGAGGTTTACTATGCTGGACCCCAGCTGGCAGGGTTCTAGGGGAGAGGGGGCAAACATCGAGAAGCCACAAAGACAGGCAGAGGTCGAAGAGAGTGGATCCTTAGCGTCCCTTACGGTTGGGAAGCCAGATCGTTGACCACCACAGGGTCCAGTCGTGCACAGACTTGGCACTGCAAGTTTGCGGTCGTCTCCTCCAGGTGTAACGTTCCAAGGGGGCGTCTGTCTGTACTGTGTGCCTCGAAACAGTGTCTCTGTGAAAGTCTAAAGCTCTTTCTGTATGTATATGATAACGAGGGGCAGGAATTTCTTTTAGTTTTGAGTTAATTGACAGACAGGAAGCCTGGCAAGTTCTTGATGAGTCAGCTCAGCGCTGGATGGAAATATTATGTAGGCATCAAAAGCCTTTGCTGCCTCCCTTATTTGTCTTGGGAAAAGAATGTTGCTATGAATTGGAAAGTGGTATTTCCTTCAGTTTTGTTTATTCCTTCCTAGGTGCCTGCAGCCTTCCTCCAGATGTGCCTAATGCCCAAGCAACTTTGGGAGGACTTACAAGTTTTCCTGAACAAAGCACAGTAACCTACAAATGTAACAAAGGCTTTGTAAAAGTTCCTGGCAAGGCAGACTCAGTCGTCTGTCAGAATAATAAATGGTCAGAGCTTGCAGAATTTTGTAATCGTAAGTTCTTCATTTCATTTTAGAAAAGTTATGGAATGGAATGTTTCTCAAGTTTAATTTTATCCCTCTTTGGAATGACTGGTAATTGATAGTTTTCTAGCTTTATTAACCACCTGGGCATACCTGTTGGCAATTCACAATCTAGCTAATTGATGGTGTTACTTCCTGGAATAGGTCCTGCTCTTCATTAACAGGGTTGTTTTTTTTTTCCTAACACTGTAACTCTTGAACTGATTAATAGTGAAAATAAACAAGAGGTACTGTTTAGGGAGTAAATTATCTATAACTATGTTTGGTAGTTACCTTGAGACACATAACAGAGTCTTCTGTAGGACTTGCCCAGTACAACTCTGTGGTGATATTTTTAAAAATTCTCAATTTCCATTTCAAATCTATCTTTGTAGTCATTGCCCTAGTTTAGCCTTGACATGTACAAGTAAAGATAAAAATTTAATTCCTGCGTTTGAACAACTTGGAGCGATAGAAGCTACAGTGAACATAGAAACTGCTACAAGTATTTTTTGAAATCAGGTGTGAAATCAGGTTGAACTTTTTGTTTTTATTTATCCATAATCCCAAGGCAAGAGGTTGAAGTACATGTCTTTGCACATGTATCCTGCTTTAGTGTTTCTAACTATTCTGCATAGAGTACTTCGTCTAATTCTTCAAAGAACTCCCTGAGGTTAGTTAAGGACTTATCCACACTTTACAGTTGAGAAAGCAGCTCCCAGTTAAACAATTTCCTTGGGATCAAGAGCTCCCTATGCAGAAGAGCCAGTGAGTCTGTTGAATCATAGATCTAATGTCCCTTACACTATATGATGCCACTATAAATTCACATTTGTCTGGATGTTTCCAGTTTTTAAATACTTCATGTGCTCTGTTGTCTCGTCTGATCCTTGCCTCCATAGGTTGTCCTGAGGATTAAATGAGTTTACATGTGTAAAACATTTACAAGTACTCAATACATGTTAGCTATCATTTTTAACTATTATTGTTGTCCAGGACACTAGCCCAGGGATCTGGAAATTCTGGTTCTTATCTATCCCTATGATACATAGGACAGGGTAAGGGAATTGGCATTAATTGAGTCAATGCCAGAATTATGCCAGGCAACTTAAATAAGTTACATTTTCTAAATTGTGGACATAGTGACTTTGGTGTACCAAATCTACTTCACAGGGCTCTAGTAATTAGGGAATGAAAATTTATATGTGAATATGCTGATACACTATCAATGCCATAGTGACATTAATATGAATACTAAATGTACAAAAAAATACAGAGAAAGAGTGATCTAAGGACCAGATAATTAGACATAGATTATAACATCAAGTGATACTCATTTTTTGTTGTTGTTTTGTTAATACTTATAGGTAGCTGTGATGTTCCAACCAGGCTACTTTTTGCATCTCTCAAAAAGTCTTATAGCCAACAGAATTATTTCCCAGAAGGTTCCACTGTGGAATATGAGTGCCGTCAGGGCTACATACGGGACCCTTCTCTCTCAGGAAACATAACTTGTCTTCAGAATTTTGTGTGGTCCAAACCTGATAGATTTTGTAAAAGTGAGTATAGTTTTAAAGAGTAATCTTATTCATGTGGTGTTTGGGGAAAATAATGTTTTTTCCTTCACTCATAGTGGAAGTCTATGTGTACATATTATTATTTAGAATGTTTCTTAAATGAACCATTAGAACCAATTTGTTTTAAATTAGGCAAACTAAATACTTGTGAGCTAGAAATATTACTTTGCTCACTCATTTCACATTTAAGGTTTCAGTTCAGTTCAGTTCAGTCGCTCAGTCGTGTCTGACCCTTTGCAACCCCATGAACTGCAGCACCCCAGCCCTCCCTGTCCATCACCAACTCCCGGAGTCCACCCAAACCCATGTCCATTGAGTCGGTGGTGCTATCCACCCATCTCATCCTCTGTCGTCCCCTTCTCCTCCTGCCCTCAATCTTTCCCAGCATCAGGGTCTTTTCAAATGAGTCGGCTCTTCGCATCAGGTGGCCAAAGTATTGGAGTTTCCAACATCAGTCCTTCCATTGAACACCCAAGACCGATCTCCTTTAGAATGGACTGGTTGGATCTCCTTGCAGTCCAAGGGACTCTCAAGAGTCTTCTCCAACACCACAGTTCAAAAGCATCAATTCTTCTGTGCTCAGCTTTCTTTATAGTCCAACTCTCACATCCATACATGACCACTGGAAAAGCCTTTAACCTAAGATTAAACTTAGTTTAAGGTTACCTAGAAATGCAGTATTGGTAAAGAACTCTCCTGCCAATGCAGGAGACTTAAAAGACATGAGTTCGATCCCTGGGTGGGGAAGATCCCCTGGAGAAGGAAATGGCCCACTCCAGTATTCTTACCTGGAGAATCCCATGGACTGAGGAGCCTGGCAGGCTACAGTCCACAGGGTTGCATAGAGTTGGATGTGACTGAAGTGACTTAACATAGTGAAAAATGACTTAAGTGTATATTTTAAAGAAAGTGAAAGTCGCTCAGTCGTGTTTGACTCTTTGTGACCCCATGGACTAATATCTTGCTTTCTTGAAACTGATAAAATGAAGGTGCAGTTTAAATAGTTGGATAAGTAATAGCAATGGTTCAGATGGTGAATTTGCATAGATGTGCCTGATAATTTAACAAAAAAAATCAATTTGTATTCTTTCGTAGAAAAATCATGTCCTAAGCCTAGAGAAATAGAAAATGGTCATGTCAAAATAACAACTGACATACTACTTGGTGCGACCATCTATTTTTCATGTAACACAGGGTAAGTTTGAGCATATGAAACACTATATTTAACAACTGGAAAAACAAATTAGAATTTAAGATGGAAACTTTTAGATTTGTGATAAGCAATAAAACCACCCTCTGCTCAGTGATGAACTCATTGCAGTTAAAGTTAGTAAAATGGGGCAAGAAAGGAATATTTCTTATAATACCACCAAAATTCTCTCAATTGCTAGATTTCATTATAAAGTTTTAACTGTGACTTGTAGAGGAAAAAAACTTGTGATAAGTTGATGATCCTTAGAGAAATTAAATCTTTTCAGTGTTGAAACCAGTCTTTACCTAAATAATGAGTTTGCATTTGTTTGTTTTCTTTGTATGTAAACAATCTGTTATAAAATATCAAGGGTTAAAAACAATCATTCCTAGTGTATAAATATCGTTCTGACCTAAGATCTTTTGTAAGTTCTCTATGTGTGGGAAAGGAGTATTATCATTGAGGATTATCAGTGTTTCAAGTGCTGCTAAAACCTTTATATTCATTTTCTCATTCAATATCTGTAAACTGAACTATGATATTTTATTCTGTGTGTGTGTCCCTGTTATTTATAAAGCTACCAGTATCATTTGTCTCCTGTACTAAACACAGATATTTGGATCATTAATAACAAATCTGGGGATACTTGGAACCCTTTAAATATGAGTACATTCTATTATTCTATGGAATCTGTATTGATCTTTTAGAACTCAGAAATAGAAAAGATTTAAGCATCTGTATTCTTTAAAAATGTTTTTAAATATTTTAATATTTTCTAACATATGCCTTACCCAAATAAAAAAATATTTTGCTTATCTTACACTTTTTTAATCTTTGATGTCACCCTTTTAGATATATTTTTTTCTTCTCCTTTATACCAAATGAGCTTTTATCACCTACTGTCTTGTCTCTATCTTCTGGTGTAATAAATATTGTAAGGTCCTATTCTGAAGGATTTAAGGGAAGTCAAATATGTGTGAATGGAACTTAAGTTTTTTTTTTTTTTTCTTCCCTCATTATTTTAGGTACAAATTAGTTGGTGCAGCTTCTAGTTTCTGTGCTCCTATGGGAAATACTGTTGGGTGGTCTGCTGGATTTCCAGAATGCCAAAGTAAGACTGAAAAAATCTAAGCACTCTGCTGTAGGACTGAATAATCAATGATAAATTGCTTTTTGCTCTTTAGAATTACCCTCAGTATATGTTTGTAGTACCCTCACCTTCCAATGTGTGAATGATTTGCCTTGTTTATATAACTCTATTAGTAATGCGTCTTAATTTATTAACCATGAGGATAAAGGATTAAAAATTAGCTAAGGTTTATATTGTGTTTGGTCATTTATTATCTTATCATTCCTTCTAACAGTCAAATAAAATAGATTTGGGATTTTTTTTTCCCTCCTTCATAATTTTTAATTTTGCGGTAGTTAAAATACTATTCATTGAAAGGTCTGTACGACTTGACCCTATATGCCAAAATAAGTGGCCAAAGTAGGCACTTAACCCAGACCTGTTGATTTCAAGCCCATCATTCTTCTAAGACCTAGTGTTAATTTACACTAGATTCCTTTAAGGATTGTTAACTGAGCTAATTACGTTGAAATGTTTTAAAACGTGATATGCTTTTATCTTTAGAGAAATAAGCATACATCGTAATGAAGAAATATCTGCACTTGAAAATTCTGTCTTCTCAAGAGGGAAGAGTGCACAAAGGCTAATTTCCTAAAAGGGTATATCAAGTTAAATATATGTGCATTAGAGACATATGTCTCTTGAAAACAGAGGAGTAGATATGTGCAGTGTTTTAAAAACTAGGCTTTATTTCTCTCATCCTCATTGAAATTATTGCTCATTTCAAGTTTTGGTGTTATTAAGAGCAGGAAACTTGAGTAGATGTAGTGTAATTTAACAAGCATCGCGCTCTCTGGTAGGGAACATGTGCGGTCAGCTGATAAGAAGACAAATGAAATGAAGCCTTGCCAACCAGGAGTTTGCTCTTGCCACACCCACCTTGGGCCCTACCTCCTATATCTACTATTTCTTCCTTTTTTTCATTATTATTTTCAAATATCCATCCTTAATACCCACCATCACCTTTCCTATATCATCCAGTTAGGAATGCTGTAACTGATACTAAAGCAAATATGGAAAGCAAGCAGGAGCTAGACCGTATCTTTTTTTCTGACAGAGGCAACAACTTGTCACAAGTCTGGACAAGCAGTCTCCCAGTTGAGGCCAACATATTTACAAGCAACTGCTGTCATCAAGTTCACAGAAATGTGTACGCCAAGCATGCATTCCAGCACAGAAGAGCTTTTGCACTGCAAACCCAGTTTCTCTTTGTGTTTGCTTACAGCTAGTCCAGGTCTTGCTCTCTGTCTAATATCTTCAATTCTGTGGTAAAAACCCTGAGGTTCATATTTTCCACTCTGACTCTCTTACCTGGCTCTGCAACTCTGCAATCACTGACATCTGTATTCAGTGGGAAAGAGGCCTTTTCATTCAGCAACCCCATGTCTTCAACTATCCCTATTAAAGCCCTACTTCTCCTAGTGTAGACTTTCCACCAAAGACTTCAAGTAGAAAGTATAAATTCTTAAGCAGCGAGGTTTTTGACCTCAACTGAGCACACAGCATATCTCAAGTATGCAGTCTGGGCTTTTATCAACACATGAGGCAGCACTGATGTCCCTTTGTGGATGTGGATATGGCGGTGTGGGTCTAAAGAAGGAAGGAGCAATGGACATATTCAGAACTTTTCCTTGGTCATATGCCAGTCAGGGGTGATATTTATTTACCTCTGAAGAAAGCCTCAGTGTCAGAAACACCTGCTTTCCTATCTCTGCCAATATTTTCTTTTCCCAGTCAACTAAATAAGGTGACTGATAAGGTGAATAAGGATCACCTCTGATTGGCGTATAACCAAGGAAAAGTTCTGAATATGTCCATTGTTCCTTCCTTCTTTAGATCCACACCTCCATATCCACATGCACGCTGGAGAAGGAAATGGCAACCCACTCCAGTGTTCTTGCCTGGAGAATCCCAGGGATGGGGGAGCCTGGTGGGCTGCCGTCTATGGGGTCGCACAGAGTCGGACATGGCTAAAGCGACTTAGTGGCAGCAGCAGCAGTACACACTAGCTTAGAATCAGTTGCTGCTATATAATGTCTGTCATTCCAGGCCCCTCTCTTTATTTTAACCTTTCACTTGTAATCACCAAATATTTTTTCCTTTATCTCCTTAATATATTTCTCAAACCTGTGTTATCTTCTCTATATAACACTTTTAATATGGTTGACTAGCCTTCATTTAGACTTTGCAATAAGGGCTATTCCTAACATTTTCAGGGCCTAGAACAAGAGTATAAATGGAGGTCCCTAATCTAAGATTCAGCCCTTCTCAAGTTGATGCCCCCTTCTTGCACTGTGAGGGGGTCTCTGATGCCTGTAAATGGATAGCTCAATCGACACACCCAAATCATATCCCCTATAACCCTTAGCCCCACTCCATTGAATTCTGGCCTAAAGGTGGACACATCAGCAGTATAGACTATTGTCAAGAAAATGGACTAGGAGAAACCCTGAAAGGAGTGTTGGCCCAGGGAGTTCTGGGCACCAGTTCCTGGAGCGTGATTTAGAATGGGGTGGGGAGGAGCTCTCATTGAGCATACTATCTCAGCCCTGCAGATTCCCCATCTAGTAGAAAGAGGCACACCCAGAGGAGGGCAAGAGCATGGCCTTTCCATGTGGGAGCTAGGCAGGAGTTCCACTTGCTCAAGTGATGCTGACTGCAGTGGCCTCCAGCCTCCATTGTCACACACCTTTAGTGTTTTATCCAGCCTCTACCCAGTCATCCACCTGAAACACAAATGTGACTTGTCTATTCCCTTCTTGAGAGAGACTTGATAGTATCTCCTCATCGCATCCAACGTACCAGGTCTAAACCCCTTCATATAGTGTACAAGTCTAGCCATGGTCTATCCAGTTCTCCACACTTTATGTCTCGCCCTCCTCCTTCACAAACTGCTGAGGTTGTCTGGATACCTCGGACTTCTTCATGTCCCCACATCATTTCTTATGATACTGCCTTTGACAGGAAATCCCTTCAGCGCCCCCTACCCCTTTTATTTCATTTTTTAAGAGTTTGCTCTCAAATTTCTCCTCGAAGCTTTTGCTGACTGTATCCACAGTCCCCGGCTGGCTAACTGTTCGTTCTTTCCACATTACTGTGCATGCTTCTGTGATAATCCTCACCATTTTGTATGGAAATGATCTCTTTGAATGTCTCTTTCCACTATAGTTTAAGACAGAGGAACTGTATCTTACTTGGTTATACTGCTATTTATAGAACAATGCCCAGTATGTATTAGATGCTCAGAAACTGTTGGGACTGAACTGATGGTAATGTGTGTTGTCAATAGCCACTCAGCCCAGTGTAAATCAGATTAGCTTGTTTTTGTTCCCTGCTTCGATCAGTGGCCTAAAAGTAATTCATAAATAGCTAGTATTGTCTGGGTACTTAAGAGTATTTGATGTGATATAATTTGACATCCTCATGTGATCACATTGCTTTCTTGCTTAAAAAAAAAAAAAAGACAAGAAAAACAGGTTCATGTCTCTAGAGAATGTGGAACCACTGAATTTTTTTTATCAGGGCAGCTGCCAGGGAGAGGCTTCTTTTTATAATATAACAATCAATACTTTGCTTGTATTTGTTTTACAAATTCACCTGCTCAGTAAGATTTACTTCAAATAAAAGGCCAAGAGTCAACACATGCTTTAAAAATTTTATCCTGAAAATCAAAGTCTAATTTTGACTTTTAAAATCTTTTGCTTTATCCAAAATTTCTGTTTCCCATGCATGCCACTGACATTCCCAGCTCCTTTCATTCAGTATTGTTTCTCCCTGGAATCAAAAGCAGAGCCCTCTTCTCTGCTCCAAGGAGGGTATATCTTAGGTTTAAACTCAAGTCCTTTTACTCCTTAAATGGAAGTCTCTGCCTTGCTTTCTCTGAGATGAAATGTTTTATTTAGAAGAATGGTGTATTTTTAGTTCTTTAATGAAATATTTAACATATTTTAATCTTGTTTATAAAATTATCTTGGGGATTTAATTAATTTTAACATATGTTATGATGTTTTAAAAGAAATCTTATGTCCAGAACCACCAAAAGTTGAACATGGAATGATTCAAGAGAAACAAAACAGTTATGCATATGGACAGTCTGCAACATATAAATGTATGGAAGGCTTCACCCTACATGGAGAGAGCTCTATCTATTGTACTGTAAAAGATGACCAAGGAGAGTGGAGTGGCCCCCTACCTCAATGCAGAGGTAATCAGTTTGCAAAGTTGCAATTCTGTTTATTCTTACTCTTGGGTCTGTATATGGGCTTCAGAGATCATACAGACTCCCTGAGAAATGAATGTAAAATGTTGTACATAAGCATATTTGCATTTTTCTGGGCAATAGACTCTATGAGGGGGTCTATGACTTCCAAAAAGGAAGAAGCACTGATGTGGAGAACATATGTTGTTGCTGATGTTCTTTAGTTGCTTAGCTGTGGCTTTCTCTTTGCAACTCCATGGACTGTAGCCTGCCAGACTCCTCTGTCCATGGGATTCTCCAGGCAAGGATACTGGAATGGATTGCCATTTGCCTCTCCAGGGGATCTTCCCAGCTCAGGAATCAAACTTGAGTCCCCACTTCTTCTGCATTACGGGCAGATTCTTTTACTGCTGAGCCACCATATGGTAAAATACAAATAATACACACATGACCTCTGTGAATATATGTATATATGTAATAGGGCAAGTGTGTGCATACCCAGTCATGTCTGACTCTTTGCGACCCTATGGATTACAGCCCACCGGGCTCCTCTGTCCATGGTATTTTCTAGGCAAGAATACTGGAGTGGGTTGCCATTTCCTTGGGATCGTCCTGACCCAAGGATCAAACCCATGTCTCCTGTGTCTCTGGCATTGCAGATGGATTCTTTATGGCTTGAACTGCAGAGTAGGATGGAGGTGTATAATTATATATATATACACACACACACACACACACACACACACACGTATGTCTCATGTTTTTAGTGAGTTAGCTTATATTTGCTGTTTCTTACCATGTTACTTTCAATAAGTTAGTATAGATATATTCTTGTTTATAAAAAAGTGTATAAAGTGGTTTATTTAATTGAGAGGAAATCTTAGATTGAACTGAGAGATCTAAATAATGATCTTATATGTTGTGACAACAAAGAGAAACTCTTGCCCACCTGTTGACTTCATTGAATTGTATTGTTTTCTGCCTCCAGAATTTTTCTCTTATTGACAATGCTCCCTTGTTTGCATTTCTAGAACTTTCCTAGGAGGTGGCATTTATTTAAGCAGTATCATATTCAAATGCCAGTATAACTCAAACAAATAACTACTTTTATAATTATACTTGAATTTTACTGGCATGGTTTTTAAATAGCATTGCTTATTAATAGTAGTTTTTTCATATAAGTAGTATACATGAATATTATGAAGAAATGTTAAAACTAGGCTTCCCAGGTAGCTCAGCTGGTGAAGAATCCACCTGCAATGCAGAAGACCTCAGTTTGATTCCTGGGTCAGGAAGTTCCCCTGGAGAAGCGATAGGCTTACCCACTCCAGTATTCTTGGGCTTCCCTGGTAGCTCAGATAGTAAGGAATCCACCTGCAATGCAGAAGACCCAGGTTTGATCCATGGATTGGGAAGATCCTGTGGAGGAGGGCATAGCAACCCACTCCAGTATTCTTGTCTGGCGAATCTCCGTGGATAGAGGATCTTGGTTGGCTACAGTCCATGGGGTCGCAGAGAGTTGGACGACTGAGTGACTAAGCACAGCACAATGTTAAAACCAAAAAAAGAAAAAATGTTGATGATTATATAAAATGAGAAGCAAAAGTCTCTTCTAGTCCTACCCTCAAAAGTAGCCACTGTTTACACATATTTCTTTTTAAAATCATATTAATGATATGGATATATTATTTACTTAACCAGTCTCCTATTGAAGGGAATTTAGTATCTGTTCTAGTTTTTAAAAAATTATTTTAAAAAAGATTCTACAGTAAATGTTATTGTGTTCCTTGTATCTGTGCAAATACATTTTTTACAATAAATTCCTTGCAGTGTAATTACAATATCAAAGGTATATGCATTTAAACTTTTGATAGATGTTACCAATATTGTTTCAAAAGAAGCTGTATCAATTTACTGTCCCAGTAATATTGCATATTTGTTCTCTGTACCATTAATGATAATGGTTATTATGATGTGAAGATGTGATAGTTAAAAGGTGGAAATTTCATTTAATGGTTTGAATTCATTTAAAATGAGTAAACTTTGATATTTTAAATTGTAGCCATATGATCCACTTCATATTTATTTCCCCTATTTTATTAAATAATCAGCTATTTAGAATTTACAACTCTATGGTAATGCTCAAGGATGTCATGGCAGGCCAATGCTGGCATGACAATAACTACAAAACCTGGGTAGATTTTTTTTTAAACCATATTTTAAAGGCAAAAATTGTTCCCTCAGGGAAATAACTAGGGGTGAATGAGCTAAAATTCCAAATGAAGGCAAATGATTCTAATGTGCACCTAGACTGAGGATCCATCTTGAACCAGATAAACGACCATTGCTCTCTGTAGTTGTGGTTAGCTAAGATAACACACTGGAAACTGGAATTCTTCAAATGCTGACCCAGTTTTTCCTAAGAGCCATTTGCCGATTTCTAGGAATGCAGATGAGACTGGGGAGCTAGACCCCAAGCTGCCAAAGTACAAAATGAGATCTTCCTGAACCTTATGGTATTTGGAAAACAAACCCATCACAAGAACAGGCTTGTATCAAGCATACAACCAGCATCCTTCTTACAACATTTAAGCTCATGTTGAAGCTTTGTGGAAAGAGAGGCTGTGTTGCTAGAGAGGGCGCTGCTAAAGAATAGACTTGGATCTCCCACAGTCTCTCCGGGTTGAGGAAAAAAGATCTACTTCCAAGCAGCAAAAGTAGATTAAGTCATATGGAAACTGTAACCCAGCTCAGTCCTCATAGGCTGAGGATGTGATCACCGCAAACCAACTTGCCTATCAGAAAAGGATACCCTCCCTTTGGAAGATCATATCATCTGAATTTTATACAATGTATAGCATGTAATAAAAATTATTAGATATTGAGAGATGCAAGAAATTATAACAAAATTAGGAGAAATAAAAAGCAAATAAGAAAAATCTAGATAATTGAGTTAGCAGACAAGGACTTTAAGTGATTAATATATTCAAGATACTAATGGAAAAGAGAGAACTTCAACAGAGATTTGGATTCTATAAAATGGAGTAAAATAGATATTCTTCAGTGGGAAAATATAGTATCTGAGCAGCACAGTAGACAGGTTTAACAGCAATTTGGACATAGCAGGAGATGGTATTGGAAACTGGAAGAAAGGTTAATTAAAACTGAAGAACAAGGAGAAAAATGAAAGTAGAAATACAGACCAAATTTAAGAGACATTTGAGATATGGCTGTTCTAATTATGATTAAAAAAACAAGGGGGAGAAAGAGAGAGAGAGAAGCATAAGAAATACACTAAGAGATAATGACTGAAAAATTTCCCAAACTGATGAAATATATCAACCAAGAGATTCCAAAAACTTTCAGGACTCTAAGCAGAATAAAAACAAAACCATCTCCAGGCACCTCATAGTAAAAGTTTTTCAAAACTCATTCATTTTACAGATGAGAAAACTGAAGCTTAGAGAAGTGGACAGCAGTCTTTAATATCTGGTCAAACAGGCTTACACACTGCTCAGTACTGCCTTATGAGGGAGATTGGATCAGCAACTCAAAGTCAAACAGACCTAAAATTTTAATGTTAGATTGGTGACTCACAGAATAGGGTCTTCACTAAATCTGCACTTGAAATATTTGTTATTTCACTTAAAATCCAAAGAGGAACTAAATTTTTTTCTGTGTAAGATTGGTAACCAACACAAGAGGAGAAAAGGGATTTACTGTAGTCTGATTGAATTTATTGCTTTAAAAGAGAAGTGAAACAAAACAAGTTCCCAAGGTCACTAACATGTCCTGACCGCTTTGGAAAAACTGACTATGTTGTGCTTATCTTTGTTGCTTCAAGGTTGCATCCTGTTCTTCTTTGGTCTTGGCATGAGGGAAAAAGGACAATTTATGAGAAAAACTCTTTATTTGAGGGGTATTAAGAATGAGATCACTGCCAGTTCTGACTTTGATTTCCTTTTTCAAATAGAAAACAGTTTTAGGAATCTCAGTATTACTTTGGTGTAAATCCACTTTAGTTGCCTATAGGTGCAACTTATTTCAAAGCAAAGATAATATACAGCATTTCAGTTCCTTGGGAAAGACATGAGAATACTTGGTTTCCTAAAAGTCATACTTAGATATTTGTGGGGAAAGAGAAGAGTCAGAGCAAACAGCTGGTTCCTAAATCTTAACTTGGACAGCATTATTTACCTAATTTTATTATAACATTTTTCTTCTACAGAAACTGATGTCTCACCAACAGTTCTGAAATCCACTGAAGTAAATGTTCCAGGTACCAAAGTCCTATCAACTCCTCAGAAACCCACCACAGTGAATGTTTCAGCTACAGAAACCCCACCAACTCCTCAGAAACCCACCACTGTAAATGTTTCAGCTACAGAAACCCCACCAACTCCTCAGAAACCCACTACTGTAAATGTTTCAGCTACAGAAACCCCACCAACTCCCCAGAAACCCATCACTATAAATGTTCCAGCTTCAGAAACCCCACCAACTCCTCAGAAACCCACCGCTGTAAATGTTCCAGGTACGGAAACACCACCAACTCCTCAGAAACTCATCACAATAAATTCTTCAGCTACAAAGCCCCCACTAGTTTCTCAGACATACACCACTGTAAATGTTCCAGCTACAAAGGTCCCATCACCTCCTCAGAAACCTACCACAGCAAATGGTTCCGCCACGACAGCCTGGAATTCCCCAATATCAAACACTGTCTCTACAGCAGCTCAGAATCCCATCATGCCAAATGCTTCTGCAACCACACCAACAACCCAAAGATTCACCTCAGCAAAATCTTTACTTACACAGAATCTTAAAGCTACACAAAAGTCCACTTCTGTACATACGACTAAGGGTCTCCGTATAACACAAAGATTGACCTCTGCTCGTGTTACAGCAGCAAAAAGTACAGCTGTTCCCAGGACAACCCTGCGTTTGCATGCAACAAGCGCACCTAAAGGAAGAGGAAGCACTCCTTCAGGTCAGTTGACTCAGTTCAGGTTTGCACATATGGATTTTATGTGCCATGGTAGAAATTTCAAATTCATCAGGGTTAAAAAATTAAGAAGTCTCTGGTTTATTGTAGGCAGAGTTTCTTCATAGCAATGTTCTGAGTTTCTTCAAAGGTTAACTTTGGATTGTGCTAGAGCATACCTTTAAGAAAGAAATATTTTTGCAATGATACAGAAAAAGGTTGTGGTGTCATAAAAGCAATTCTAAATTAATGTCAGTAAAAAAATGCTGCTTTTCATGTTAGCTTTAGGGAGCCACTGAATTTCTTATGATCCCTCAAAGAACCAAGTAGGTATAATCCTTTAGGTTGATTTCTAGGTCTTATTCAATGACAGAGACCTATCCCTCAGCATGCTAAAGGAACTCTCCAGATTCCCTAGAGTTGATGATTTGATTAAGTACCTTAATAGTATCTTCTAAGTAATTAAAAACACAGAGGTCTTTGAAATCTTTCAGGTTAACTCTTTAAATGACAGTTTTTATGAAAGCAGAGTAACATATGCTTTAGATTTCAGGAAAACCTACTGAGTGAATGAAACCCATCTAACTAATGCTTTTTCAGACCACCAGGATGTCTTCTTATTTCACAACTTGCTTAATGAATAGCCATTTTTATAGACACTCTTGTTCTCTAATAGAGATATGTGGATTTTTGGTTGTTTTTATCCGTTTGTTTTTATCTTTTTTTTTTAATCTCAATAGGACTGAGCCAAGAGGCAATTTTTAAAATTATTTTAACTTTTCATTGACATCAACACACAGAAAATTATACAAAATATACATATAAGGCTTAATAACTTTCTTAAAGCAAATATCAGTGTAACTACCACATATGTCAAGAAATAGAGCAGTATCAGCTCCTCACCTTCCACACACTCTTCTTCAGCCAGTGAAACTGTGGCTTTCTGCTCTCTGTGCCAAGTGGCCTAGGGATTTCTCCCTGCTGCGTGCAGGCAAATCCCACTCCCTGTGACTCATCTGCGGCCTGAGCTCTCTCGGCTTTGATTTATTTCTGCCTGAGTTAGTTTGTTCTTCCATGTCTTCAAATAGTTATCATTGTTGTTTTTTCAGTACATTGTCCAAATTTCATAAATTTCCATACTCAAGCTCATTTGGCCATTGCCCAGAATCTTTAAGAACTTAAAACATTACAGATATTATTGTTGAAATTTCCTTTGTATGCTTCTTTATTCCTTTAGGTAAAAGGTCAAATACACAAAATCTCACTCCAATTAGTTCCCTTTTTAAAAAAGGGAACCTCAATTCCTGCCTGCTTCTTTAAAAAAAATTTCATCAAAGTGTTCTTGATTTACAATGTTGTGTTCATTTCTTCCATACAGCAGTGACTCAGCTTGTATATATGAATCCCAACCTTCTAATTTATCTCTCCCTCCAACCTTTCCCCTTGGATAACCATAAATTTTGTGTTCTAAGTCTGTGAGTCTGTTTCTGTTTTGTAAATAAATTCATTTGTATCATTTTTTTTCTTTGTAGATTTCATAATACATGATATCACATGATGTTTGTCTTTGACTTACTTCACTCAGTGTGACAATCTAAAGGCCCATCCACGTTGCTGCGCATGGCATTGTTTCATTCTTTGTATGGCTGGGTCATACTCCATTGTGTATATGTACTGCATCTTCCTTACCCATTCCTCTGTTGATGGACATTTAGGCTACCTCCGTGTCTTGTCTATTGTGAACAGCGCTGCAGTGAACACTGGGGTGTATATATCCTTTCATATTAGAATTTTTATCTTTTTTGGATCTATATTCAGGAGTACTGGATCATATGGCAACTGGACTATCTTGGTAGCTCAGCTGGTAAAGAATCCGCCTGCAATGCAGGAGACCCCGGTTTCATTCCTGGGTCGGGAAGATCCCTTGGAGAAGGGATAGGCTACCTACTCCAGTATTCTTGGGCTTCACTGGCAGCTCAGGCGATAAAGAATCTGCCTACAGTGCAGGAGACCTGGGTTCGATCCCTGGGTTGGGAAGATTACCTGGAGGAAGGCATGGCAACCCACTCCAGTAATCTTGTCTGGAGAGTCCCCATAGACAGAGCAGGCTGGCGGGAGTCATAGGTTCACAAAGGGTGGGGCACGACTGACCGACTAAGCACACACACACAGCAACACTATTCTAAGTTTTTTAAGGACTCTCCATACTGTTCTCCATAGTGGATGTACCAATTTACATTCCTACCAATAGTGTAGAATGGTTCCCTTTTCTCTACATCCTCTCCAGCATTTATTGTTTGTAAACTTTTTAATGATGGCCATTCTGACCAGTGTGAGATGGTACCTCATTGTGCAAGCTCCCTCTCTGTGTTTTTATTCTTATGCTACATGTATGTCACCATAAATAGTACATATTATTGCTTTGCATGTTTTTTATAATTTGCATGAACAGTATGTCATATATTTCATTACCTAACTTGATTTTTGCACTCAACATTGCTTTTGTGGCTGATATTGATCCAATTAGATTCAGTTCATTAATCTTACATTTATATGTGGTTACTGACTTCTTAAAATTTTACAACATCTCTGGCCCCAAAAATTTTAGGTTGAATATATAGGTTTAATAGGGCAAGGTGAAGAGAAACAAGTTCACTTAGTATAAATTTGTTATAGAGCTAACTGTGTTGAAATACCTTTTTCTGCATGAATATGATAATTTTACAAATTTAACAAACCTTTCAATTATTTTAAATGATTAGGATAAAAATACAGTGAATATTTGGGATCAAATTTCTCTCTTATATACAGTTAACTTACCCTTTAAATATTGTATGCCTTTTCTGCTTTTATTGAAAAAATAGTAGTAGCTACTACTGAGTGTAATCCATAATGCATGTACCATGCACCTTCCATTTGTCAGTGTTAGTCCTCACAGATGACTTGCCACAAGTCATATAACCAAATTTACATAGTGTTTGTTTCAGTGTTCAGTAACTCTTTAGTCACATTTTATGTTTCTATTGTTGGCTGACTTTGTTTAATAGAAAGAAAAAAAAGAAAGTGAAGTTGCACAGTCATGTCTAACCCTTTGTGACACCATGGACTATAGCCTACCAGGATCCTCAGTCCATGGGATTTTCCAGGCAAGAGTACTGGAGGGGGTTGCCATTTCCTTCTCCAGGGGATCTTTGAAACCCAGGGATCGAACCCAGGTCTCCTGCATTGTAGGCAGATGCTTTACCATCTGAGCTACCAGGGAAGCCCTTGTTTAATAGAGATAGATACTAATGTGTGTTACTTGATTGTTAGTAATATGATTGCTTTCATTAATTTATTTATAATTGTTTATTTTAGTTACTTTTGAACTTTAAGTACAGTTGATTGATAAACATTTATTTATTAAATTGCTAGCAAATCAATGACTTTAAAATATTTTTACTTTTGTAATTCTTTCCTTTTTTCCTTCTTTAGTTGCTAGCACCATTGCATCGGGTAAGTGTGACTCTCTGAGAGTCCGCAGAATTTGTCATCGCATTTGGATATATAATTCCTGGAAAAGAATATTGTTTTTTTACTGTCTTTGTTGTTGCTGTTAGGTCACTAAGTCGTGACCAACTCTTTGTGATCCTATGGACTGTAGCATGTCAAGCTCCTCTATCCTCCACTATCTTCCAGAGTTTGGTCAAATTCATGTCCAATGAGTTGGTGATACTGTCTTAGGGATACTATCAGAATACAGTATGTGTGGGTGCCAAAGAGAAAACAGGTAAAGGCATCTTATCGACAAGAGCATTCGCCACCATGTTCTTGTTCCAGGGTAATCTGAGGAGAGCTTCAAATCATTTGGCCAGTCAGTCAAGTATTATTGCATGCCTAGTGGCTCACTGCATCTCATTTTAGTGCCTAAGAATCACCAGAGGAGAGAGTTACCCATACAGTGTCTATCCTCAAGTGTTTTATAATTAATCCTAAACTACTCATTGACTATTTCTAGATTTGTCCTGTCCCAAGTAAAACAAAGAGTGTTACTTTTGGTTATATCTTCTTCCTTTTCCCTTCCCAGTCAGTGGTTTAAAGTTTCGTTTCTCCAAAAACTGCTCTGTTGCTGTAGGCATGAGACCAAAAACATACCTCTTGTTGTGATTTCTTCTATCATTTTGTCCAGTCCTTTTTTGTTCGTAAATATATCATCTGATGTTATGTATTAACAAGATGAATAAGATCATAAAAGAAATGTCTGTTAAGAAGCTATACAGCTAAATTGGCATATTGATAAGTAATGTCTAATGGAAAATACACTTAAAAAATTTGTAAAAAACACTTTGATTTATGTGTTTATAAGCTGAAAGCTCATCTTATGCATGCATGAATTAGCCATGTGACTATGAAACTGAAAGTAATACTTGCTTTTATTATTTTCAGTTACTTATTATAGTTTTTATGTTTTAAGCAAAACTCTTTTAAGCTAAAAGATTTATTTTGAAAGATTCCAACTGCTGCAATTCATTTTGTCCATTCTATATTTTAAATAAAAATAAATGTATTCTAAGTGAAAATCTCATGATCTAATGGCTTAATGACATTTTTAATAGATGAAGTTAAAATTTAATAGATACGCTTTTTCTTCTAGTTCAGTGGCATTCAGTGAAAATTTGAGGTGCTTATTATTTTTTCTGAAATTCTTTAAGTATATATTGTGTGATTTTCCAGAAACTTTCCCTTAGGGTTAGTTGTAATTCCAACCTGTGCTTAAAAATAAAGAGGAATTCCTTCTCTCTTATATCAGACACATGGTAATATTTTTCTTTGGGATCTTATACTTATAAAACATAAACCTGAAAATTATCTTTACTTCTTAAATGTATTCTGTGAATGAGGCCACTTTTCTCATTTTAAAGATAAACTATACAACAAGGAAATTGCTTTTATTGATTGCACTGCAATGCACATGAGTGACACAAATGATATTAGAACTTTGCATTTGAATGCAAAAACTTTGAATTTTTTCCTGTTTAATTTTACCAAGAAATAGAGACTGACTGCTCATCTCAGAACTTTATCTGCTGTGTAAGTGAAGCCTGCCTTGTGATTTTCTTTGAAAAATTTTATTTGTTTATTTATTTTTGACTGTCTTGGGTCTCAGTTGCCACGTGTGAGATCGTCATTATGGTGCAAGGGCTTTACAGTTTGCTGTCCATGGGTGGTCTGATTGAGGCCTAGTTGCCCCAAAGCATGTGGGATGTTTAGTTCCCTGCCTAGGGATCAAACCCGCATCCCCTGCATTGGGAGGCTGATTCTTAACCACTGGACCTCCAGTTATATCCCTGCAAGATGATTTTAAAGCTATTCTCTGCTGTGTATTAGTGTATTTTCCAAAAACAATGGTTTTTTTTTTTTTTTTTCCATTATTACCCTCTCCCCCTCAAGGATCTTGTAAGGCATTTCTTCCTAATCATCCCTATAAAATATTAATACTACAGATACAATATAAATCTATTTATGTACTGTATGCACATCTGTACTTTATATGTAAAAAGTAAAAAAAATAAAAATAAAAATAAAAAACCCTTTATCCCCTTTAAGGATGATACCAACCCCACTGAGAATACATGCTGTATATAGTTGTGGAGTTTTCTGTTTGTTTTTGTTGACAGTATTTTATAGAAGGATGACTTGTGCTTTGGAGTCAGTCAGACCTTGGTTTCAATCCTGTTTTGGATTTTTTTTCCATTTAATAATTACTCAAACCAAGTGATTTACTTAATCTCTCTGAGTCCCAATTTTTTCATTTATGAGATGGTGATCATGATTCTTATTTAAAGTCTTGGAAGCTTAATGAAATATGGGTTGTGAAAACTACTGGCATAGTGCTAAAAGTTGGGTAAATTTCAGCTTTAAGAATTCTTTTTTATTTTGTTACTATTATCTTTATGAGATGGATTTCTGACAATTTTATCGTTCCCCCTGGCCACACCAAAGAATCAGATAGCCCTTTATTAGAGTAACATGTGCATCTTGGGTCGGTGGTAAGGACTGCACTGAAACATGCTTGTGTATTATTTCATTTACTTCTCACAACTGTCCTATAATGTAGCTGTGTCCTACCTTGTAGTTGAGAGGAACTGTGGCTGTGCAAGAGTCTTACCTTGCTCAAGGTCACACAGCTATTAGGCACTTGAATAGAGGGAGATGATTATTTTCTTAAGCACTCAGTGCTTGAAAGGGTAGAAAAATTGTTTTCCTAGATCTGTGCAACTCAAATTTAACAATTAAGATAGTCCTGATTCTTTATAAGTGTTGTTTTTTTTTCCCTTCATTGCTGAAATCCTATGTTGTGACACTCACAAGCCGCTTGTAGGAATTAGCAATAGTAAAGAAAAAGAAATTAAGAGAATGCTCAGTGAAGTATCTAAAGTATGTTTTCTTTTAAATGTCACATGCTTATTTACTTATGCTTTTATGTTAAATAGGATTATAAGAAAGAACAAAACCTGTTCATAGCTTTCTTAGTTTTTCACAGTACAGCGAGTGCATTTCCACTTTATGGCATGTGTATGAACGAGACCTTTTGAAATGACCAGATGAATCCACATTTCTTCAGGAAAGGAGGCAGCCTCATTCTGATTTGGGTTGTTCAGGAATGGAGATAATACTCTATATATTAATGTAATACCCATCTAATAAAAATTTAGTTTGAGTAATCTCAGGTATGTTTATTGAGAAGATTATGAACAGTTAAAATCATGCATTTTACTATTTACAACTACCATGCCAGTTATTGGAGATAATGTGCTAATATGTGACAAACTGCTTGGCACTGTTTTAAGTACTAGGTGAATATATCTCTACATAATGGGGAACATTACTAAAATACTCCTTTTACTTAGAGAAAAACATTTCTAAAATTATGTGATTTTCCTACCCAAATGCTCCTTAATGACACTGGAATCATAATCTTAATTTCATTTATAATATTATAGTTTCATTTATCCCAGGTTGTTGTTATTGTTCAGTTGCTCCAACTCTTTGCTACTCCATGGACTGTAGCACACCAGGCTTTCCTGTCCTCCACTATCCCCTGAAGTTTCATTTGCTCAAGTTCACCTCTATTTAGTCAGTGATGCTATCTAACCAAGTTGGCCTAAATTGTTTTAGTCTGAAATTAGTACTGATTCACCTTTGGGTAAATTTTAGATCATAAACTATTGCCTTTATAAAGTTTTCTTTGTTTTAATTTGCAAAATAGTATTCTTATTAATTATTAAGGAGAATTGATTTATTTAGAATAATACTTCTCATATTTCTGTAGTTTGCATTGGTTTTCTGTTAAAACATAAACCTTCACATTTTCTTTTAGAATCACATATATGTGCTGACCAGTGTTCTAAGAATATTCCCCCTTTTGTCATGCAAACATTTGGGATCACTTTAAAATTTTTCGATTTTCATTTATCATTCAAATTGAAAATGGAATTTTTCTGCAACAATTGAAAATGGTGGGATTAATGGGAAATGGTAAAACAAAAAGAAACCCCAAATTTTAAAGGAGGCATGACTTATTTTATTAGTGCAATCTTTCAAATTAATGCTATGGTGCTAAGGAGTCAATTATAGAAATTGGGTAAAATACTGTAAATTCTGTGGTAGAAACAGCTGTTTTTAAAATTATGTATCCACATGGCAGCTCAATTATGTGACATTGATCGTATTTTGCTGATTTGAAAGTGGACGCACTTGTTAGTCACATTAGCTTCAGTTGCTTTTCTAGTATCATTTATACTTTTCTTTGTAGTACAGATCAAAAAATAGAGTTCAAGGATTTGGGAGGGTGTAGACTTAGCAGCAGCAGCAGCAGCAGTGGGGAGGAAAAGGGATACGCAGGTGGTGAGGAGAAAGGGCAGTGACTGGTTTTAAGAAGAAAGTTTATGTGTAAAAATCAAGGTATAATTTTTTTTTTACAGTTGATCAAATTATTTCATTAATTATTTGTTGTTGTTCAACTCAAAATAGTGCGTTTAATATTGAAAGTAAATACCAGTTTCCCTAAATGAAATTTTATCTGCAATAGAATAAATACTGGAAAGCATTTCTGTAGTTTTACTCTCCGTGCACAGATACCGATGCCTTTCCTATGATAGAGAAAGGCCTACATCTCTGTTACCTTTACTATGAACTGAGTAAATGGCCTTGCCATTAACCACATATGGAAGCTTCACCTTTCTCAGACTCAATTTAATAATCTACAAAATAAATGTGAACTCCAAGACATCTTCTAGTGCTGAAATTGCACATAGTACAGTCAATATGTTTAAATAATCAGTGATCAAATAATTTAAAATTAAGCATGGTGGGGTTGAAACATTTTAGAATCCTCTCAAATCTGTAAGATTTTATTTGAGTATTATGATACTTCATTTTAAATATTTCATTTTCCCTTGAAAGAAAACAGGATAAATAACATGTAGATTTTACTGTCAAACTTATGACATAAGCAAGCAAGCAAAATATAATTCATGTCTCCTGTTTTTTCTTTAACTTACCTGATAATCAGTATGTTTGTCATTGTGAATTACACTGTATATGTAATTGCTCATTTCTATATTGATTAACTTACCATTTTTCCCCCCTCAAGGATGTGTTGCTGTTACTATAATAATTGGTATCATAATTCTAGTCAAAATTTTCTGGGACAGTGGAAAATCAGGGTGAGCAAAAATTCTGATGATTTTTAAAAATTTGTTCTTAGCTTCTTTCCAGTAAAACATGACACTATAACAGTAGATAACTTTCTAAGCTTAATTGTATTTTTTGACATGCTATATCTTTATTCCTTTCATCTATATTTACTATCTTGGATGAATAGCCTGTGTCTTAATCTCAGTATATATAAGAACATTAAGTGATTTGAAAGCCAAAGTCTCATTGCAACCTATTGATCAACTCATCTTTTTTCTCTACATAGTAAAATTTATGAGTATCTGTGTGTTGTACAGAAGTGAAACTGTCTAGAAAAAGAAACTCTAATGTACTGCTAAATTGCATATGATTAGGCCTATGAATAAATCAAATTTATTAATAGATACCAGTCCAGCCAAAGTCAGCCCAGTGGTTAAGATGGCGGGTTCTAGAGCCTGGCTGCTTGATTCCAATTCAGGGTCTACTGTTTATATACCGTTTGACTGTGAGGAGCTTCACCTCTCTATGCCTCAGTTTTCTCATTTGTAAAATGGGGGGAAATAATAGTACCCACTTCATGGGATTGTAGTATCTGTTTTGTGGAATCAAATGAATCACCACCTGCAAAGGGGTTAAGATCTTACTTGGCACATAGTAAGCACTCAGGTGATAAAACAATGCAGAAAGAAAAAAAAAATCAGTACTTAAAACGTCTGATCTGCGTTGAATATACATGTGTTAAATATCAGGTCATGGTTGGCTCTGATAAATCCTGTAGACAGAGTACTATCTAAATTGACCTTCTGTTTCGTAGATTTTATCATTCAGAAAACTGTGGAGTTCACAGAAACTGAATTCTTTCTGAAGTGCCCTAAAGCCTGTCTATTTTTCATTGCTTAAGAACAATTATATTTTAATGCTGTTACTCAATTGCCTTTTCAATTCTTTGGATGATGTATCTCCTTTTTAGCCTTCATGGCTCTTTCCCTTGTCTTTAACTGAACGATATTATTTAAGCCCATTATAAGCTAAAGTATGAAGACATTCTTTAAATCACTAAGCAGTTCAGTCTTTTGCTAAAACCATTTGGCCACTAGGTCCTATTTTTTGGTCAGGTTTTATAGATGTTTGTTTACTGTCGATAAAATACTCAGATGCTTTAAGAGCAAATGTAGTAAAATATGACGTCTTCTTCAGATTTTTCTGAAACTTTTTAAGAATGTGGTTTAGAGCTCAGTATAAATAACAGAATTCTAAGTCATATAAAGTGAGTTGAGTTGGTACAGATGCCTCCTCAAGACTATTTTGGAAAAAAAGAATAAAACATTTTTTTCTGTACTTCCTTACATTTAGTCCAGTTCTTCTTGTGAATTGGAGCATTATCAGTATAATTCTCAAGCCAATATTCCAGGGCTTGTTAGGTTGAGGGGGAGGGAATGGAATGAGTTTGCTGGGAGCTTTCTCTTGGCTATCATCAGTTTCTTCAGATACTTTGGTAAAATAATTGACCATGATATTTTTAATAGAATGAAAAGTGCTGAAATGTAGAAGGAAGGAATATTTACGTTTTATTGGGATTTTGCTGTAAACCTAATTCTTCTATTTCTGAATCAGAGAAAATTCATGCAAACCCCTAAGAAAGAATTTGCCTTTTTTTTTTTTTAATGTTCATTTAAAAACACCCCACTTGCCTTATTTTGGAAGTATAAGCTGTTGAGAATAAGAGCTAACTTTATATATTCCTTGTTATTCTCTCAATTTTATGCTGATTTAATAAAATTTAATTTTCAATGAGACAGAGGAAAGAGTAAGTAAGTGTGAAGGTGTCTTACACCTTACCTGTTGATCTTTTGTTTTTGCCTGTCCAAGGATTTATTTACATCTTTTAGGAGTGTTGGTATATATGACACATTTAAGCTTATAAAAAGATTGTGATTGTAAACAAATGCCCATGTTGCTTTTTGATTGAGCTTTAAACTTTCATAATCCAATCACTATTTTCCTTCAGCTCTTACTACACACATGAGAACAACTAAGCACTTCAGTGTCATGATTCACTGTAACTGGTGATGCTGCATAAGTAAGACCTCTGGTAATTTACAAAAGGTATACGGTTCAGTAAAATCACATTTCTGTGTCTTGGAAAATGTCGATTAACACAAAGGCCTGGTATATATCTGCGACTATTAAAGGACAATAGAGGTTTAAACCTCTATTATTGTTAGAATTGTTTTTCTTTGTTGAATGATTGACTAACACATTGATTTTTGTTAATGTGACACGTCTTCAGCCTTCCACTCTTCAGCAATATACCTATTATCTCATTCTGTGTTTTTTACTCAGTTTATTGAAATGTTTGGATGTTCGCAATCCTGTAAATAATCTGGAAAAAAAGCAAAAGATTGATACATTAGGACTTACAAATAGGAATGTTTTCATTGTGACTACTTGCATCATGAGATGGTTGGCTCATACTCTATTTGTTTCTCCCATTTGTAATATTTAAGAAATATCAAATCTATTTTAAAGAGTCTTTTATAAGTCATGTTTATAGAACTTATCTCTATTATGTTGTGAGTCAAAATTATCAAACAAAACTGACAGTATGTATGTATGTGTGAAACTTTCTAGGTATCTTCTTCTTTTGATTAAACTTTCTTCTATTCCAGGGAGTTTTCATTGATTTTTAATCTGAAAGTATCTTAGTTGAATCTAACTTGGTAATTAATCACAAGAAACTAAAAACTCAAGTGTTACATTTTAGTTGGTGTTGCTTAAAGAATCCAACTGCAATACAGAAGACCTGGGTTTGATCCCTGAGTTGGGAAGAACCCCTAGAGAAGGGAATGGCTAGCAACTCCAGTAATTAAAAAATTACTGGAAATTTTTCTTGCTTGGAAAATTACACAGACAGAGGAGCCTGGCAGGCTATAGTCCATGGGGTCACAAAGAGATGGATATGACTGAGTGGCGAACACACTTTCATATCTGCTGCTGCTGCTGCCTAGTCACTTCGTGTCCAACTCTGCAATCCTATAGACTGTAGCCCACCAGGCTCCTCTGCCATGAAATTCTCCAGGCAAGAATACTGATGTGGGTTGCCATGCCCTTCTCCAGGGGATATTTCCAACCCAGGGATCAAACCCAGGTCTCCTGCACTGCAGGCAGTTTCTTTACCACTGAGCCACCAGGGAACTATACTGGGTGGGATTGTCCATGCTCTATAACTTACTAACTTTGCATTTTTTTTGTACCCCAAATTAACCAACTATTCTAGTTCATGATTTATCACATAGTAATTAAAAAATGAATATATATAACCAGTCAGTAAAGTTATTTTGGTTTTAACTTTTTTTTTTTCTTACTTTCAGGACATATGTGTATAACATTGACAATTTTGCTTATGATGCTAGAAACCGTTGGCTAACTGAGCCAAAGAAGTTGAGAAGAAAGTGTTTTGCATGTTATCTTGTTTTTAAGATGCATAGGAATGTCCACGAGGCAAGGAAAGATGAATCTGTCCTGGAATCACGATCTCAATGCTCCTAAGACCCTTGAAAATAGAACAATTCATAAGATTAAGAGTGATTACTTTCATAAAAGTGTGGGAAAGTGGAGAGATTTGTTCATGTTTAGAATGTGAGAAAGAAAAAAAAGTGAATTTTTTTCACCAAATATGTAATGTTATTTTTTATTTATAAAAGACACAAAAAATTAAAACAATTGGATATTGAAAACAAACGGACCAGTCTCTCATAAGGAAAATTGTCAAAGAGATAAAACACATTATACAATTATTTTCCTTGACTAAAAGGCATTTTCTACTTTTCTTATTCTATTAAAATGAGCCTGAATTAGTAGACAGATTCTTTTAAAGAAAAAAAAAATGCTGATGATCCAAGAGTGTCGAGTTTCTTGGGTTAGTTGGTGACAAAGGAAGAATGCAGAATGAAGGAATAATTCTTCCTTTTGCATAAAGCACAGGTAGTGAATTAGCCCCTTATCTGTAAGACAGATCAGCTATAATTTTGTTAGAACAATCTTTTCTATTTGAAAAAATGCCCCCATGAAAGAGTGAAAGTTGTGTTAGATTGACTTAATGTCTTTTAAACTCTATAGAGATATTATAATATTAGTACAAGAAAAGATGCTATATTTCTGAAGTGAGATGTTCATATTCAAATTGTAAATCTTATTCTTTTGTAATATTAAGTTTAATTTATATTTATTTATGTCTTACATGTATATCAGAAAAAGCTCAAGGAGATATGTAAAGCGAAATTTATTTTCCCTAAGTAGAAATAACCACATTTTTGTCTCATGTAGTATTTGACATTTATTTTCTTGTGTAAATTATTCATAAATAAGGGAGCCCCTTCCTGCCTTTCATAGGAGTGCTGCCCTTTGGCCTAGTGAGAATCACTTTTAATGTGTTACTTGTTGTTGATTTACCTAAAGGCAATCACATCAGTTTCCAGATTCTTAATATGTTCTTATCATCTTGCCACTTACATGTTAAGTGTTGGAATAGACTAGAATATATACACATATAAATTTCACAATAATTATATTGTCACATTGCTTCATTGACTTTGTTGTTCAGTTCAGTTCAGTCGCTCAGTCGTGTCCGACTCTTTGCAACCCCATGAACCGCAGCACGCCAGGCCTCCCTGTCCATCACCAACTCCCGGAGTTCACTCAAACCCATGTCCATTGAGTTGGTGATGCCATCCAACCATTTCATCCTCTGTTGTCCCCTTCTCCTCCTGCCCTCAATCTTTCCCAGCATCAGAGTCTTTTCAAATGAGTCAGCTCTTCGCATCAGGTGGCCAAAGTTTTGGAGTTTCAGCTTCAACATCAGTCCTTCCAGTGAACACTCAGGACTGGTCTCCTTTAAGATGGACTGGTTGGACCTCCTTGCAGTCCAAGGGACTCTCAAGCATCTTCTCCAACACCACAGTTCAAAAGCATCAATTCTTCTGTGCTCAGCTTTCTTTATAGTCCAACTCTCACATCCATGCATGACCACTGGAAAAACCATAGCCTTAACTAGATGGAACTTTGTTGACAAAGTAATGTCTCTGCTTTTTAATGTGCTGTCTAGATTGGTCATAACTTTTCTTCCAAGGAGTAAGCGTCTTTTAATTTCATGGCTGCAGTCACCATCTGCAGTGATTTTGGAGCCCAAGAAAATAAAGTTTATCACTGTTTTCATTGTTTCCCCATCTGCTTGTTGTTAAAATGTTTTAAAATAAATTCCATAAGCATCATGACATTTCACTATAAATATTTAAATATGTATTTCCAACAATAAAGACTTTTTCCCTAACTAGCCACATCATCACAACTAACAAGATTAATAGTAATTTCCTAATAGCTTCTAATATTAGGAAATTCTTTTAGCTTCCTTAAAAGTCCTGCAAATAGGCCAATGTCTATCTACCAATTCATTCATTTGTTAAATAGGAGGACCTACTCTACCTGCCGTGACAGTCTGTGCTTCCTGGGGTAGTAGCAAGGATAATACCGATTTAGTTACTCAGAAAAATGCCTAAGAGCCTACTCCAAGCAGGTTATCATGTGCTAAGTGCTGCAGCTACCAAACGACTGCACAGTATCTACCGACTTATCTACTTAGAAGAAGACCAAAACCACATACTTATTGAGAGAAAGAATGTAAAGTTATAAGTGTTACACTTGTACAGAATATAAGGAGTACCTAAGCTGTTTTTGCTAGGTGGTGGGCTGGGATCATTCAAAGCTGTACAAACTGAGAAAGGACAAATATATGAGATTCACGTGGCAGGATTGGGGACTGCAAACAGTGTAGCAAGCTCAAAGTAGGAAAGGCTTAGAGAGAGGACTGTGGTGTGTCATATGTTTAGCGTAAAATAATAAATTCTGGATAGTTTATTTTGATGTGATTAAATTAAAAGTTGGAATCAATGGTCACAAGTTTGTAGCAAGAGTTTTAGATACTGGGAAACATTAAACTTTGACAATAAATTATACTGAGTTAGTCTTTACATCTTATTAGTTAGATAAGGGTATACGCTGAAAAGTATCTAACAACCGGTATACATGAAGAAAAGAATAATAGAAATAAGTATACTAAGTATAATGGGATTTTCCTGTATGACTTATAATTTGTACTCTGTAATCATGAAGCTGAATAGTTTTACATTTTCCCAAGGTAAGCTCTTCTATAATATTATACTTTAATTGCTAAGACTGCATTATTGCTTTTACTTTTGAGACTGGTGCTTATTTGTTGTAGGAAATTATACTTGCTCACCACAGAAAGTTGTGTTTTTATAGTATTTAATCCACAATTGCTATCAAATTTCTTGGAACATTTGAACATTAATTATTTTTGTTTTATCACAATTTGGCACTGTTTTTTCAGTCAATGCCCAAAGTGGAAATGCCTTATTTTCCACACACCCACTTTGAGTGGTCCCTTCACCCCCTTGCCTGAGTTAAAAACTGCCTCTTCTCTAAGGTTGGTGATTCCTTTGCAGCCCACTCCAGTGGTGGCTGGTTTATTTTCAGAATGCAGATTCTTCAGTGTTCAGAGGTGGTGGTGTTTTCCTTGTTTCCCCTTGCCACTACTTCCATCTCAGATCTCCCATATCTTCTTTAAAAAATAATTATTCTTTTTTACTCTGGTTGGGTAATTGACTAAAATGTAAATATTTTACCTGTAGTTTTTCCTCTCCCAATTTCAAACAGCTAGCCAAATTTCAGTCTTCCTTGCCACAGGGAACAACATGGAAGCAGAAAATTTAAAGAAGCTTAAAGACAGTTTTCTTCCTTGTTTTGTTTTTTCTCTGACATTCTGTGTTCACATCATAGACTAAGTTGTGTGAAGGAAGGTAGAATCAGAACTAGGAAGACAGAAGGTCCTTGTAAACAATGAAGAAGACAGACGTTGCTCACAATCTAAAAGTTTCCAGTCGAAGCATCCTGACAGTTTCTGGGGTGGGGAGGTAAGGGACAGGAAGTGAACCTTTTGAAGTCGGATATTTTGAAGTTAAGGTTAGCAGAATTTCTTAAAGGATTAGGTGTGCAGTTGAAAAAAAAAAAAAGGAATCAAGGATGACACCAAGATTTTTAACCTGAGCAACAGAAATGAGGAGGTTGCCACTTGCTGAGCAAGGAAAGACTTTTGTAACAGAAAGATCAGGTGTGTGTTTTTATACATGGTAAGTTTGAGATGCCTTTCAGACATCAAAGTAGACATGTGTGAATAGTCAAAAATACAAATCTGTAGCTCGGAGGAGGTGTCCACACTCGATATGTTTGGGAGTCATCAATAGGAGAACATATGTCAGGGAACCCAAGAAAGCAAAAGAAAGATTAATAGTCAACTTTTGGTTTTACAATACACAGGCTATTGGTGTGTTGTCCAAAATTCTTCCACTACAGTGGTTTTGGATAAAAGCCTGGATTGAAAGAGAAACCTGACAGACACCACATTAATCAACTGGTCAAAGGTTAACATTACCAATAATGGGACAAGTAACATGAAGTGGCTCCTGACAGATCACCTTGAGAAGAGCTCAGCATCGTTTGCATGGTAGTTCTTTTAAAAATGCTAAATTTGGATCAATTTATGAGAAAGAATCAGAGAAAAGCAGTTCAAGGAACATTCTACAAAATAGCCTGTATTCTTCCAGAGTGTCTAGGTAATGAAAATCAAATACTGCTCCCTGCCCCAAGCAAATAATAAAGTGCAAAAATCTTTGAGATAGAATAGCAAAAAGTAATAGGAAAAAAAAACAACAATGAAATCAAAAGTTAGGTCTTAATACAACTGACAAAATTCCATTTTGACTGATAAAGAATAAAGAATAAAAGGAGAAGACAAGAATTACTAGTATCATAGTATCAGAATGTATCACTATAGAGCCTGGTCATTAAAAGAAAAATAAGATAATACTAATTTCATGCCAATAAATTCAACATTATACCAATAAGCTCAACAAAAAATTAGGTAAAATGAATAAATTAGTTGAAAACACAAGTTATATAAAGTCTGACCCAATAAGAATACACAACTTGAACAGTCCTATGTTTAAAAAAAGTTTTATTTTTTTTCTTTTTTTAAAAAACATAAATTTATTTATTTTAATTGGAGCATGTATAGTATCATATGTGAAACAAATCGCCAGTTCAGGTTCGATGCATGTAAAAAAAGTTTTCAATTAGAAATCTTTCCAAAAAGAAAACTCTAGGCCCAGATGGTTTCACTGGTAAATTCTAACATTTAAGGAAGAAATTAGACCAGTTACACAAATTCTTTTAGAAAATAGAGGAAGCAAGACTATTCCTAAATTCATTTTATGAGACCAAAGACATGAGAAAAGAAAATTATGAACCAAGGGGATGAGGGCATGAAAATAGACACAAATAGCCTTAACAAAATTTTAACAAAACAAACCTAACAATATGTAAAGAATATGGTGCATCATAATCAAATCAGTTTTATCCCAGTAGTAAAAGGTTGATTTAATATCCAAAAATCAATCAGTATAATTCACCATATTAATAAAATAAAGGAAATAAATGATCAGTTCAATGGATGCAGAAGAAGTTTGAAAAAGTCCAACATCAATTCATGATAAAATCTCTCAGAAAACTAAGAAAAATTTGTTAACCTAATTAAGAGCATCTTTAACAAACCTACTTTCTGCTTTCTACCTAAGGAAAGGAAGAAAACATGGATATCTACTACTTCTATTCAGTATTTTATATGAAGTTTTAACCAGTGCCACAAGCCAAGAAAAAGAAATGAAAGTCAATGAATTGGAAAGGTAGAAGCAAAATTGTCTTCATGAGCACATAGTATGATTATGTATATAGAAAACCTCTACTAGAATAAGTGAATTTAGTAAGGTCACAGGATACGATGTTAATATACAAACAATTATAATTTTATAATTCATATACCAGTAATGAATAATCAGAAAAAGAAAATTTAAAAATCCCATTTCCAGTAGCATCCAAAACCTGAGTATTGAGAGAGACATTTTGCAAAAGTGTGAAAGAACTCTATGAAGAAAAATATAAAACTTTGCTGAAAGAAATTATACATCTAAACAAATGATATATCATTTTCATGAGTCAGAACAGTTAGGGGGATTAAAATGGAGGAAACCTTGTTCAGGTTTCATAAGCAGGAGAACAAGCCTGTGATCTTGCTTCTGACCTACCTGGACACTGCAGATTCCGTGCCTGTCCATTAGCGCAGATAGTCATGCAACACTTTAGATAAGAAAGGGAGTGGGTCTTGGAATTCTTGAGCCCCTGGAGGTCTGGCCAACTGCACCCAGGGTTTAGTGAAATCCTATGATTCACAAGATAAGCCAAATTTTACACCACTGTAAAAATGTTAAAGTAAAACCAGAGCTGCATTTGTGCATGCAAACCGATGATGATATCTGTTTGCAGCCTGGAATTATAAGTGGGAATCCCTGAAACTGCAATTTGAAGTCTCACTCATGAAGTAGACACACTGCCTGGGACCTTTTCCAAACTCAGACTCCAGATTACTGTTAACAAGGGACTTCCTAGTGTGTTGTTTAAGTCTGGATATTAGTCAGCCCAATTTGAGGATGTTTGTGCTGTTACTCTTTTTATTGTTTCTATTTTTCCTTTCTTTTAATGTTTGCATATAGAAATTAAGTTAAAGAACCCTCTATTAAATATTTAATTTATTTAGTTTGTGATTTTTTTTTTGTTTTGGTTAATAAATTCTTTGAACCTAAAATGAAAGTAAAAACTTCAACAAAACATAAATTGGTGCTATGAGCAGGATTCGTGAATAAAATGCCACTCTGCAAAAAGAAAGAAGTTCAGACTAACCAAGTTTTTATCCCTGGATGAGAAGATTTGCCTTACTGCTTGTTAGCTACTGAAAGGTACATATCACTGGATTGTGTGAGAACTGGGACCCCAAATTAAAGTGGGCCAAACCTTTACAAGTTATATGGAATGGTTGTGGCTCATGCCAATTGAGAAAGAACAAGACTGTACCTCACTGGGTCTAAGAGGCTGGATCCTCTTCTCTGCCTAGTGTAAGATATATGAAACCAAATTAAAATTGGCTGAAGAGAAATTAAAATTAAAGAAAGAGTTATGTGACTTGCAAGGATGATTGTCCATGTTACAAAGTCAAAATTGCATTTTAGCTGACTGAGTCTCCATCAGTCAGTAGCCAAAAAGGCCTCTCTGTAAAGATTGCACAAGTTAAATATGGAAAGCAGTGTGGCAAAGTTAGCAAAAAGAAAAAAAAAAAAAAAACACGGAAAGAAAAATCATCGGCAATAGCTAAAGCAGAGGTAGATCGGAACCCTAACACTTGGGATGGTAGATCAATCTCTCCAAAATCCAGGGACCTGCCCAAACTGTGAAGTTTTGGGGAATAAATAGGCTAAAGGACATAGAGAGATTTTTCCTAAGGCTAAACAAACGATAATGAAATTTACAACTCACCAGGCAAGAAGGGAGGCTCAAAAATTTCTAGGGCTATTTGGTTTCTGGCAATAGTATATTCCACATTTGAGCCAGGTATTGAGTCCACTTTAGAAAATAACTCAACATTATCTTTTAAGGAAAGAAAATGTAAGTAAGAGCTTTTCAGTTCAGTTCAGTTGCTCAGTCATGTCTGACTCTTTGCGACCCCATGGACTGCAGCACACCAGGCCTCCCTGTCCATCACCAATTTTCAGAGCTCGCTCAAACTCATGCCCACTGAGTTGGTGATGCCATCCAACCATCTCGTTTTCTGTCTTCACCTTCTCCTCCTGCCTTCAATCTTTGCTGGCATCGGGGCTTTTCCAGTGAGTCAGTTCTTCACATCAGGTGGGCAAAGTATTGGAGTTTCAGCTTCAGCATCAGTCCTTCTAATGAATATTCAGGACTGATTTCCTTTAAGATTGACTGGTTTGATCTCCTTGCAGTCCAAGGGACTCTCAAGAGTCTTCTTCAACACCACAGTTCAAAAGCATCAATTCTTCTAAACATCCAAGCATCTAAGAGCTTTTAGATAACTATTAGAATAATTATGCTTTAGGAATGTCTACTTAAAATAGTTTCTGCAAACGTTGGTAACTTAAATTGCTAGGGTTGTGTTAAATTAAGTGATGGAAGTTAATTGAATAGCTAAGCCACTCCCATATAAGATACTGAAACTCATTGCTGAACACTGGCTTCCTCTTACATTAAACCTGTCAGTGAATGTTTGGTACCATCTTGAGATGTTCTCTATAGGAAAGCAAATATGTAAAAAATCATCACTGGTATTTATGTTCACCAATCTACAGAATGTTAATATAACGGACAGTTCATTGTTGCTTAAGGGAAGTAGAATGTATGCTTTTAGTAAAGAAAGTATAAGGAATAAAATTGCATTTAGTTAAGAGAAAAAGAAGTAGGCCTTACTTCTAAGTGTCTGTTTCTGAATGGGAAAATAAAGTAATGAATATAAAAAGTGATAAGAAAGTTTTGTGAAAAGTGAACTCTGAGAAAAGAGTTTTATGCATCATACAGGTTTTTCTTGGGATGTTGTACAGCCTTTGATAACACATTTTAAGTTTCTTTACGTCTTAAAAGGGGCCTTCCTGGTGACTCAGTGGTGAAGAAAACACCTGCCAATGCAGGAGACAAGGGTTCGATCCCTGGGTTGGGAAGGTCCCCTGGAGAAGGAAATGGCAACCCACTCCAGTATTCTTGCCTGGGAAATCCCATGGACAGAGGACCCTTGCAGGCTACTGTTCTTGGGGTCACAAAAGAGTCAGACATAGTGACTAAGCCAACAACTGACAATGTCTTAAGTGATCTATATTTTCTTTTGAAATCTGTTATTATTACTTTAGCTGAGTGAATAACTATTGTTTCATAGTGACCTGTGATCCTATCTGACCAAGTTTTCTAAACCCTTCAATATTTTTAACCAACTTCATAAAATCAAATTCGAATGAAATTCTTTTGACCTCTAGTTATCTTTGGGGTGCTTCAGAGGGCTCCTGAGGCATCCCAAAGAAAGATATGAAGCTAATTAGGTTCATTTGGTAGGTTAAAGGTACATGGGAAGTATTGTTAATAAGTAATAAATCTTCTCAGGTTGTATTGTATGGTAAATGTTACTAATATGGGTATTCTGGAAATTATATAGAATTCATGAAGATCTGATATGTCTTGGTAAAATGTTATCGGTCATAATTCCAGTTACCATCTTAAAGTGTTACATGTCACAGCAGTAACCAAGTTACTTTGTCAATTGCATTGTCATCAGACTTTAAACGTGCCTTCTTAAACCCTTCTGTCATTACAGAGAGCTATGGTTTCATTCCAATGCCTTAACAAAGAAAACCCTGCCTCTTCCAGATGTATAGAAAAGACTTTTTAAAATTAAATTGAAATTTAACTAGATAAACAAGATTCTGTTATCAACAGTAAGCTAGTATCAGACTAGAATTTGGCTTTCTTTCTCAGTTAAGAGAACAAAGTTTTCTTGGAATGTGAATTTTGATAACAGACTATGCATATTTCTTCACCTTTAAGTAATTTACATTTGTTTTTAGAATCTTTTGTTACTTTGGTAAAGTAAATATTATTTCACAATGATCTATGAAGATTGTGGCACACATAGATAAAGCTCATTCTGCTTCTACAAAAAATTAACTTCTTATTGCCAGACTTCTGCTATCCTGATGTCCATAAAATATGGCAACAGTCTACTCCTAAATCAAAGAATTTAAAATGGGTAAATAATAGCTGTAAATCACACAGCTAGGGTTATGAGAAGTCCAAGATGGCTGTTTGGCTTTTCCCAGATCTCTGAAAAACCTCATTTTTTAATTTGAAGAGATAAAGCCTTCCCTGGCAGCAGGGTTAACACCCTCACAAAACACTTTTTATGCTTCACTGAATAAAAATTCTAGTTTTGTTAATTGAGATCTATGTTGACTAGGATTCACCTCCCAGATAGTTCCTCTCTCTTTGGATAGATTGTTACCCCATGAGCTGCAACCAAGGAACATACAATTATATATGTTAATTGGAGCTTATGGCAAAAGCAGCAAGGCAAAAGAATACCTTTGGGATTCTGGAGTAGGGAAATTTCCAGAGGCGAGGAGAAATTACACTACCTTTGAAAAACAGTTATTGGCTTATTATTGGGCTTTGATTGATATGGAACAATTCACTATAGATCATACTGTAATATTAAGGCCTCAAGTGACAATCATTCAATGGGTACAAATTTTCCCAGCATCTACAGGATTGGGCAAGCCCAGGAGTCCAGCAGAATAAAATTGAAATGGTATATTCAGGACTGAGCCAAATCATGGCTATATGAGTTCACTGCCTTATGTGAAAAGATTTCTGAAATTTCAACTGAAGGACTCAAGCAAGAGGTTATAATTAAACTAGTGATAACTGCGTCCCCTGTAAAATGGAGAAAGCACTTTGACACTTGAATTACACAAGAAAAATTGTATGCAGTGTTCACTGATGGATCAGCTAAATATATAGGATCCATTTGCTATTGGAAAGCAGTGGCATATAATTTGGTGACTACTAAATTGCTAACAACTACTAGGGAAAGTGAATGCAAAAAGGTTGTCTGAGGAGGCCTTACAAACAGCTGAGAAAAGAAGAGACACTAAAGGCAAAGAAGAAAAGAAAAGATATACTCATCTGGATGCAGAATTCCAAAGAATAGCAAGGAGAGATGAGAAAGCCTTCCTCAGTGGTCAATGCAAAGAAATAGAGGAAAATAATGGAGTGGTAAAGACTATAGGTCTCTACAAGAAAATTAGAGATACCAACGGAACACTTTATGCAAAGTGGGCATAATAAAGGACAGAAATGGTATGGCCCTAACAGAAGCAGAAGATATTAAGAGGTGGCAAGAATACACAGAAGAACTGTACAAAAAAGATCTGAATGACCTTGATAACCACGAAGGTGTGATCATCCACCTAGAGACAGACATCCTGAAATGTGAAGTCAAGTGGGCCTTAGGAAGCATCACTACAAACAAAGCTAGTGGAGGTGGTGGAATTCCAGTAGAACTATTTCAAATCCTAAAAGATGATGCTGTGAAAGTGCTGCACTCAATATGCCAACAAATTTGGAAAAACTCAGCAGTGGCCACAGGACTAGAAAAGGTCAGTTTTCATTCCAATACCAAAGAAAGGCAATGCCAAAGAATGTTCAAACTACCGCACAACTGCACTCATCTCACGTGCTAGCAAAGTAATCCTCAAAATTCTCCAAGTCAGGCTTCAACGTACATGAACCATGAGCTTCCAGATGTTCAAGCTGAATTTAGAAAAGACAGAAGAAGGAGAGATCAAATTGCTAACATCCATTGGATCATTAAAAAGGCAAGAGAGTTCCAGAAAAACATCTGCGTCTGTTTTATCAACTATGCCAAAACTTTGACTGTGTGGATCACAACAAACTCTGGAAAATTATTCAAGAGATGGGAATACCAGACCACCTGACCTGCCTCCTGAGAAATCTGTATGCAGGTCAAGAAGCAACAGCTAGAACTGCACATGGAACAGCAGACTGTTTCCAAATTGGGAAAGGAGTACATCAAGGCTGTATATTGTCACCCTGCTTATTTAATTTCTATGCAGAGTACATCATGTGAAATGCTGGGCTGGATGAAGCAGAAGTTGGAATCAAGATTACCAGGAGAAATATCAATAACCTCAGATATGCAGATGACACCACTGTTACAGCAGGAAGCAAAGAAGAACTAAATAGCACCTTGATGAAAGTGAGAGGAGAGTGAAAAAGTTGGTTTAAAACTCAATGTTCAGAAAACTAAGATCATGGCCCCTGGTCCCATCACTTCATGGCAAATAGATGGAAATGATGGAAACAGTGAGAGGCTTTTTTCTTGGGTTCCAAAATCACTGCAGATGGTGATTGCAGCCATGAAATTAAAAGACCCTTGTCCCTTGGAAGAAAAGCTATGACCAACCTACACAGCATACTAAAAAGCAGAGATATTACTTTGCCAACAAAGGTCAGTCTAGTCAAAGCTATGGTTTTTCCAGTAGTCATATATGGATGTGAGAGTTGGACTAGAAAGAAAACCTCACACTGAAGAATTTATGCTTTTGAACTGTCATGTTGGAGAAGACTCTTGATAGTTCCTTGGGCTGCAAGGAGATCTAACCAGTCCATCCTCAAGGAAATCAGTCCTGAATATTCTTTGGAATGACTGACGCTGAAGCTGAAACTCCAATACTTTGGCAACCTTATGCGAAGAACTGACTCATTGGAAAAGACCCTGATGCTGGGAAAGAAAGGAGGCAGGAGGAGAAGGGGATGATGGAGGATGAGATGGTTTAATGGCATCACTGACTCTATGGACATGAGTTTGAGTAAGCTCCGGGAGTCAATGATGGACAGGGAAGCCTGGCATGCTGCAGTCCATGGGGTCACAAAGAGTCAGACATGACTGAGAGACAGAACTGAACTGTGGAAGTTTAAAGTAGCTGATTTTCCAAGCTGATAATTCCATGGATTGAGGAGCCTGGCAAGTGACTGTCCATAGGGTCACACAGAGTGGGATGTGACTGAAGCAACTTAGCACACATGCACATCTATTTAACAGGTATTAAAGCAAGAGAATTTATCTGAATGACATCTATTCACAGATTCTTGATTGTAAGCCAATGAATTGGACCTGGTTTCCCATATGGCTAAAGAATAACTGACAAATTCACTCCAAGGAGCCATGTAGAAATAAGTTATGGTCTGAATTTTGGGAAATTGTTCAAACTATTAATGTTTCGGTCTTCTTGTAGATGCTCACAGTGTTCCAAATTCTACAAAACGATGGTATAACTCTATTACAGGTAAACAAACATTTTCCAAGCAGTAGAAGTTGATCCAAACTCCAGTGGCTTAAAAGGCTTGACTTTTTGGGCATACCAAAAATGTGGCTATCTGAGAGAAAAAGCAATATATGGGTGGGCTCAGAATCAAGGTATTTCTTTAACTATGGATTGCATTAAATCTGTTATTTTACAATGCCCAATTTTTTAACATATTAAACAGAAGCTTGCCACAAATAGTCAAAGGACAATTGACATGTGACAAGCTGCCTGGGCACATATGGCAAATTAATTATATCCGTTCATTGATTTGAGATAAAAGATGCCAATACATATGTACTGCTGTGGACACCTATTCTGGATATTTAGTGGCCATTCCCTTTGGGAAATTTAATCAGACTAATATAATTAATTTATATTATGTTTTTCTACTTCAAAGTCAACATAGCAGTGGATCACATTTTAAAGTTAAATTAATACAAGAATTTGCTCAGAAACATAATATATAATGGATTTTTCATATTTCTTATTATTATCAAGCTGCTGACTTGATTGAAAGTATGAGTAATTTGCATAAACAGAAGTTAATTAAACGTGGAGAGGGCTCTTACAAAAACTGAAAGACTAACTTTATTACTGTCCTCACATTTTATATAATAGACCAATAGGAGAATCAGAAACTCCTTTGAGAATGACTATTACAAACTTACAAATTCATAAAATAGACTTCCAACCTGAAATAGTTGAGTATTGGGAAATCAGTCTAGGAGAACCAGCTCCTTTCTGAGCTACTCCTGAGGCTTCTGAACTGGATTTGTACTCTATATCTGAATATAGATTTACTAAAAGATTGGTATGTATTATTTCAAGTATTGGAGTTAAGATGTCTCCTGGACACCTTGGATTAATTAGAGAACATTCTAGTTTAGCTTTAAAAGGTGTCTCTGTTTATGGGGGAGTTATAGACCCAAACTGCCAAGGAGAAATATGAGTAATTTTACAAAAGGAAAAAAAAGGATGATCTATTTATCAATAGACATGATTTGTTATTGTTCAGTCACTAAATTGTGTCCAATTCTTTGCAACTCTATGTTCTGTAACCTGTGAGGATCCTCTGTCCATGGGATTTCCCAGGTAAGAATATGAGAGTGGGTTGCCATTTCCTTCTCCAGTGTATCTTCCTGACCCAGGGATCGAACCCACGTCTCCTGCATTGGCAAGCAGATTCTTTACTGCTGAGCAACAAAGGAAGCTTCAGTAAACAGGATGGAATTACTGAATTGCTGATTCTTCCATGTGTAATTGTCAAAGCATGAAAAAGAATATCTCCCATCTTACTAAGAGTGAGGAGTGATGGCCAGTTTGGGTCCATAAGTGAAATGCTTGCAATTGGAGCTAAAGTCTGGGTGAAGCAACCTAACAGCCTTCCCATGCCTGCTGATATGATTATGCAGGGGAAAGATAATACCATGTTAGTTATAATCCCCTGACAGGAAAAAATGGAAATACTTATCATTAAGCCAGTGTTATTTTCATGAATAGATTATTCTTGAAAGCCTGATTGTAATGTGGATTGTCATTCATGCCTTGACATTCATGGATATGCCAATTAAAAGAAAAATATGAAGAAAGCAATTAAGGAATTTTCAGCTGGAGGAACATGAGCCAGACCCAAACTCAGGATAACTTCACCTGCCCTGCAAACAAGGCCTGTTTTTTCTGACCTTTGCCCTTCTATAGACAAAAATTTATCTGTCTGCTAGATTTCTCAGCACTGGTAAAGATATAGCTCAAGCCTTGAACACAAGTATTATGAGCCAATTTTGTGTGTTAATTTAATAATCATACTCACTTACTGGTAGACTGTGACAAAGCTCTCAAGGGACTGCTATATGGATCAACTTCTTTCATTTGTGAACCCTACTTATGGGAGAACTCCATGAGTATCTCCTCTTAATCCTTTAATGTGTTTTTTTGAAATTGCTCCTCAATTTGTGTGGGTGATAACCAATGGTTGTAGAAACTAATACATATTAGTTAGGAATCCCTTTTTTTCCAGAAGCCTAACACATTTTATCATTTATATTGGAAAGGGACCACATATTACTTTCCCCCCATGAGAACTCAAGTATTGTGACCCAAATGTCATTCCCTACTCTTTCCGTTCCAAATTTTAGCTTCCCCTGGTGTTGGGAGAAGACTCTTGAGAATCCCTTGGACTGCAAGGAGATCCAACCAGTCCATTCTGAAGGAGATCAGCCCTGGGATTTCTTTGGAGGGAATGATGCTGAGGCTGAAACTCCAATACTTTGGCCACCTCATGCGAAGAGTTGACTCATTGGAAAAGACTCTGATGCTGGGAGGGATTGGGGGCAGGAGGAGAAGGGGACAACAGAGGATGAGATGGCTCTATGGCATCACTGACTCAATGGACTCGAGTCTGAGTGAACTCTGGGAATTGGTTATGGACAGGGAGGCCTAGCGTGCTGCGATTCATGGGGTCGCAAAGAGTTGGACACGACTGAGCAACTGAACTGAACTGAACTAGAACACTTATGTAAAATTTGGCAAAAAACCAGAGTTATAAATTTTCATCAGTTCAATTCAGTCACTCAGTCATGTCCGACTCCTTGTGACCATATGGACTGCAGTACACCAGGCTTCCTTGACCATCACCAACTCCTAGAGCTTGCTCAAACTGATGTCCATTGAGTCAGTGATGCCATCCAACCATCTCATCCTCTGTCATGCCCTGCTCCTCCTGCCTTCAATCTTTCCCAGCATCAGGGTCTTTTCCAATGAGCTAGTTCTTCACATCAGGTGGCCAAAATTTTGGAGCTTCAGCTTCAGCACCAGTCTTTCCAATGAATATTCAGCTTTTCTATGTGCTGTCTAGGTTTGTCATAGCCATAGCTTTTTCCCCAAGGAGCAAGTGTCTTTTAATTTCATGGCTGCAGTCACCATCGGCAGTGATTTTGGAGCCCAAGAAAATAAAGTCTTTCACTTTTTCTATTGTTTCCCCAACTATTTGCCATGAAGTGATGGGACTGGATGCCATAATCTTAGTTTTCTGAATGTTGAGTTTTAAGTCAGCTTTTTTGCTCTTCTCTTTCACTTTCATCAAGAGGCTCTTTAGTTCCTCTTCACCTTCTGCCATAAGGGTGGTGTCATCTGCATATCTGAGGTTATTGATATTTCTCCTGGCAATCTTGATTCCAGCTTGTGCTCCACATTTCACATGATGTACTCTGCATGGAAGGCGAAAAAGCAGGGTGACAATACATAGCCTTGACATACTCCGTTCCCAATCTTGAACCAACATTTTGTTCCATGTCCAGTTCTAACTGTTGTTTCTTGATCTGGATATAGATTTATCATGAGGCAGGTCAGGTGGTCTGGTATTCCCATCTCTTTCAGAATTTTCCGGAGTTTGTCATGATCCACACAGTCAAAGGCTTTGGCATAATCAATAAAGCAGAAGTAGATGTTTTTACTGAAAATCTCTTGCTTTTTCAATGATCCAACAGATGTTGACAATTTGATCCATGGTTCCTCTGCCTTTTCTAAATCCAGCTTGAACACCTGGAAATTCTCAGTTCACATACTGTTGAAACCTGGCTTGGAGAATTTTGAGGATTACTTTGCTAGCACGTGAAGTGAGTGCAGTTGTGTGGTAGTTTGAACATTCTTTGGCATTGCCTTTCTTTGGTATTGGAATGAAAACTGACCTTTTCTAGTCCTGTGGCCACTGCTGAGTTTTTCCAAATTTGTTGGCATAGTGAGTGCAGCACTTTCACACCGTCATCTTTTAGGATTTGAAATAGTTCTACTGGAATTCCACCACCTCCACTAGCTTTGTTTGTAGTGATGCTTCCTAAGGCCTACTTGACTTAACATTCCAGGATGTCTGCCTCTAGGTGAATGATCACACCTTTGTGGTTATCAGGGTCATTCAGATCTTTTTTGTACAGTTCTTCTGTGTATTCTTGCCAGCTCTTCTTAACATCTTCTCTTTCTGTTAGGGCCATACCATTTCTGTCCTTTATTGTGCCCAACTTTGCATGAAATATTCCCTTTGTATCACTAATTTCTTTGAAACTTTCATAGATAAATGTAACTGTATCCTGATAGGTTTTCGGGCTACAGTCCATGGGGTTGCAAAGAGTCATACAGGACTTAGTGATTGAGCACACACCTTGATAGAATATTCTATTGTTACTACTATTGCTGCCAATGAGTTATTGGATATAGGAGCAGATGTGCAAAAACATACTTCTCATTCATGGTAGGACTTTTTCTTTACTAAATCCCCTACTGTCGAAAAATTGTTTCCTTCACTGCGTGACCCATTACTTATTTCTTTAATCACTTTATTTATATTGATGATCTACAATTTTTATTTGGCACATACAGTTAAGAAGGCTGTTTATGTTATCTTACCTTACTCCCACTCTCTTCAGCCTAAACAGTCCTGAGGCTATTAAGGGAAATTACAATGGAGGAAGTCTTGTTCAGGCTTCACAAGTTGGGAGAGCAGGTATCTGATCTTGCTTCTGACCTTCCTGTACACTGCCCAGATTCTGTTCCTACCCTCAAGCACATTTAGTCAGGCAGCACTTTAGATAAGACAGGGAGTGGATTTTGGAATTCTAGAGCCCCTAGGGGTTTGGCCAACTGCACCCAGAGTTTAGTGAAATACCATGACTCATAAGATAAAACAAAGAGCATTGTAAAAATGTTAAAGTAAAGCCAGAACTGCATTTTTGCATCCAAACTGATGACAATATCAGTTTGCAACCTGAGAGCCCCCAGCACTGCAATCTGAAGTTTCAAACAAAAGTAAAACTTTTGCAAAACAGGAACACACAATGTTAAAAAATCAGTTTTCCATACATTGTTCTATAATCCCAGCAGTGATTTAAAGAACTTGATCCTAAATCTAGATCAGGAGTCTATATTTTTTCTCAATCCTCCTTTCACAGTGTCATTGACTGGACACACTAGAAGTAATACAATTAATTGAGATTGCGATTTGAAATGATTCCATTGCCCATTTCCAAGATAAGTTGTTTTATATCTGACAGTCTGTACTTCATATCTGCCTTTATTAGTTTAATTATTAATGAATGTTTATTCTTCATTAATTTCTCAGAACACTTACTTTGGTGTTTCTATCATAGTTTTTTATTTAGAAAAATTTCACCCATAGTGAATTCCTGTTAAAATGTTGATTTCTATTGGCTGTTTCCTACATTTTTTCACATATTTTATAGTTTTGATTTGCAATTTAAGATAGCCTCCCTTGATCTAACAGCAAGAAGGGATTTCTCCCTCTTAATTTCTAAGCACTCTTTTTATGGAAAGCTGAAATGCATTGTTAAAGTGCTTCCCTCAGTATGTTAACATATTTGGAAAACTCAGCAGTGGCTACAAGACTGTAAAAGGTGTTTTCATTCCAATCCCAAAGAAGGGTGCCAAAGAATGTTTAAACTATTGTACAATTGTGCTCACTTCACATGTTAGCAAGTCTGTGCTCAAAATCCTTCACACTAAGTTTTAGCAGTACATAAACCAACAACTTCCAGTTTTACAAACTGAGTTTCAAAGAGACAGAGGAACCAGAGATCAAATTGCCATTTGTTGGATCATGGAAGAAGCAAGGGAGTTCCAGCAAAACATCTACTTCTGTCTCATTGATTACCCTAAAGCCTTTGACCATGTGGATCAAAACAAATTGTGGAAAATTCTTAGGGATGGGGTCTCCTGAGATACCTATATGCAGGTCAAAAAGCAACAGCTAGAACCAGACATGCAACAACTGACTGGTTCAAATTGGAAAAAGAGTATGACAATCCCGTATATTGTCACCCTGTATATTTAACTTCTGTGCAGAGTACACGGTACAAAATGATGGGTTGGATGAATCATGAAGGTTGATGAATCATCAACAACCTCAGATATGCAGATGATACCACTCTCATGGCAGAAAGTGAAGAGGTACTAAAGAGCCTCTAGATGAGAGTGAAAGAGGAGTGAAAAAGCTGGCTTGAAACTTGACCTTCAGAAAACTAAGATCATGACATCTGGTCCCATCACTTCATGGCAAATAGAAGGGGGTAAAAGTGTAAGCATTGACAGATTTTAATTTCCTGGATTCTAAAATCACTGCAGATGGTGATTGTAGCCATGAAATTAAAAGACACTTGTTTCTTGGAAGAAAACCTGTGACAAAACTAGACAATGTATTAAAAAGACGAGACATAAATTTGCTGACAAAGGTCTGTTTGGTCAAAGTATGGTTTTTCCAGTACTCATGTATGGATTGAGAGTTTTACCATAAGAAGGCTGAGCACTAAAGAATTGATGCTTTTGAACGGTGGTGCTGGAGAAGACTGTTGAGAGTCTCTTGGACAGTAAGGAGATCAAACCAGAAAATCTTAAAGGAAGTCAAACCTGATTATTCCTTGGAAGGCTGATGCTGAAGCTCCAAAACTTTGACCACCTGATGGGAAGAGCTGACTCACTGGAAAAAAAACCCTGATTCTGGGAACGACTGAAGGCAAAAGGAGAAGGTAACAGCAGAGGATGAAATGGTTAGATAGCATCACTGACTCAATGGCTTGAATTTTAGTAAACTCTGGGAGATAGTGGAGGACAAAGGAGCCTGGAATGCCACAGCCCATGGGGTCACAGAGTCAGATAGGACTTATCAACTGAACAATAGTGACATTTGCTTTTATTATTTCTTTTACTTTTTTGTTGAAGTTCACAGCATGTATAACACATTTAAATACAATTTATAAAAGTTGCTTTGTTGTTGTTGTTCAGTCACTCAGTCGTATCCGACTCTTTGAGACGCCAAGGACAGCAGCATGCCAGGCTTCCCTGTCCTTCACTATCACACAGAATTTTCTCAAACTCGTGTCCATTGAGTCAATTATGTCATCCAACCATCTCATTCCTCTGTCTCACCCTTCTCCTCCTAGGAAATAATTTTTTAAGTAATCATTTAGATATTTTATTTATAAACTCATGGGTATTTTTCTTGTCAAAATGTGTTACCTACATTTAATGTTATACCATTAACCAAAATGTTTAAAACTTAATTGAATAATATCTTTTTATTATTAATACGGTTTAAAAAATAAATTTGAAAGGTGTTATTTCTAAGGAAAAAACAACTTTGAGGTAAAATTCTCTAACTATTAAATTCATTAACCTATTTCATATACGAAGATTACAGTTACCAGGTGACTGTAGAACCTTCACTTTTCCCCGAGTACATGATTTTTTTAAAAAATAGGAATGCCACATAGAAAGAACTGAAAAAAAAAATTGTCCACTTTCTTATTTTTTCAATTTTTATGGTTATTTCACATTTAGATAACTACTTAGTGACTTTTAATAGTTGTTTGAAATTATTTTGCCTCTAAATTACAAAATTATCTAAAAGCAAATAAAGCAGTCTAGATAAAATAAAGTCTTCCAATTAAAGCTTACAAATTGGAATTACTTCATTCTTTGAGAAGTGTGGACAGCCATAGTGCTGCATCATCAAAGGCAGAAATCTATTTTGGGAGTTCTGGGAATCTCCCATTCCTCAGGGTGAATTTAGATTTTGCTGAGAATAGAAAATACACAACTGTGGGAAGGAGTGATGGTTTTTAAGAAAATGAATACAAAATGATGAATTCAAATGTAGTTACTAATACTACCACCTTGGAAGGGGCCATGCAAAGGAACATCCCTGAGCGTTAGCTTCATTGATGAAAATAACCAATAAATAATCTATAATAGGAACCTAAAATAGAAGCAGAAAAGAGTTTTATTTGAGCTGAACTGAGGACTGTAGCCTGAAAGCCTCTCATATAACTCTGAGGAGCTGCTCTGGAGAAGTCTGGGTTTCAGAACAGTTTTGTATCTTGTCAGAACAAGAACATTAAACAAGTCAGGGATATATTCCTTTAAGATTTCAAAAATAAAAAACAAAAGCCCACAACAGATTAGCAGGTACACGTAAGTAGTCAGCACAGCATTGCACCTGGGGAGGGAGTTTTATTATTGGAGTACTTGCCTTTGTGTTCCAGAAAAAAAGTAATTTAATCTTTGTTTCTTTAACATGAACATTCTTTACTTCTGGTCAATGTGCCTTTTTCCTAATAAAGTAGATGTATAATGTATGTTTGATGGGCCACAAACTGGCTGTTTTAGTTAGCATAGAATTGAAGTTGCTGCTGCTGCTGCTAAGTCGCTTCAGTCGTGTCCGACTCTGTGCGACCCCATAGACAGCAGCCCACTAGGCTCCTCTGTCTCTGGGATTCTCCAGGCAAGAATACTGGAGTGGGTTGCCATTTCCTTCTCCAATGCATGAAAGTGAAAAGCGAAAGTGAAGTTGCTCACTCGTGCCCAACTCTTACCGACCCCATGGATTGCAGCCTACCAGGCTCCTCCGTCCATGGGATTTTCCAGGCAAGAGTACTGGAGTGGGGTGCCATTGCCTTCTCTGAAAATTAAAGTTAACTCATGTAGAATCTAAAATTAAAATAGGAGGGAAGGGAGCTGGGCATAACATTTCAAAGAATGACATAACCTGAGGACGCAACATAAACTGATTAGAACCAAATAGGTCCAAGATGGTAGAAGAGTTGACTTCCACTAGAACTTAAGCTTCAGTATACACTCAATGTACTACATCAGCAAGCTAAATGATTCACCTATAGGTGCAGGTCCAAGGGGACCATAAAGTCAAAAATTGGATGATAGCCCAATTCCTGAAAATCCCCACCCCTTTTCCCAAATAACTGGAATAATCCTTCTACTCATTAGCCTATTAAACTACCCAACTCTTTAAGAACTGACAACCCCATTCCCTGGGGCTGCTCTCACCTTCTGAGATGGCCCACAGTCTGCCTGTGAAGTGTGTTTCTCTCTAAATAAATCTACTTCTTACCTGTCACTTTGTCTCTCACTGAATTCTTCCTGTGATGAGCCATTAAGAGCATGAGCTTCATTAAGTCCTGAGACTTAAACCAGGTTAAAAGAACATGGGTTCAAGTCCCAATCTGAGTTGCATGGTTTTGGAATTATTTCTCCAGACCTCAATATGTGAAAATATCTGTTATCAACTTTGGACACAGTCCATGTCAGTTCATGCTGTTTTTCACCAAGGGTAGGGAGAAAATGACCCTCAAATAGTGACTACAATTTTCTTCCACAGGAACAAAACAGAATCTGTATATATTCTGAACATGTTTAGGTAGGCAGATAAAAGGTCATCTTTCCATTTGCCTACTTGACATAGATTTAAGAGCAAAGCACATATTTAGAAGTAAAAATACAAACAAATAACATTTTTTAAAATATAAATTTATTTATTTTAATTGGAGGTTAATTACTTTACAATATTGTATTGGTTTTGCCATACATCAACATGTATCCGCCACAGGTATACACGTGTTCCCATCCTGAACCCACCTCTCCTCCTCCCTCCCCGTACCACCCCTCTGGGTCGTCTCAGTGCACCAGCCCCAAGCATCCAGTATCAAGCATTGAACCTGGACTGCCAACTAGTTTCACATATGATATTATACATGATTCAACGCCATTCTCCCAAATTATCCCACCCTCTCCCTCTCCCTCTGAGTCCAAAAGACTGTTCTATACATTTGTGTCTCTTTTGCTGTCTCACATACAGGGTTATTGTTACCATTTTTCTAAATTCCATATATATGTGTTAGTATACTGTATTGGTGTTTTTCTCTCTGGCTTACTTCACTCTGTATAATAGGTTCCAGTTTCATCCACATCATTAGAACTGATTCAAATGTATTCTTTTTAATGGCTGAGTAATACTCCATTGTGTATATGTACCACAGCTTTCTTATCCATTCATCTGCTGATGGACATCTACGTTGCTTCCATGTCCTGGCTATTATAAACAGTGCTACTATGAACACTGGGGTACACATGTCTCTTTCAATTCTGGTTTCCTCGGTGTGTATGCCCAGCAGTGGGATTGCTGGGTCATATAGCAGTTCTATTTGCAGTTTTTTAAGGAATCTCCACACTGTTCTCCATAGTGGCTATACTAGTTTGCATTCCCACCGACAGTGTAAGAGGGTTCCCTTTTCTCCACATCCTCTCCAGCATTTATTGCTTGTAGACTTTTGGATCGCAGCCATTCTGACTGGTGTGAAATGATACTTCATTGTGGTTTTGATTTCCATTTTTCTGATAATGAGTGATGTTGAGCATCTTTTCATGTGTTTGTTAGCCATCTGTATGTCTTCTTTGGAGAAATGTCTATTTAGTTCTTTGGCCCATTTTTTGATTGAGTTGTTTACTTTCTGGTATTGAGCTGTAGGAGTTGCTTGCATATTTTTGAGATTAGTTGTTTGTCAGTTGCTTCATTTGCTATTATTTTCTCCCATTCTGAAGGCTGTCTTTTCACCTACTTAGAGTTTCCTTTGTTGTGCAGAAGCTTTTAAGTTTAATTAGATCCCATTTGTTTATTTTTGCTTTTATTTCCAATATTCTGGGAAGTGGGTCATAGAGGATCCTGCTGTGATGTATGTCGGAGAGTGTTTTGCCTGTGTTCTCTTCTAGTAGTTTTATAGTTTCTGGTCTTACGTTTAGATCTTTAATCCATTTTGAGTTTATTTTTGTGTATGGTGTGAGAAAGTGTTCTAGTTTCATTCTTTTACAAATGGTTGACCAGTTTTCCCAGCACCACTTGTTAAAGAGATTGTCTTTACTCCATTGTATATTCTTGCCTCCTTTGTCAAAGATAAGGTGTCCATAGGTGCATGGATTTATCTCTGGACTTTCTATTTTGTTCCATTGATCTATATTTCTGTCTTTGTGCCAGTACCATACTGTCTTGATGACTGTGGCTTTGTAGTAGAGCCTGAAGTCAGGCAGGTTGTTTCTTCCAGTTCCATTCTTTTTTCTCAAGTTTGCCTTGGTTATTCGAGGTTTTTTGTATTTCCATACAAATTGTGAAATTATTTGTTCTAGCTCTGTGAAAAATACCATTGGTAGCTTGATAGGGGTTGCAGTGAATCTATAAATTGCTTTGGGTAGTATACTCATTTTCACTATACTGGTTCTTCCAATACATGAACATGGTATATTTCTCCATCTATTAGCGTCCTCTTTGATTTCTTTTACCAGTGTTTTATAGTTTTCTATATATAGGTCTTTAGATTCTTTAGGTAGATATATTCCTAAGCATTTTATTCTTTTCATTGCAACAGTGAATGGAATTGTTTCCTTAATTTCTCTTTCTATTTTCTCATTATTAGTGTATAAGAATGCAAGGGATTTCTCTGTGTTGATTTTATATCCTGCAACTTTTATTCACTGATTAAATGTAGTAATTCTCTGGTGGAGTCTTTAGAGTTTCCTATGTAGAGGATCATGTTATCTGCAAACAATGACAGTTTTACCTCTTCTTTTCCAATTTGGATTCTTTTTATTTCTTTTTCTGCTCTGATTGCTGTGGCCAAAACTTCCAGAACTATGTTGAATAGTAGCAGTGAAAGTGGGCACCCTTGTCTTGTTCCTGACTTTAGGGGAAATGCTTTCAGTTTTTCACCATTGAGGATAATGTTTGCTGTGGGTCGCCGAAGAATTGATGCTTTTGAACTGTGGTGTTGGAAAAGACTCTTGAGATTCCCTTGGACTGCAGGGAGATCCAACCAGTCCATTCTGCAGGAGATCAACCCTGGGATTTCTTTGGAAGGAATGATGCTAAAGCTGAAGCTCCAGTACTTTGGCCACCTCATGCGAAGAGTTGACTCATTGGAAAAGACTCTGATGCTGGGAAGGATTGGGGGCAGGAGGAGAAGGCGACGACAGAGGATGAGATGGCTGGATGGCATCACAGACTCAATGGATGTGAGTCTCAGTGAACTCCGGGAGATGGTGATGGACAGAGAGGCCTGGCGTGCTGTGATTCATAGGGTCGCAAAGAGTCGGAGACGACTGAGCGACTGAACTGAACTGAACTGAACTGTCATATATAGCTTTTATTATGTTGAGGTATGTTCCTTCTATCCTGCTTTCTGGAGAGTTTTTATCGTAAATGGATGTTGAATTTTGTCAAAGGCTTTCTCTGCATCTATTGAGATGATAATATGGTTTTTATTTTTCAATTTGTTAATGTGGTGAATTACAATGATTGATTTGTGGATATTGAAGAATACTTGCATCCCTGAGATAAAGCCGATTTGGTCGTGGTGTATGATCTTTATAATGCGTTGTTGGATTCTGATTGCTAGAATTTTGTTAAGGAGTTTTGCATCTATGTTCATCAGTGATACTGGCCTGTAGTTTTCTTTTTTTGTGGCATCTTTGTCAGGGTCTGGTATTAAGGTGATGGTGACCTCATAGAATGAGTTTGGAAGTTTACCTTCCTCTGCAATTTTCTGGAAGAGTTTCAGTAGGATAGGTGTTAGCTCTTCTCTAAATTTTTGGTAGAATTCAACTGTAAAGCCATCTGAACCTGGGCTTTTGTTTGCTGGAAGATTTCTGATTACAGTTTCAATTTCTGTGCTTGTGATGTGTCTGTTAAGATTTTCTATTTCTTCCTGGTTCAGTTTTGGAAAGTTGTACTTTTCTAAGATTTTTGTCCATTTCTTCCAAGTTGTCCATTTTATTGGCATATAATGGCTGATAGTAGTCTCTTATGATCTTTTGTATTTCTGTGTTGTCTGTTGTGATGTCTCCATTTTCATTTCTAATTTTATTGATTTGATTTTTCTCCCTCTGTTTCTTGATGAGTCTGGCTAATAGTTTGTCAATTTAATTTATCCTTTCAAAGAACCAGATTTTGGCTTTGTTGATTTTTGCTATGGTCTCTTTTGTTTCTTTTGCATTTATTTCTGCCTTAATTTTTAAGATTTCTTTCCTTCTACTAACCCTGGGGTTCTTCATTTCTTCCTTTTCTAGTTGCTTTAGGTGTAGAGTTAGGTTATTTATTTGACTTTTTTCTTGTTTCTTGAGGTATGCCTGTATTGCTATGAACTTTCCCCTTAGCACTGCTTTTACAGTGTTCCAAAAGTTTTGGGTTGTTGTGTTTTCATTTTCATTCATTTATATATATATATTTTTATTTCTTTTTTGATTTCTTCTGTGATTTGTTGGTTATTCAGCAGCGTGTTTTCAGCCTCCATGTGTTGGAATTTGTAATAGTTTTTCTCCTGTAATTGAGATCTAATTTTACTGCATTGTGATCAGAAAAGATGCTTGGAATGATTTCATTTTTTTTTGAAATTACCAAGGCTATATTTATGGCCCAATCCTGGAGAAGGTTCTGTGTGCGCTTGAGAAAAAGATGAAATTCATTGTTATGGGTTGAAATGTCCTATAGATATCAATTAGGTCTAACTGGTCTATTGTATCGTTTAAAGTTTGCATTTCCTTCTTAATTTTCTGTTTAGTTGATCTATCCATAGGTGTGAGTGGGGTGTTAAAATTTCCCACTATTATTGTGTTATTGTTAATTTCCCCTTTCATACTTGTTAGCATTTGTCTTACATATTGCAGTGCTCCTATGTTGGGTGCATATATAATTGTTATATCTTCTTCTTGGATTGATCCTTTGATCATTATGTAGAAACACATAAATTTCCTTTCACTCAGCTGCCCTGGGCTTCCACTTCTGCTAAACCAAATCTTCACCTGCCTTGCATTCTCATCCTCCTAATGGTGGCAGTTTCTTGTCATGAGGAACAGCCTTCTACTAAAGATAGGAGTTCACCAGAGCTTCAGTTCTGTACTCTGATCCTACTTGTTGTTGTTGTTCAGTTCCTAAATCATGTCCATTCTTTGTGACCCCATGGACTGCAGCATGACAGGCTTCCCTGTCCACCATCAACTTCCAGAGCTTGATCAAACTCATGTCCATTGAATTGGTGATGCCATCCAACCATCTCATCCTTTGTCACCCACTTCTCCTCCTGCCTTCAATATTTCTCAGCATCAGCATCTTTTCCAATAAGTCAGCTCTTTGCATCATGTGGCCAAAGTATTGAAGTTTCAGCTTTAGCATCAGTCCTTCCAATTAATATTCAGGGTTGGTTTCCTTTAGGATTTACGGGTTTAATCTCCTTGCAATCCAAGGGACTCTTAAGAGTCTTCTCCAACACCACAGTTTGAAAGCTTTAACGGAACCATTTGTTAAACAAAAACCAACAGGATTATACTATTTTATTGTAACTTCCATGTTGAACAGGGGACCTAAAATGGTATTGTGTGCTTGTTCTCAAATCATGTTTATCAGAACTGATTTTTCTTCATTTCTTTATCTTTCTGGGACCTGTTTCACTGATAAAGTTTTACATTTTCTTTACTAAGTCTTAATGTGTATTATATCTTCCTATAGAAATTTTAAAATTGCATGTTTCTGTCCACTACACCATCCACTTGCGCCTGAAAAAATAGATATGGATGTCTATTAAGAAGCAAACAACATTAGCTCATTCTGTTTAAGAATATATGGCAATTATTTATTTCAATAATTGCTTTCACTTTCATAATTTAATGTTTTATGTGTGTATTTCTTTTGAATTAATCTTTCATTTTAATGACTATTTTTCTCATAAGGAGAATTCTTAACATTGCTTTTATGTATTTTAGCTAAGCCTCTTAAGAATTCATTTCCAACTATTCTCACTGCAAATTTGTATTAAAGTTAATAGATAAACCTTCTATGACTTCTGAACTGCCTTTGCACCTCTAGCCTTAATTACAGCCTGTCCACCAATGTCTGAATCATTGAACTTTTATTATTATATATTCCCATCAATTTATTTTTTCAATCTAATGTCTATTTTATGTGTAGAAGTGAATACAAGTTTATTGAAAAATGATTTGAAGTTATTTGCTTGATTTAAATCTTGTATTAGATCGTTCCAAGACAACTAAAGTTATTATCTTTTAGTGCCAAATTAAAACATCTGGAAATTTTCTAAAATGTTGGCTAAAGTTATGGACATTTTTTCTTAGCATTACTATGGTATTAAAAGTTATGGACATTTTTTCTTAGCATTACTATGGTATTATTTGTTCCGATTTTAGTTAAGTTTTCAAATAAATGTTTTTAATGGAAATCATTTTTATCAAGAAATAAATATAAAATTTTATGTTTACTTAGATGTTATGCTAGCTCTACCAAAATTATTAAATTATAGTTTTATACTTTAAGTAATTAGATAAAATACAAATTATACTTATGTCAAATAATATTTAGGAATAGAGAGTTTTATGAGGGATCTTAATATATGACTAAGGTATCATATATTATGGTGTGTAAATTGTAGTTTATTAAACTAATAGTGCTGTACCAATAGTCAATTGATTGAAACAATCGTGTTTACTTTGTCATTTTTCCTAAGAGTTATCTTTTCATTTTAGTAAAATATGTGGCATGATAAGTGGTCCATAGCACTGGGTAGCAATCATAAGATCAATATTATTTTTTTAATGTATTAAATATTTTACCTGAAAATGCTTCATTATTTTTTCTATTTGATCATAAAAATTAAAATTATCATTTGTTTTAATTTCATTTATTTTTTCCCACATACTGAAATAAAATTTTTTTCAGAAATTTTACTTCAAATATTTCAAGGTAGAGTATAATTTTTAATGTTTTTAATTTTTCTTTTTGAGAATCACAGCTTTTCTTTGAGCATGAATTTTAACAGAACATTTTAGTCCCATCTTGATGAAATATATGAGTATTTCAGCTTTTAAAGATGAAACTTTTGAGTGACGTTTACTCTTAGCTCTTTTCCTCCTAAGAGCCTTCACACAAGATGCTAGTTTTATTCTGTAGCTTTCAGTCTTAACGACTGTTGTGTATTGGTTGGATATTATTTCAAATCTACTTATTTATAATTTAAGCAGAGTTGCTTTAATTCGCTTGTGACAAATTTAAAAAAAAGTTGTTTTTATAAGTAAAGTTGTTTTGATATAAGAATGAAGTTAAGATGTCATCCTCTCATCTGTCCTGGTTGATAAGCACTGCAGCTCAGATGTTGAGGGCCACCTCTGGGGGCTTATGGATAAGAATGTGTGGAGAAGCAGCTATGAAAAGGGCGCATTTAGACTGTACCTACGGAGAGTTTGTGAGGAATATTCCAGAGTTCTGGTCAGAGCAGAGCTACCCTTTGCTGGTCTAGCTTTCTGAAGATTCTCAGACATATGCTTCTGCTGTAGCCAGGCTACTCTTGCTGGGCAGTGGTAGTAAACCATAGAACCGTTTCGGGAAGAGAAGGGACATGAGGGGCTCGAGCCAGGACAAAACCCTGTAGTTAACCGCCGGGAGCAGCTAAGCTGGCTGGCCAAACTGGCGCGTCAGTCCCCTAGCAACAGTGTTCTAGCAACGAGGGACTTTTATTTTGGGTCTGGAAGCTGGACTCCAGTTGGTTCTGGTTAGAAACCGAAACTCCAGAACTAAATTTGGACATTATTCCTTCCATATCCCCTTGCCTGAAACAATAGTGTGATTAACTTATTATTCGTTGGTTTGGAGTATGTTATTGCTTGAGTGGCTTATTATTGTACACAGTTGGTTTGTGGAATTACGGCAGTGAATCTCTGTTAAACTATTGACAAAGAGTTTCAGTCTCTGAGCATAATTTGCTACTCACCCAAAGAAAACATTATGGTGCCCCTCCATTCTACCAACACTTTTCACGTCTCTGTCTCTTAATTTAGGTTGCCTCAAAAGCACACTTTCACATTTCACACACATTGTTCCATGAAACTCTCCATGTTACTTATCTCTCTTTGCTATCATAATTGCATGTCTTGCATAATTTTATGTCTTATCACTCAGCCCTAAACTCCAAGAAAACAGAAACTATATTTATCCTACTCAGCATTGTATTTCAGCCCCTTTCAATGGCCGCGCATTATGGGTGCTTAGTACATATTTACTTAAGAAAAATAAGCAAATAATGACAAAATAAACAATGTGATGTGATATTTATCTTGCTTTATTGTAGACTGAAAATGATAATTTTATGGTTGAAATTATTGGAGAGTGTATTTAAATTCTTGTGGTGGTAAGAGTAACTATTTGATGAGCTAATTTTGTGAGTTATAAATAGGTTTTAACTTGTGACTCTCTTTTTATATTAGATTCTGAATTCTACTGCTGGTTTCCTAAGAAATATTTTTTGCTTTATTTCTTAAGCTTATCATGTGTTTTTTACAATTTATCTCCTCAGCTTTCTTCTCTTTCTCTGCTAGTATTGTGTTAACCTTAAGACCTTAACAATAATAATTAACAACAATAATAATAATCCTTAACAATTGATAAGGATTCAAATGAGGTGATTATAAAACATTAAATTTTTATTTCTTCCTACCTTTGAGAAATATTCTACCTTAAAAGATGAAATATTTCTCATTAAAAAGTATCAGTGAGATTCATTTAACCTTCATAAATCATGTTTAAAGGAACACAGCATAGTAAAAATATCCAAAGCCCACTTCACTGCAACTTAGGTGGAGGTTTTATCTTAAACTCTGCCTTTTATCATATAGTGGCAAATAATCCTCCACGTTTACCAATTTCCTAGATATCCTAGTAAAAAAAAGTCTGAGATCATATACTACTTTTTTTATATTTAATTAAGAACCCACTCCAGTGTTCTTGCCTGGAGAATCCCAGGGACAGGGGAGCCTGGTGGGCTGCCGTCTATGGGGTTGCACAGAGTCGGACACGACTGAAGCGACTTAGCAGCAGCAGCAGCAGAATCAATTGCTAATTTCTTTTCACACATAATGCCTGTATATTTACACAATTACTGGGCAGTTACAAAGGATTCTGTAAGGTACTCAGTAATTTTGTCAGTTGGCTATTTATCAAACTCACCACTTCAGTAATACAGGTGCCTTGTTATAGATCCAGATAACCTGAATTAGGTTTTCCACTGGTAAGGAATGGAATCTGAATTTGTAAAAGATCACAGGTGACTGTTATATATAGCTAACTGTGAGAACCACTCTTTTAGACAAAAATGTATTTACAGAATGAGTAGCTAGATATTTAAGTGTCTTCTATAAAGTCTGGGCTTCCCTGATAGCTCAGGTGGTAAAGAATCTGCCTGCAATGCAGGAGACCCTGGTTCGATTCCTGGGTTGGGAAGATCCCCTGCAGAAGGAGTAGGCTACACACTCCTAGGCTACCCACTCCAGTATTCTTGGGCTTCCCTTGTGGCTCAGCTGGTAAAGAATCCACCTGAAATGAGGGAGACCTTTGTTTGATCCTTGGGTTGGGAAGATCCCCTGGAGAAGGGAAAGGCTACCCACTCCAGTATTCTGGTCTGGAGAATTCCATGGACTGTATAGTCCATGGGATCGCAAAGAGTCATACATGACTGAATGACTTTCACTTCACTGTTAAAGTCTGAAATCTATCTACATCAGTCTCTGGGTACAAGGTGCTGAATTGAAGTATATTATTATTTATCAAGTTACTATAATTGAGTTTGAAATCTAATTTAATTTATAATTATCTACATCATCTCCCTATAGTTTCCAATTTCTCTGGTTTTGCAGAAATCTCTTTTTGCCAAATTTTTGCAAGTCTGTTTTTCATATTGGATACTCTTGGCTAGTGGCATAGAAGAAAATACCATTGTAAGCAAATTCATTTAGTAAAACACAATATTTGAAGAAAATGTCACTTTAATTGCAATAAGCTGTTTTCTAAACTTTTGTGTTTTAGTAGTTTGCTTAAAATCTTAAATAAGTAATAAATAAAATAAAAGTTGTATTTTCAACCATATAGTTTTTAATGTTTAAAAATCCAAGAAGCAATTACATCAGAAATCTACATACTATTATAACACAGTGCTTTGCAATTATTGGGTTTCATTTAATAAAAGATGCTTCATAGGTGATTTTCATTGTTATGGGTGTGGTTTTGTTAAGACTCATTTTTGTTTAGGCTACTGGAATCAACTGAATGCAACTTAAGAACAATTGTGCACATGTGTATGAAGATGTGTCACAAGGATTAGGGGTCTCAGGGACCCCACTGACAAGCATATCAGTTCAGTTCAGTTCAGTTGCTCAGTCGTGTCCGACTCTTTGTGACCCCATGAATCACAGCACGCCAGGCCTCCCTGTCCATCACCAACTCCCGGAGTTCACTCAGACTCACGTCCATCGAGTCAGTGATGCCATCCAGCCATCTCATCCTCTGTCGTCCCCTTCTCCTCCTGACCCCAATCCTTCCCAGCATCAGAGTCTTTTCCAATGAGTCAACTCTTCGCGTGAGGTGGCCAAAGTACTGGAGTTTCAGCTTTAGCATCATTCCTTCCAAAGTAATCCCAGGGTTGATCTCCTTCAGAATGGACTGGTTGAATCTCCTTGCAGTCCAAGGGACTCTCAAGAGTCTTCTCCAACACCACAGTTCAAAAGCATCAATTCTTCGGCACTCAGCCTTCTTCACAGTCCAACTCTCACATCCATACATGACTACTGGAAAAACCAGAGCCTTGACTAGACGGACCTTAGTTGGCAAAGTAATGTCTCTGCTTTTGAATATACTATCTAGGTTGGTCATAACTTTCCTTCCAAGGAGTAAGCGTCTTTTAATTTCATGGCTGCAATCACCATCTGCCGTGATTTTGGAGCCCCCCAAAATAAAGTCTGACACTGTTTCCCCATCTATTTCTCATATAGCAGGATTCAAACAGATAGTGGGACCTGGCACTGGAGAAGCAGTCAGAGATATCTCTCTAACACCCTTAGATGCCAGCTTTTTTTGTTTTTTCTTGTTTTTCTTTGCACAGATCCTCCTGCTACTTTGCCCCTATATGGCAGGAGACATGACAGGTAACTGCTCCCGGGTTTGCTATTTCTCTTCAGGACACACACCCATATTGAAAGTGAAATCTCTTAGACCTTACCAAATTCCAGGGAAGGGATTCTGACACTGATCAGTCAAGGGCCAACAAACCCTTAAGTAAAAAGTTTTTTTTTTTTTAAGTCTCATATCTTTCATTAACACACACATTGATGATGAATTAGACATAGACTTTTAACCATGTTACATTTACTTTCAGAATTTTTCAGTGACTAGAAGAAGATTTCTCTCCATCTGTTTGGGCCTAGATCCTCCAAAATTTTTAATTGCCAATGTGCCCAATGTGTTATTCTTGGTTAATTTTGATCTCCCTGTGGCGGGAAAGGATGGCAACATTGTTACTACTCACAATGTGATCGCTCTTGAGAAGCTAGAACTTCCCTTGTGGCTCTGTTAGTAAAGAATCTGCCTACAATGTGGGAAACCTGAGTTCGATCCCTGGGTCAGGAAGATCCCCTGGAGAAGGAAATGGCTACCCACTCCACTATTTTTGCCTGGAAAATCCCATGGATGCAGGAGCCTGGCAGGCTGCAGTCTATACGGTTGCAATGAGTTGGACACGACTGAGTGACTTCACTTCACTTATACTGATATAGATCTTCTTATCCCCATGGTTCCCAGTATCATTTATTTATCATTAATTATATCATTATGCATTATGTTGGTCATCCATTCTGCTAGCCGTGAACATTGGCCTCCAATGATTCTCAAAGGTGTATGCCAGGCTTCATTGGTGGTCACTGCAAATGCAAGTGTTATCCAGCCAGGAAAAGTCGTAAATGATACTTCATTTTTTCGTTGTGCTGTATTTAGCATTTGGACTTTATTGTATGTCCTAGCCTTGGATGCGTTAGGCCACGATCACTGTGTTCTTAGAGTGGGATCTTTTCCAATATTGACTGCATCTCTGTCTTCCAACAGCTGGAAGGGATGAAGTAAAAAAGCATCCCATTCCTATAAAAATTGCTTGTCTCTTCTCCAGTGTGGCCTAAGACTGTTCTGGACAGAACAATATCTCTATGTGAGTTGAATGCAAGAGAGAAAATTGAGAAGATCCCATGCATTTTGTAGAGCAACAGTCTAGAAAGTTCTCAGGGAGGGATAGAGGTGACCACTCCTAAAGAATGCCTTACACATGGACCAGTAGGGGAAGTAGGTGACTAGATGCAACAAAGAGAGGGAAGAGAATAAAGGAAATCTGCTATCACTCTCGCCATCCCTGGGTGCCATATTCCAGAGGTGCCATAGGGGGCACCATAGTTGGAACAAATAGGTTGAGAGCTGCCACAGGGTCCCACACACATTCACAAAGTTTAGTGGTAGTTGGTAACCCAGAGGTCTAAACTGGAAAGATATAAATAATCTCCAGTAGATCTAATCCAAAAAATAACACAAGCTCAGTTTCATCAATGCAGCGTACTTGAAAAAAGAAAACCAGTTACATAAAAACTACACCCAAAGTAATCGGACCTTTACTGATTCAGGAGGAATTGCAGGATGTGGTAGCATCTCAATGGTCCTTTCATTGTGGGGGTGTTGAATTATCACTTGTAAGATGACTGCTATGGACTGATTCTGTCCCCTTCAAATTCATATGTTGAAGCCCCGACCCCAGATGGTCGTTACAGATAGGACCTTTGGGAGCTAATGAGGTTGAGATGAGATCATGAAGGCAAGTCCCTCATGATGGGATTAGTGTCCTTATACTATGAGATACCAGAGAGCATGAACTTCTCTCTGTGTGTGTCCCTCTCTCTCTTCCCCATCTTAAAGGGTAGAAAGCATTTCATTTTTATTAACAATTTAGCTTTTTTTTTTAACAGAGCTATGTGTATGCATTTATTTCTCCTCTCATTAAAGTTTACTATTATCTGTAGCCAATGATGCTATAACAACATTTAACAAGCCAGTATTTTTATTTGGAAGGCAACATTTTCACATAGAGAAAATATTTTAAGACTTGCTCCCCTGTGTATTAATTTCTTGATCTTACATAAATAATGGTTGTTTTTGCAAACACAGTGGCTGCTATGTATGTACTTACATTTTCGTTTCATCTAAAAAGGGTTTTGCTGTTGTTCTTATTGTTTTTGTTTTAGAGATAGCACATTTAAAATATTAGAATATCTTGAGTTAAAAATTTTTTTGGAATTTTAGAATCTCCTTCCAGACTTGTACATGCATTTAGTCATCTTTTTAATACTAACGCTATGGAAATTCCATCAAATTTGATACATTTTTGCCTTTTTATTAAAGAATTAGGTACATAAACTGATCTTGATCAAGTTTCCCTGCATGGAAACTGGTTTATATTCTGATATAGGGTTATCTTCAGTATGCTAATTTCACTTCTCAGGAAATAATGCAGATTCTGAAGCTAACCTGTTTCTGAAAGGCTGCTGCTGCTGCTGCTAAGTCGCTCCAGCCATGTCCGACTCTGAGTGACCCCATAGTCGGCAGCCCACCAGGCTCCCCCATCGCTGGGATTCTCCAGGCAAGAACACTGGAGTGGGTTGCCATTTCCTTCTCCAATGCATGAAAGTGAAAAGTCACAGTCAAGTCATTCAGTCATGTCCATCTCTTCGTGACCCCATGGACTGCAGCCAACCAGGCTCTTCCATCCATGGGATTTTCCAGACAAGAGTACTGGAGTGGGGTGCCATCGCCTTCTCCGGTTTCTGAAAGGCTAGAGCCCTTATTTAGAAAATGTGAATTTCAAGAACAAGCAATAAACTTCAGTGGTAGAATTTCATCAAATGATTGTGCAAAGGAGATTATAGACATCCTTTTTTTGGCCCAAAGAAAAGAAGGAAAAGAGATAACTAACTCTGAATCTTGGCAGGTAGAGATTGGCCTTGCAGACCACTGTTCTACCCAAAGGTTGCTAATCACTGCCAAGAATGAACTTCAGGGAACTGGAACATAACACTGGATATTTATCCACCAGAGGGCAGCAGTGTCCTGTTACTAAAGCAAAATATGGGGGAGGTCAGAGATAAGCCTACAGAGCTCCAGAACACCACTGCAGTCTGCTGCCACTGCAGAGACAAAACCTTCCTTCTGGGCCCTCACTTTGCCCAAAGAAAGAAACCTGTTGCCTGCCCTTAATCAGACTAGGGTTCTAATCAGGTGAAATATTACACCAGAAATGTAGGATTTAATCACCCATCATCAAGTTCAAAGGCTTGTAGATTTCATTGGGTCATTAAAAACAACAACAAAATCTGGATCTAGTGGCTCCAAACTCAGTAACAACCACCAACACGGAGAAATAGCAGACAACCTTCCCTCTGAGTCCCAGATGAAAGTTAATCTTACCTCTGCTACCATACACACCACCTTAGCTTAATCATTCAATCTTCAAACAGCTGTTCATTTAAAAGAGACATAGACTCCTTTAAAAAAAAATTATTTTTAATTGAAGAATAATTGCTTTAAATAGTGTGTTGGGTTCTGCCATACATCGATATGAATCAGTCATAGGCATACATATGCCCCCTGCCTCTTGAACCTATCTCCCACCTCCCACCCCATCCTACTCCTTTAGGTTGTCACAGAGCTACAGGGTTGAGCTCCTTGTGTCAAGCTCCTTGTGTCATACAGCAAATTCCTAGTTCTCTTTTTGAATAAGGGATTCAACAAAACCCTGGATTTTACTTTATCTTTTGAATAATGGGAATAAACAAAATTTTAAAGCTCTTCCTTGAATATAAGACTCATAAGCATCTAAATATTTGATAAAACAGATAACTGAATTTGAATATTATAACCAGGATGAACAAAGCTAGAGGAGGTGATGGAATTCCAGTTGAGCTATTTCAAATCCTGAAAGATGATGCTGTGAAAGTGCTGTACTTAATATGCCAGCATATTTGGAAAACTCAGCAGTGGCCACAGGACTGGAAAAGGTCACTTTTCATGGCAATGCCAAAGAATGCTCAAACTACTGCACAATTGCACTCATCTCCAATGCTAGTAAAGTAATGCTCAAAATTCTCCAAGCCAAGCTTTAGCAGTACGTGAACCGTGAACTTCCAGATGTTCAGGCTGGATTTAGAAAAGGCAGAGGAACCACAGATCAAATTGCCAACATCTGCTGGATCATTGAAAAAGCAAGAGAGTTCCAGAAGAACATCTATTTCTGCTTTATTGACTATGTCAAAGCCTTGGACTCTGTGGATCACAATAAACTGTGGAAAATTCTGAAAGAGATGGGAATACCAAACCACCTGACTTGCCTCTTGAGAAACCTATATGCAGGTCAGGAAGCAACAGTTAGAACTGGACATGGAACAACAGACTGATTCCAAATTGGAAAAGGAGTACGTCAAGGCTGTATATTGTCACCCTGCTTCTTTAACTTCTATGCAGAGTACATCATGAGAAACGCTGGGCTGGAAGAAGCACAAGCTGGAATCAAGATTGCCGGGAGAAATATCAATCACCTCAGATATGCAGATGACACCACCCTTATGGTAGAAAGTGAAGAGGAACTAAAAAGCCTCTTGATGAAAGTGAAAGAGGAGAGTGAAAAAGTTGGCTTAAAGCTCAACGTTTAAAAAATGAAGATTATGGCATCTGGTCCCATCACTTTATGGGAAATAGATGGGGAAACAGTGGAAACAGTGTCAGACTTTAGTTTGGGGGGCTCCAAAGTCACTGCAGATGGTGATTGCAGCCATGAAATTGAAAGACACTTACTCCTTGGAAGGAAAGTTATAATCAACCTAGATAGCATATTGAAAAGCAGAGACATTACTTTGCCAACAAATGTCCATCTAGTCAAGGCTATGGTTTTACCAGTGGTCATGTATGGATGTGAGAGTTGGACTGTGAAGAAAGCTGAGTGCTGAAGAATTGATACTTTTGAACTGTGGTGTTGGAGAAGACTCTTGAGAGTCCCTTGGACTGCAAAGAGATCCAACCAGTCCATTCTAAAGGAGATCAGCCCTGGGATTTCTTTGGAAGGAATGATGCTAAAGCTGAAACTCCAGTACTTTAGCCACCTCATGCGAAGAGTTGACTCATTGGAAAAGACACTGATGCTGGGAGGGATTGGGGGCAGGAGGAGAAGGGGACAACAGAGGATGAGATGGCTGGATGGCATCACTGACTCGATGCACATGAGTTTGGGTGAACTCCGGAAATTGGTGATGGACAGGGAGGCCTGGCGTGCTGCAATTCATAGGGTTCAGTTCAGTCGACTGAACTGAACTGAATTGAACCAGGGCTAACATTATTAAAATAAGCATCAGAAGTCTATACTTTCAGGAAGTATGGTACAAACGATACCCAAAGGAGGGATATAGTATAATATGATCCTGAGAGTCTTTGCAGGAGAGATGGTGGGAAATACATTTTAACCAGCTTGGCTTATAGTTAAGCAGCCAGTTCAGGCTTTCCCCTACTGAAAATCCCACTCAGAGAAAAACGGCTTTCACTAAGTTTAGGAAATTTATTATAGCACAGTATGCCGCACTGTTCCCAAGAAAACAATCATTTACTTTATGGGAAAAAAAATCCCAATTCAGATCAAAACAAAAGAACTATTCATTGAAACAAAAAAGCACTGTGTTGTCTTTAGGTTTTAGGAAAACTAGGAATCATCTAGTCTTATAATTTCTGATAAATTTATAATTTATCTTTTCTGATGACTCAGAAAGAGAACAAGTTAAGTTGTTTATGTCATCATCACAAGTACAGGAATTATACTGAAAGAGATGGGAATACCAGACCACCTGACCTGCCTCTTGAGAAATCTGTATGCAGGTCAGAAAGCAGCAGTTAGAACTGGGCATGGAACAACAGACTGGTTCCAAATAGGAAAAGGAGTACATCAAGGCTGTATATTGTCACCCTGCTTATTTAACTTATATGCAGAGTACATCATGAGAAACACTGGGCTGGAAGAAGCACAAGCTGGAATCAAGATTGCCGGGAGAAATATCAATCACCTCAGATAAGTAGAGGACACCACCCTTATGGCAGAAAGTGAAGAGGAACTAAAAAGCCTCTTGATGAAAGTGAAAGAGGAGAGTGGAAAAGTTGGCTTAAAGCTCAACATTCAGAAAATGAAGATAATGGCATCTGGTCCCATCAATTCATAGGAAATAGATGGGGAAACAGTGGAAACAGTGTCAGGCTTTATTTTTTTGGGCTCCACAATCACTGCAGATGGTGACTGCAGCCATGAAATTAAAAGATGCTTATTCCTTGGAAGAAAAGTTATGACCCACCTAGATAGCATATTCAAAAGCAGAGACATTACTTTGCCGACTAAGGTCCGTTTAGTCAAGGCTATGGTTTTTCCAGTAGTCATGTATGGATGTGAGAGTTGGACTGTGAAGAAGGCTGAGCGCCGAAGAATTGATGCTTTTGAAATGTGGTGTTGGAGAAGACTCTTGAGAGTCCCGTGGACTGCAAGGAGATCCAACCAGTCCATTCTGAAGGAGATCAGCCCTGGGATTTCTTTGGAAGGAATGATACTAAAGCTGAAACTCCAGTACTTTGGCCACCTCATGCGAAGAGGGAACAACAGAGGATGAGATGGCTGGATGGCATCACTGACTCGATGGACATGAGTCTGAGTGAACTCCGGGAGTTGGTGATGGACAGGGAGGCCAGGTGTGCTGCGATTCATGGGGTCGCAAAGAGTTGGACATGACTGAGCGACTGAACTGAACTGAACTGAATTTTCACGTCATTGTTGTATATCTTTATAATTAGTTAAATCAAATTTTTCCAAATTATCACATGTATGTATCACATTACATACATTAACACATCACATTACATGCACATGTACTTTTGCATATGCAATTGTTAAAGGGTGATGTGCTTTTCAGTTATGGTTATGTCTCCATCTAGTGGTACGAATATATTTCAACTATTGATATTTGTACGAAAAAGAAACGTTTTATTTTCCTTATTTTCTATTTCTACACTATGAGACAGCTGCAGTGCTGAATAAATAGGAATTATTGCGCTTGTTATTGGGTACATACCATTAGAGTCTACACAATTTCTTTTGCTGTTATACTGGGAGGAAATACTATTTCCTGCTGAGTGTTTACTTTATTTAAATTTTACTTTCTTCTATGCAAATAATAGCAAGTTTTTGAAATTCTAACAAGGTCTTTTCCTAAAAAATATAAAATTATAATTTAAAAATATATAGTAAAGATGCTGGTACCTCTTAGTTATGTGATGAAGTCACTTAGCTACATGGCGATTTTATCAGCTCTGCAGTGTCCTTGCTCAGGTTTATTATCACTTTTATTAAAAATAGAAAGTTCAAATAGAAAATTTAATAGTTTGTAATTAAAGTATTTAATTTAATCAAATGAAGCTCTCCCTCATTTAAAAACTTTCTGAGTCTTCATTTCTTTATCCATAGCAATGTCAACAAATATTAGACAAGCCTGTAGTACTTCCTGTATTAATTATACACATGATCTCACTTAACCCTTCCTACAACTTGCCAGGAGAGTAGTAAAGGTGTTTATGACTCTGTTGTATAATGAAGAAAATATGGTGCGGAGAGATCTTATAACTTAACCAATCTCAATAAACAGACAAATGGCAGAGATAGAAATTTATGGTATATTTCCTAATTCAAAATTCATTACTTTTTACAGGACCTTTTCTCACTTACAATTATAAAGATTAAGTGAGCTAATATTCATTCGAATTCTTATGCCTAATAGGAAAGCAAGTTATTGTAAAAGTACATACTAAAGAGAATAATGAAGTCCCTAAATGTAAGAAGATTATGGGCAGATAATATAGAAATACTTCATGAAAGTAATATATATATATATATCAAGTTGAATTGAACTGATCATTTAAATTTTAAAAAATCTTCAAAAATTTGAAAGGATTTAAATACATATAATTTATACAAATTGCATATTTTTTGAGGGTCTTCTCTGATGGCTCAGTGCTAAAGAATCCAGCTGCCAATGCAGGAGACACAAGAAACACAGGTTCAATTCCTGGGTCAGGAAGATCCCTGGGTCAGGAAGATCCCGAGAGGAGGAAATGGAAAACCACTCCAGTACTCTTGTCTGGAAAAATCTCATGAAAAGAACAACCTGGAGGGCCACAGCCTATTGGGATTGCAAAGAGTCGAGCATGACTAAACAACAACAACAACAACAACAACAGCATATTTTTCTACCTCCCCACTCTTTTCCTACAGCTATCTTCTTAAAGCACTGTAGGGTGGATTACTGGTAGATTAAGATTTCTGATATAAATTAGAGGTAACTAGGAGAAGATGCTGTATAGATAAATTGACATTTGTTCATAACAGAAAAAAAGAAAGAAAACAGAAAAAGGAAAAGGAAGCAAACTGCGTGTCTGCATTTGTTTATCGTATGTAGAAGTCACCGTGCAAAGAAGTGTGCATGCAGGGGCTGGAGGCTGGCTGTAGAGAACAGTAAGATCAGGTTCTTTCTCTTGAAAAAGTTCTTGTTTCCTTCCTCCTACACTTCAATTTCTCATTTCACTTTATTCCCATCAAAGGAACTGTGACTTATATAAAATCATGAGACAATAGGAATAGAGAACAGAGATAAAAGTTGTCACATTTTCTGTTCCTGTCAAGCTTCTGTAGCATCAGAACAACTAATTTCCAAATCTACCTGGAGGTCCCTGTATTTAGTTGTACCTTAGGAACTCATTGCATATAGTTGTAGAAAAGTATATTCTGAGCATATACTCTATGAAGTAAATGAGTTGCAACCTCAGTTTCTCTCAATTTCTGCCTCCTGCCTTCCTCCTTCCCACTCCATGCTCCTTTTAGAGATGAAAAAAGAAAACAGTGTTTGTTGCTCAGTCATGTCTGACTCTATGCAACCTCATGGACTGTATGTAGCCTGCCAGGGTTGTTTGTCCATACAATTCTCCAGGAAAGAATACTGGAATGCATAGCCAATCCCTTCTTAAGGAGGTCTTCCTGACTCAGGTATTGAACCTGGGTCTCCTGCATTGCAGGCAGATTCTTTACAGTCTGAGCCACGATTAGGTCCTCCTTTTAGACATAATGAGAGGTAAAATTCAAAGAGCTAATCTTAAACACAGTCTTCCTTATCAGCATTACTAATAACAGAAGAAACTGGAATTACTTGTGGCCTTAAATCCAAATGGACATACACAAAGCTAATCACTGATTTTTATTTTAGGAAAAAAAATTGAGTTTGGAAATCTAGACTTTGTTCCTTCCTGTCATGGATAATAAATAAGTACTCTTGCCTGGGAAATCCCATAGACGGAAGAGCCTGGAAGGCTGCAGTCCATGGGGTCACTGAGGGTCAGACACGACTGAGCGACTTCACTTTCACTTTTCACTTTGATGCATTGGAGAAGGAGATGGCAACCCACTCCAGTGTTCTTGCCTGGAGAATCCCAGGGATGGAGGAGCCTGGTGAGCTGCTGTCTATGGGGTCACACAGATTCGGACGTGATTGAAGTGACTTAGCAGCAGCAGTAGCAGCAGCTCATATCTTTTTCTGCTCTTCGAAAGATCCCATTATGTTTGGACAAATGACTTCTCAACCAGAGGTTAATATTATCTTAATTTTCTTTCCCAAATAGGCCAACTTGGAGTATGTTCTCCAGCCCAGAAGAGCTTTTGAGTTGTATCTGGAAGAACATTAGCTGGGTGTTAGGAAATCAGATTCTAGCCCCAGTTGTCCTTGATTTGTGCTCACCTTCCTTTCAGGACCTTAGTGCTCTCACCTGCAAATTGAATAAGTTAAACTGAGGACTCTCAAAACTTTCTTCTGGCATTAGTAAGCTGATTCTACAGTTTAACTGAGATTTGGAAATGAATTCCTGACCTTTGCTTCAAAAGTCCCTGGTACTGGAGTGAGTCAATTCTCTGAGCAATCCTTGCAGAGAATCTGCTGCAAAAATAACTGAAGCAAGCTTGGATGTGAGTTCTTCCAGGACAGGATCCTTCCTCTACAATTAACATTTTCTTTTTCAACAAAGTTAGTCTTTCTTCTTCTTCTTCTTCTTCTTTTTTTTTTTACGTAAGTGCCAAAAGGATAAACTCAAGTTCAGGGATGTCCTGATCTGACTTTGGAGAATCCCATTATCATTTCCACTTTCCCTCTTTCTTAGGAAACTCTAATTTAAAATTTAAAAGTACATTTAAATCACAGATATCTGATTACATTTACTTTTTATATTTTTAGTATCCTTTTTTTTATCTTCCCTTGTGGCTCAGCTGGCAAAGAATCCACCTGTAATGCGAAAGACCTGGGTTTGATCCCTGGGTTGGGAAGATACCCTGGAGAAGGGAAAGGCTACCCACTTCAGTATTCTGGCCTAGAGAATTCAGTGGACTGTATAGTCCATGGGCTCACGAAGAGTCGGACACGACTGAGTGACTTTCATTTTTCAGTATTAGCCAGAGTTTTTTCTTTAAGGGTTCTTTTAGATCCCCTCTCTGAAGGAGGAGTCCCTCATGGGATGCAACATTGCCTGCCCTCTGCTCTCAATTTGACAACAGGCCCTTTAAATCTGTCATGCTTGTTACTGGGTCTGCCTCACTCCTAAAACCTGACTTTACCCCTTAGGACTTGCCCCTCCAGAGATCCTGGATACGTCTAGAGAGAGTTCCCTCAGATCCTGGTGTAGGAATCAGAAATGCAAACAAATTAACCCCCTGCTGTGCTCAAGTTTCTCAAATTCCTATCATCCCCCACCCTGCCCTCTCTCTGTGTCATCCTTAGTTAAATTGTCCAAAAAGCTATCCAGAGTCCCAAGTTTTCCAAATGATTCATTTCTCCTCAGAAAGCAACAAAAATTCCTTCAGGGAAGTCTGGAGTAACTCAGTTGCATAAGTTTCCAGTTCAGTGTCTTTAGGGATTTTTTTAAAGCAAAGGGGAAATGGAGTGCCTCCAACTACTGAAGTCTCCAGCTAGGAGGTCAGCTGGAGGCCCTTTCAGTCCTGCACTGCACAAGCCCTCTGGGACACCACCCCTTGTGGAGCTACAAGAAACAGGCATGAGATTTCAAGGCTCCCATAGCTCTCACCTCCTTCTTGTAGAAGGGTATCTGTCCCCTGCATCCCATTCTGCTTTGGCTCCAGATGCTGAGGCTGTCCCTGGGTGGTCCAAATACAGATCCTCAACAGTGCCACCGCCTAGTCCTTTGAGGTCCAGCACCCATACTTGTAAGATTTTCTTTCTTAGGCTGTTTGCTGGATATTTATTTTATCATTCTCTATGCTTCTTTATATATCTTGATCACTTAGTGATATCTACAAGATTTCAGAGGATTGGTTTTATTTTGTCACTTCCTTGGTTAGTGGGGGCTTCCCAAGTGGTGCTAGTGGAAAAGAACCTGTCTGTCAATGCAGGAGACATAAAAGACATGAATTTGATCCCTGGGTTGTGAAGATCCATTGGAGGAGGGCATGGCAACCCACTCCAGTGTTCTTGCCTGGAGACTCACATGGACAGAGGAGCTGGGGGGTGGGGGGCGGGGGGAGCTACAGATCATAGGGTCGTGTGGAGTCAGACACGACTGAAGCAACTTAGCATGCACAGGTTAGTTAATTGGAACATTGCTTCTATGAAGAGATATTATTTCTTATGAGTTTTTTTTCTAATGTACTACTTTAGGAATTATTTACATACTTAAATAATTAGCAAGAATCTTGAGTCAAATAAAAAAGGTGAAATTTTTGTCTTAAATTTCACCTTAAAGAAATTAAGCTTAATACATACAAGTTTTTAATAAACTTTTAGAAAGCTCCCTTGTGCTGTTTTCAATACACACTTATTCCATGCTGTATTTGGCTGGTCTTGCATTAAGAGACTCAGAGTGTACAAGTTAAAACAACGTGCCCCGTGCCATTTAAGTACATCACAATCAGATAAGGAAGTAAATTCACACACTAAAGTCTAACATTCTTGCTGGAAGAAAAAAATGGAGTGAATAATACATTCATCAAACGTTAAAAGCTATGATTCTGGAAACTGAGGGGAGAGATGATGAACTTCTTAATACTACACCTATATCAGGGCAATGTAGTCGACAGGACTGACTTCTGAAACTTTTCATCACATACAAAATAATTAGAAAAACTGGATACTACAAACCCAAATTAATTTTGAAAATACTTAACTGAACTTGAAATTAAGAATGAGAGATACCTAGGTAGAAGAAAGAATAGAATCTTCAAAATCAGTGTAGTAAGCAAGAGCTAAACCCAGTGACCCATGGAGGAGACAGAATGAAGTAAACCCCTATGTGGACTGTGGTTTTAAAACACATCAGGGTTTTAGACTTGAGTGCAAAGTCCCAGAGAACACTGACACTTAGAACTGGGCCCTTTCACACATCTGAGAGCCAGTCTATAAAATGAAAAGTAAAATACCCTGCCCACTATGCCAGTGAGGCAGTAAAGAAGCAAAAGGGAGGGAAAAAAGAAACAAAAGCCTGCCGCTAAACCTTAGTGTGTCGTATGAATTTGCATTATCTTGTCTATGTGGAAAACCCCAACTAATAAATTCTATAAACACTGAAACCCATGGGGCCTTGGCAAAGTCAAATGTGCTCCTGAACCACAGGGAACCCACAAAGTAGTATACTTCATTCTTGTGGAAACAACTCAACTGAAGAAGAGTTCCTAGTAAAAATGTGCAACCCACTAGAGGAGACTAAGAGCTAGGGATGAATGTGGTGGGAGAGAGAAAGAGGGCAAGATACAAAAAGAAAGAGAGAGAGAGAGTAACGAACTAGAGAAATCCCATTGAAAGAAATACAGATAATAGAAAAATGTGAGCATGTCTTAAGAATATTCACTATGTTCAAAGAGAAGGAATAGAAATTATATTGCAAGAATAACACATAGTAAAGAGGATCAGTTCAGTTCAGTTCAGTTGCTCAGTAATGTCTGACTCTTTGTGACCCCAACACACCAGGCTTCCCTGTCCATAACCATCTCCTGGAGTTCACTCAAACTCACGTCCATCGAGTTGGTCATGCCATCCAGCCACCTCATCCTCTGTCCTCCCCTTTTCCTCCTGCCCCCAATCCCTCCCAGCATCAGAGTCTTTTCCAATGAGTCAGCTCTTCACATATGGTGGCCAAAGTACTGGAGTTTCAGCTTTAGCATCAGTCCTTCTAAAGAACACCCAGGACTGATCTTCAGAATGGACTGGTTGGATCTCCTTGCAGTCCAAGGGACTCTCAAGAGTCTTCTCCAATACCACAGTTCAAAAGCATCAGTTCTTCAGCGCTCAGCTTTCTTCACAGTCCAACTCTCACATCCATACATGACCACTGAAAAAACTGTAGCCTTAACTAGACGGACCTTTGTTGGCAAAGTAATGTCTCTGCTTCTGAATATGCTGTCTAGGTTGGTCATAACTTTTCTTCCAAGGAGTAAGCATCTTTTAATGTCATGGCTGCAGTCACCATCTGCAGTGATTTTGGAGCCCCCCAAAATAAAGTCTGAAACTGTTTCCACTGTTTCCCCATCTATTTCCCATGAAGTGATGGGACCAGATGCCATGATCTTCGTTTTCTGAATGTAGACATCAGTCATGTTTAAAAAGAGCAAAACAGAAATTCTAAAAATTAAAAATATAATAATTGTCACTTTCATATATGGCCAGAGAGAATACCCAGAGCCAGATTTGCCCTGACCTGCCTCTTGAGAAACCTATATGCAGGTCAGGAAGCAACAGTTAGAACTAAACATGGAACAACAGACTGGTTCCAAATAGGAAAAGGAGTACATCAAGGCTATATATTGACACCCTGCTTATTTAACTTATATGCAGAGTATATCATGAGACACGCTGGGCTGGATGAAGCACAAGCTGGAATCAAGATTGTCAGGAGAAATATCAGTCACCTCAGATATGCAGATGACACCACCCTTATGGTAGAAAGTGAAGAGGAACTAAAAAGCCTCTTTTTAAAAAATTTTTATTTTTACTTTATTTTACTTTACAATACTGTATTGGTTTTGCCATACATTGATGTGGATCCACCACGGGTATACGTGAGTTCCCGAACATGAACCCCCTTCCCACCTCCCAGCCCATATCATCTCTCTGGATCATTCCCATGCACCAGCCCCAATCTTGATGAAAGTGAAAAGAGGAGAGTGAAAAAGTTGGCTTAAAGCTCAACATTCAGAAAATGAAGATCATGGCATCTGGTCCCATCACTGCATGGGAAATAGATGGGGAAACAGTAGAAACAGTGTCAGATTTTATCTTTTGGGGCTCCAAAATCACTGCAAATGGTGACTGCAGCCATGACATTAAAAGATGCTTACTCCTTGGAAGAAAAGTTATGACCAACCTAGACAGCATATTCAAAAGCAGAGACATTACTTTGCCAACTAAGGTCCGTCTAGTTAAGGCTATGGTTTTTTCAGTGGTCATGTATGGATGTGAGAGTTGGACTGTGAAGAAAGCTGAGTGCTGAAGAATTGATGCTTTTGAACTGTGGTGTTGGAGAAGACTCTTGAGAGTCCCTTGGACTGCAAGGAGCTCCAGCCAGTCCATTCTAAAGGAGATCAGCCCTGGGATTTCTTTGGAAGGACTGATGCTAAAGCTGAAACTCCAGTACTTTGGCCACCTCATGCGAAGAGTTGACTCATTGGAAAAGACTCTGATGCTGGGAGGGACTGGGGGCAGGAGGCAAAGGGGACGACAGAGGATGAGATGGCTGGATGGCATCACTGACTCGATGGATGTGAGTTTGGGTGAACTCCGGGAGATGGTGATGGACAGGGAGGCCTGGCATGCTGTGATTCATGGGGTCGCAAAGAGTCGGCCATGACTGAGTGACTGAACTGAACTGAACTGAACTGTAGTTGATAAAATATAGAGAATAATTGTTTTTATATTAAATATCAGCCTGAGAAAAGGGAAACAAATTAGCTAATCCCTACAATTGCTCTGGCTTCTATGTGATGACATATTTTGGATCACAACAGAGAGAGGAAATGTCCAAGCAGACCACAGTCAGCTGAAAGAATTTAAGGGAGGAAATCAATGTCCAGGGAGGCTGAAGTAGCAGGAGTTTCCTGGGAAGAGTGGAGAGAGCTACACATAGAAAGAGTTTCATAAATTCACCTGAGGGTCACCTTGCATCAGACATTGTAGAAGCAGCAGCATAGGATTGTGATCCTTGAAAGAAGGGAAACAGACAAGTTGAGCTTCACTGCAGGAACAGCTTGCTACCTGGAGATGGTTACCAAGCTACCATACTGGAAGACAGCAGTCTCACTGGGTTGACAGGCAGAGACTGGAGGTGGTATTGGCAAGACAACTAATATTTTGCAGGGTTGAGTGTCAGACAGAAAAGGAGCTGTATAGAAATCTACAGAGGGGTACTCTCAAGTGTTGGGCTGAGTGCTAGCTATATATGTATAACAGATTACTGAAGTCAGGGAAAAAATGCCGGAAAGACAAAGACAGAATATTCTTGAAGCTCAAAAGGCTGGAGATAATTTGTGTTCTCACTGAAAAGACCTCAACACATGGGCCATCAGTTAGAAGCCTGAAAGGATATTATTGTCTTATCACTGAGGCCAAATTACTTGAGTAAAGGGTATTTTGAATCAAGTTAATAAACCTTAGGAATGGTGGGGGGGCACATTTAATGATTCTCTTTAGGATTTTTTTTTAATTGACACAAAATTTACCACTGTAACCACATTTAAATGTACAATTCAGTGGCATTTTACACGTATATTCACCATATTATGTGACTGTTACCATATTCAGGTTCAGCCGCTTGCCTCTCAAAAGCAAATAATCAAGGGGCAAAAACTGGTAGAAAGGGAAGTTACTTCATTCAGAAAAGCTGGCAATGTAGGGAGAAAGTGGACTCATGTCCCAAGACCAACTCCAGAGATTCTTCTCAGTCATGACAGTTTCTAAAGGGAAAAAAAGGGGAAGAATCTGAGTGAAGCATCAGTGCAGGAGGTGAAGGTCTACATCATTTTCCATTGCATTCAGGCTGGCTGACTCCTCATGATCTTTCTTCAGATGTTGTCTCATCTGAGTTTCTGTCTGAAGAATTGCTAAGGGAGCTTCTGAAGGTGGAGACAATTACTTAATTCTTCATTACTACTACTTTTTATTTAAGGAAATAATCAACATTAGGAAAGATATTGTGTGCATTTAGTAGACCACACAATCAGGAGATAAGTTAGGTTACCTTGTGATCTCAATTTTTTAAAAAACAATGAACAATTGTTGTTGGAGTATAGTTGATTTAGAATGTTTAGTGCCTGCTATACAGCAAAGTGAATCAGTTATATATATATACATATATGTATAATATAAAGTGAATCAGTTATATATTTTATATACGTATTCACTTTTTGAAAGATTCTTTTCCAATATAGGTCATGGATGAAGCAGAAACTGGAGTTAAGATTGCGGGGAGAAATATCAATAATCTCAGATATGCAGATGACACCACCCTAATGGCAGCAAGTGAAGAAGAGCTAAATAGCATCTTCATGAAGATGAAAAGAGGAGAGTAAAAAAAAACCTGGCTTAAAACTTAACATTCAAAAAACTAAGATCATGGCATCTGGTTCCATCACTTCATGGCAAATAGATGCAGAAATAGTGAAAACAGTGAAAGACTTTATTTTATTGGGCTCCAAAATCACTGAAGATGGCGACTGCTGCCATGAAATTTAAAGACACTTCCTCATTGGAAGAAAAGCTAAGACCAACCTAGACAGCATATTAAAAAGCAGAGATACTACTTTGCTGACAAAGGTCTGTGTAGTCAAAGCCATGGCTCTTCCAGTAGTCCTATATGGATATGAAAGTTGGACCATAAAGAAGGCCGACACTGAAGAGCTGATGCTTTTGAACTGTGGTGTTGGAGAAGACTCTTGAGAATCCCTTGGGCTGCACGGAGATCAAACCAGGCAATCCTAAAGGAAATCAATCCTGAATATTCACTGGAAGGACTGATGCTGAAGCTGAAGCTCTGATACTTTGGCCACCTGATGCATAGAGCCTATTCAATACGGGTTCTGTTCATTATGGGAATAGAGCTGGGAAAGATTGAAGGCAGGGGAAAAGGATGACAGAGGGTGAGATGGTTGGATGGCACCACTGACTCAATAGACATGAGTTTGATCAAGCTTCAGGAGATGGTGAAGGACAGGGATGCCTGGTGTGCTGCCGTCCACGGGGTCACAAGAGTTGGACGTGGCTGAGTGACTGAGCAACAACAACAACAACAACAACAACAACAGCCTCAACAGATTATTTAGTAAAGTTCCCTGTGAAATACTATAGGGCCTTATTAACCATCTACTTTATATATAATATTGTGTACCGGTCAGTCTCAGTTTTATAACTAAGTTATAAGTGAAACAGAAACGCAGGATGTCAACATGGGTCTGTATCATCTCTTTGCTGACATTTTAAATTGCCCAGTTACATACAGGAGCAGATCAAGCTACAGATATTTTGATGCCTACAAATATATAGATTGTTATGAGCAATAAGCTTAGCATCATTATCTTGAGGCTAGTTCCTGGAAGTGTGCTAGCCATAAATGGCATAGATGGAGCAATGTATGTCATAGCTAGAGTCTGGTCATCATGCAGCTAGTCTTTTTCATCTGGTGGGAGTTATAGTATCTGTAAAACTACTCAAGAATATGCATAGAGTCTGTGACCCTGTCATCCTAATCATTAACTACAAAGCTTGCTCTTTTGTGACTTTGGGAGACCTGGGAGACTTCATCTTTTCTACAACGAAAGACAGAGGGCATAGAGGGGTCTTTTTACTTGGGAAAGGGGCTGTAGGTTTCTGCTGGGTTACACAGCTATCATCACCATCCACTTTTTGAAATTATTCATCATTCCAGACTGAAGCTCTGTATCCATTATAACTTCCTGTTCTCCCTTCCCTTTAGGCCTTGGTAATCCTTATTCTACATTCTGTCTCTGTGCAGCTGCCTATTTTAGGTACATTATATAAGTGGAATAATACAGTATTTGCCCTTTCATGTCTACTTATTTCACTTACATAATGTCTTCAAGCTTCACCCATTGCAGCTTGCCAGAATTCCATTCTATTTTATTGGCTGAATAATATTCTATTTCATGTATATCAGTTCAGTTCAGTTCAGTCGCTCAGTTGCACCCGACTCTTTGCGACCCCATGAACTGCAGCACGCCAGTCCTCCCTGTCCATCACCAACTCCCGGAGTTTACCCAAACTCACGTCCATCGAGTCGATGAGGTCGTCCAGCCATCTCATCCTCTGTCGTCCCCTTTTCCTCCTGCCTCCAATCCCTCCCAGCATCAGAGTCTTTTCCAATGAGTCAGCTCTCCACGTGAGGTGGCCAAAGTACTGGAGTTTTAGCTTTAGCATCATTCCTTCCAAAGAACACCCACAGGATTGATCTCCTTTATTTATTTATTTTTTAAAAAAGAAATTTATTTATTTTAATTGGAGGCTAATTACTTTACAATATTGTATTAGTTTTGCCATACGTCAACATGAATCCGCCACGGGTGTACACGTGTTCCTAGAATGGACTGGTTGGATCTCCTTGCAGTCCAAGGGACTCTCAAGAGTCTTCTCCAACACCACAGTTCAAAAGTATCAATTCTTTGGCACTCAGCTTTCTTCACAGTCCAACTCTCACATCCATATATGACCACTGGGAAAACCATAGCCTTGACTAGACGGACCTTCGTTGGCAAAGTAATGTCTCTGCTTTTGAATATACTATCTAGATTGGTCATAACTTTTCTTCCAAGGAGTAAGCGTCTTTTAATTTCATGGCTGCAAGTCACCATCTGCAGTGATTTTGGAGCCCAAAAAAATAAAGTCTGACACTGTTTCCCCTGTTTCCTTATCTATTTAAAAGTTTTTACTTTGTATTATGATATAGCTGATTAACAGTGTTGTGATAGTTTCAGGCAAACAGTGAAGGGACTCAACCATACATATACGTGTATCCATTCTCCCCCAAACCCCCCTCCCACCCAGGCTGCCACATAATATTGAGCAGAGTTCGATGTCTTTATACAGTAGGTCCTCGTTGGTCATCCATTTTAAATATAGCAGTGTGTACATATCTATCCTAAATTCCCTAGTGATCCCATACTGTTTTTAAAAGATTCCATTTTCTGTTAATGGATATTTGGATTATTTCCACATTTTGGCTATTGTGAATAAGGCTGCAATAAGCATTGGTGTACAAGTGTATGTTGGAGTCTCTGTTTTGAAATTTTTGGGTGTGTCCCTAGAAGTAGAATTTCTAAATCATATGATAATTCTATGTTTACTTTTTTGAGGAACTGCCAAATTGTTTTCCACAGGGGCTGTTCTATTTTTCATCCTTGTCAGCAATGCATAAGGGTTCCGTTTTCTTCATGTTCTTTAAAAAAAATTACTTAAGTCAATTCAGTTTTTAAATATTTCCAGCCAGTAGGTTGAAAATTCCTCTTCATTTCTTCTTGTGCCCCCTCACCCACCCCAGGGATGTACTGAGGTCCAAGGAACAAGGTGTTAGGATTTGGGCCCTTAAGTCACTGAAATGTTATTTGCTACTGACTGAATGCTTCAGAATTGGAAGCTTTCTGTTGCTTCCACCACCTTTGAGACATGGGGCATTCTTGGAAAGCAGGGAATCCCAGAGTCTCTAAGTTCAGTTCTTACATGTAGCATACAGACATTTCCTCTGAGGTCATACAAGACCCCCATATTATCAGAAAGCCCATCCTGGTGCTTGGTACTCTACAACACTCAGACCACTCGTTCAGTCTCTAGAAATCATTTTGCTCTCTGGGGGCAAGTTTCATCTCCTCCTGTTGTTTCTTCCAAATCTCCAGTTTCTCTTAAAAATTTTGCAAACCTGTCCACCTTCAAAACACCAGAAGTCTTGTGTGCAGCTTCTGTTTTCCGGCCAACCACATACTTTCCCAGAAACAAGGAAGTTCGAAGTCATAGTCAGTTACCTGATCAGTTCAATAAGGGAAGGAAATAGGGAGATTTGGTGGGGAGATTATTAATATTTTAAAGTATTATCCAGACAAATAAACATTACAAATTAAAATTTATGCTTATTTTGGAGAAAATTTGAGAAATACAGTAAATAGAAAGAAAAAATAGAAATTATTTATAATCATAGCACCTAAAGTTAACATTTTGAAAACTAATCTTCCAATTTTTCTCTAAACACAGAAATGTACTTTACAACTTTAAGTTCATACTATATATTTTATCTTTCAATATGCTAATCACCATTTCTCAAATAACTAGATAAATATGTTAAACTAATTTTTCATATGATTTCCAAAAATCTAGTGTCTTCTCTACTAGTTCTGGGGTTTCTGAATGACAGAGAGCCTGCTTCTGGTTATTTATTTTTCACTTGCTATTTCTGGTTTTATCTAAACACCATATGTTGTCCAATATAACAATCACTGTCCATATGTGGTTACCTACATTTAAATTAGTTAAATTAACATAAACTGAGAATTTAGTTCCCCAGTCACATTAGCCACGTTGCAAATATTCAGCAAGCACATGTGCCTACTGGCTCTCATATTAGAACAGACAGACCTAGAGCACTGTATCACTGCAGAATGTTTTATTGGGCAGCACTCCTGAGGATCAATGAAACTCATCTGACTGCAAGGGTACAGTTCCCTTGCAACTGTACCATTTCCTCTCGTAACTTAGCTCCCACTGCCACATTCCCCTGAACACAAAAAGCACATTGCTGCTAGACTGCTAGATGTTAAAAAAAAAAAAAAAAAAGGGTATAGTTATAAACGTTTAGCAATAGCAGAGGCTTCTTTGGTGGCTCAGAGGTAAAGTATCTTCCTTCAGTGTAGGGGACTTGGGTACAGTCCCTGGGTCTGTAAAGTCCTCTGGAGAAGGAAATGGCAACCTACTTAAGTATTCTTGCCTGGGAAATCCCATGAATAGAGGAGCTTGCTGGGCTACAATCCATGGGATTGCAAAAGCCAGATACAACTTAGTGACTAAACCACCACCATCAGTAATAGCAGAGGAATTATTGCAAAAAAATAGGAAGTGACTTAAAACCAAATAATGGGTGTCAGTGTTGCTCAAGTTCACTAACCTGCAGGCCCAGTGTATAAATCCAGCCAACTAGTTAACCAACCAACTAGTTAGTCAGTTCTGCAACTGATGGGTAAAGCGTCATTATCTTTTTGTCCAAATGTTATCTTGTCTTGAATATTTATTATTCTCTTGAGTATTATTGAGTATTATTTAGAGTTTTGAGTACAGGTTTTGAGTATTATTTATTCTCTTCTAATGAAAAACTCTGTGTATATAAATAAATATATTTTGTAAAGTTAAAAATTAATATCAAATATTCTTATGAAATTAGATGCCCATTTTTATTACAAGAGCAACTCTTCCTTAGTCCCTGGCCTGCAGTTATAGTCTTGACTTTCTTTTTGCTCTTCCCTGAGAGGTAGTTGCAGAACATTTATTGCAGTGTTAACTAACCTTTCTATCTTTTAGGCTGCCAATGAATGCATAAACTTAAAACCCCTGTTACATTAATATGCTGTGGAATTAGGCCCCTAATTGTCTAAATCTCCCCATATATGGACTGGCCCATGGTCTTCTCTTATAGAACCAGAGAATCTCCTTCATAAACCTTTCCTAAACAAAAGGGCTTTTTTTCCCTAAGAAGAATTTTGCCATTCTTCTAAAATGCTGAAGAAATTTGTTTTTATAACTGACAGTTCTTTTCTTTCTGCTTCATGCTGCTTGTTTCACTTCTCAATATTTCATAAGTACTGTCATAATTATTTTTGGTGAAAGTCTGTAATGGTTCTTGGCTATATTCTTTACTTAACTATCTCTTGATGTTGTATATTCAGGATATTTCTCCAAGCTAGATTTTTAGGAGTAGAATCATTTGATCCAGAATAATTTAGCAAGTATTCAGTATTCTTCCACTGTAGATGAGTTTACAGCCCTATGCTTCACCCAAGCTACTAGCTTTGGTCAATGAAACTTCAGTACATTTGACAGAAGTAGAAATCTTAAATGTGCTTCTGCTGTTTGGATTGTCCTCTGGCGCTTCAATAATCTGTCATGAAAAGAGCATATTCTGTGTAGCTACTGACATTCAGACTTGACCCTAGAATAAAAACATGGGAGTATGGCTGAATCCAACCCATAGCCTAGAACCAAGCTCAGCTGACTCTTTCTAAAGCAGAGTCACCAGCTGAACTCATCCTAGATCAACCAACCTGCAGTCTACCTGAAGAAGCATGACCCTGGGAAAAAAGTACTGGGTAAAATGATAATGAATTTTAGCATAGGTAGTTACATAACATTTATTGCAGTGTTAACTAATGAATACACTTTTCTTATGATGGTTTGCATTCAGTAATAAGGTTTTCAAAATGTTTTTGAGTCAAGAGTTCTAAACAAACTTTTACAATGACTAAATAAATTTTAATTACACAGTCAGGACCAAAAGCTAAATTAATCTTACCTAAATGAGACTAAAATACTACAACTCAAAGCATTAACTTTATAGTTCCAAAGTCTTTTAACACCCAAGAAAGAGTCACTGTGATGATTTTCAAATGCATACTCTTAAGGTCTTTACCCCTGGAGCACAATAATAGGTGTCCGCAAGAAAATATCTGGGTAACTTGCTAAGCAGATTCCAGCTGCTTAGCATACACTGGACAAATATGAACAATTCCAAGCTTAGGACATCTGTAAACAAGCGTATGTGCCTCATGCAACTGTGGAGGAATGTATTTCTTTTCCTCTTTTTCATCAGCCCATAGAGCTAATTTTAATGGAAATGAAGAGACCCTAAAGACTGGCCCATTGATTGATTCTAAATGCATTGGAGAGCATGGAGAAAAAAAAAAATGATACGCTCAATGCTCTCTCTACAGTCTCAATTCAAGGTTAGTACAGGAACATGAAGAAAAAATTTGGATGTCATGAAAGAAATTTATCTTTTATAGCCAGAGTCAACATTTCTGAAAAACAAACCTACAGTCAAATTCTAAGTGTAGTCGAGTTACAGAGTAATAAGAAATATTTACCTTGAAGAAGTTTTAATGAACTTCCCAGAGAAATGCATATTGATGCTCATCAAGACCTACCTCTGCCAGCTCTCATTTCTTCTAGATCTATAACCATTTTTAACTTCTATCAGTTGTCATGGCTTGGGTACATATGTGACCTGGGAGGAGGTACCATATGCATGAAAACAATTTCAGGCTTTTTCTAATTTATATCCATAGTGAGTATAAATTAGAAAATGGGAGTGAGTCCTAATACTGTTGGATCAGGGTGAAAGAAATACAAGATAAGGTAATATTTTACCAGATTTCACAATAAGAAAAAATGCTGATTTTGATGTATTTGCTTAGGGAACTTGGAGTGACTCTAACATGTTGGTTGACTTAAACCTGGACCCCAAAGTGGTCCATTCTGGATAAAATTGAAATGCCAGAATTTCCTTGGTATATTGTAGAGGAGGGTGTATAAATACAAGAAAATTTCTGCATCTGGTAAAGACAAAGGAATAGGAATGAGATTTACTCTTCCATCTGTAACAATGTTTAAAATATATAAAATAGTCATTTGGAAGATATTGGCTATGACAGAACAAAGAAAAGTGATCCCTGTGAGGTGGAATGCAATAAACTCCATGAGTTGAGAAGATAATATTGAGTCCTGGTAGACCAGGACAGAGATGAAGGAGAGAGATTAACAAAATGAGAACTCTAGAGATCTGTAGAGGATCTGCTTGAGTGTTCAGCTGAATAACAATTAATGTGAGAAAAATTTCTGTGGCCAAGGAAAGAGTCACCCCCTAAATTAGTTGTAACAAGGCCTGCTGCTCACAAAAGGTCAGGGACAATGTCTGTCCTCAGAGACTTGACTGGAAAATCCTCAAAATTCATGGGGTATTATGTAGAATACCAAGTGTTTTTAGCCCTAAATTGAGCACTGCTCTGGTCTCATCCTAAAAAAAAAAAAAAAAAAAAAAAAAAATCTTAAAAATAAGATGCAATAAAATCAGATGGTTTTTAGGTAAGTAAATTGCACCTAAAACAAAGCTCAAGAATATATAGAAGTACAAAAATACCCATCATTCAACAAGGTAAAATTCATAATTTCTAACATCCGATAAAAAATTACCAGCTATGTAAAAAGCAAGAAAAACAGTCCGAATTGAGGAAACAAATCAATCAATTGAACATACACAGAATTAATGCAGATGTTAGAATGAGCAGGCAAGGACAGTAAGACAGTTACTATAGCCGTATTTCATATGTACTAAAAGATAAACCAAAGCATGAAAGGTATTTTTTAAAAGATCGAAGCTGAAATTCTACAGGTGAAAATGAATATCTAAAATGAAATATATAGTGGATAAGATTAACAGATTAGACATTGCAGAAGTGATTAATAAATATGAAGACAACATTAAACTATCCAAATGAAATAAAGGAAAAACAAAAAAGGGGAGTATGTTTGAGCTGTGGGATAACTTCAAGTGGCCTAATATACATGCAACTTGAGTTCTTAAAGAGGAGGAAATAAGAGAAGAGAAAAAATTATTGGAAGAATGAATCGTCAAAAATTTTACTAATTTGATGAAAAACATTATGCAGATAAATTCAGTGAATCCCAAGTACAAGAAATATGAGGAGAAAAGCTCCACCAAGGCCCATCATAATCAAAGTGCTCAAAACTAATTATAAAGAGAAAATCTTAAAAGTAGCCAGAGACAAAGACCCTATGCACAGAGAAGTCATAGTAAAGATAATAGCAGGTTCATTGTAATAGACAATACAAGCAAGAGTAAGATGCAGCAATGTCTTTAAAAACTGAAAGAAAAAACAATCTGGAATGCTATACCCAGTTAAGGCTTTTTAGACATACAAAAAATGCCGTAAGTCCATCATCATCAGACCCATACTGAGAGAAATGCAAAAGGAACATTTTCAGGCAGAAGGAAAATATTGAATGGAAATATTGACCTACACAAAGGAATAAAGAGTACCAGACTGGTAATTACCTTTGTAAATATGTAAGTTTTTATTATTCAAACATTAAGGGGTATTGGAATTCTGAAATGGATTATGTACAAGCTATTAATATTTCACATAATATATCCCATGGGAACATCCAGAGGATGGTACCTTCCCAAAAGCTAGAGAAATACATTGGTGGGAGAAATTTCAAGATTCTTTAAGTCTTCTGTACTATATTTTCTTTGAGGGCCAGAGATTCTGACATGTTTCAATGGTAGGAAAAATGGCAGGAAATTCTGACATTTTTCAACGGTAGATTTCTGAAATGCCTCTTTGAATTCAGTGGGAATAATTGAATCCTGTAGTGGTGGTAAGGGTCAAGTAATATCACTTATTCAACAGAGACTAGATAGCAATTATAATTAAAATCAATGTCAAAGCAGTAATAAGAAAGCATTGACCCACAGATGTCCTAGGCTTTGACTAATGGATTAAAGTTGTCCTTTTGACTGACACAGGTGAATGATAAGTGGAGCTTTGAACTAAGGTCCATATCAAAGCAAGCTCATGTGGTCCCTGGATACATTTAAAAGACATTTTCCAATTTTTGAATGCATGGTTGAAATATACATACTCAACAACTGGCAGAACCCAAATACTGTTCCTTTAATTGGCATAGTGAGAGTTATTCTGATAGGAAAGCCAGAGAAGATGGCTTGTGGAAACCCTTTGTACTTCTACTACTACCAAAAAAGTGAACCAAAAGCAATTTGTTTCCCTAAGAAATTGCAGAGCTTAGTGAACCATCGGAGACTTGAAAGAACTGGAGATTATGATTTCTACATCATCATCCAACTCACCTCTTTGGCCTATGAGGAGAAAAATGGTCATAAAATTATTAATATATAGGCTTATCATTAACTTAATGAGATGATGACTCCAGCTGATGGTGTCAACTGACACAGTCCATCCTATCTGCTATGTAGCTGTTGATTCAGAAAAATATTTTTCCTTTTACCTGTTTTACCACTAGAAGTAGTTTGTTTTCACCTGGAAGTGCCATCAATTCATCATTTCTGTTCTACCTATTACATCAACTCTCAATTTTCCTGTCTTAATTAGTCCGTAGTTCATCTTTCCATTCCAAAGAATATTATAGTCCTGTGGCATAACTTAAGAACAGAGAGAAAGCTAGGAGGATAGTGGTAGAAGGCAAAGCTCAGAAAATTGGCAAGGGCCAGACAATTCAGCTTCTTGTACATTAAGGATTTCAAAGATGTTAAAGATTTTTGTCTTTAGGTTAAAAACAATGGAAAGTCTTTAAACTTTTAAAAACTCAAGGGATTGGTAAAGACGGCAATATTTTTTAAAATTGTTATTTAAATAACAATAAGAAACATTCTATCTAAGAAGAACAACATGAGGATAGCTTTCTGAGGAGATCACTAGGTATATTGTCAAAAATGGATTAGAATGGTGAGGAACAAGAATTGAAGAGAAATTAATTAAGGAACTAGTACATTATTTCATGTTAGAGATGGTGGTAGCTTAGAATACGGTGCAAACGATATGGAAAATATGAATGGATATAAAAGAATAAAGAATAGATGGGTCTCAAAGATGAGTAACTTTTGGAGTGTGACAAGAGTCCAGTATCGTGGGTGAATCTGAGAGTTTTAAGTTATGCATCTGAGTGCATTGTGTAACTATTCAATGTGATTAGAAAGATTGGAGAGAGCAGTGAGTTTTAGAGGAAATCTGGTGTTTGACATATTGTGACTGAAGGATACATATGGAGATGTGAAACAAGATACATACTGTTTTAGAAGAGAGGTGTGAGCTAGATTTAGAATTGCTTAAGTTATATACATATACTTGGTAAATTATTTATTTGCCTATAAAAATGTAATAGAATGTGTAGAGAGACCAGGCTTCAGCCTTGAGAAATTTAAGCATCTAATTAACAAGCAGAGGAAGATGAATCTGCAGAAAAAAGGTTTAGTTATAGAAAGAATGACCAGACAGCTAGGTAGAAAACCAGTAGATGATACTATTCATGGAAACCATGGCACTGTTTCAAGAAGTAAAGTGAAGTTAACAATGCTAACGTGTACCAAGAGCTGGAAAGCGTCCATTGGCTTGGCAATATGGAAGGGACTGTTAACCTCAGAGGCCAAATTAGATTGAATATCAGTAAACAGTATTGAAACAAATAGGAATCTATAACTCTTTTAAGAGGTTATAACTTTGACTCTGAAAGTGAGGGGAAACATGGAGATGGAGGTGTTAGCTAGAATGGGGTCTGACTATAGAGGCAAAAATACACTTTAAAACATTTTTATGCATGTTTAAATGTCACTGGGAATGACACAATGTTAGGAATCACTTTAACATGCAGAAAAGAGGAATTATTTGGTAATGTAATGTTTATGAAAAATAAGGAAAGAGTAGAATCCAAGACCCATGTGAAAAGATTGATTTTAATTAGAAGGTCAGACTGGAAAGAAGGAAAAGATGAGCGCAGATGGAGATTCATAGAATTGGTTAGTAGGAAATTGGGAGAATATATCTCTTATGGCTTACAAGTGAAGAAGGAAACAATCTCATCTGCTAAAAATGATCTGAAAAAGCAAGAAAGAGGCAGTGTGTTTGGAAGGGTGGGGGTGTAAAGAAGATACAAAATAATCATTGAAAAAGTAAATTAACAAGAAGAAAAAAATTGTAAGGTTGCTATGCAAGGTGGAAGACCCATTTGAAACTGGTTACACTGAATCAAAAAAAAATCACATCTATTTCTGCTTCATTACCTGTGCTAAAGCCTTTGATTGTGTGGCTCACAACAAACTCTGGAATATTCTTAAAGAGATGGGAATTCCAGACCACCTTACCTGCCTCCGGAGAAACCTGTATGCAGGACAAGAAGCAGCAGTTAGAACTGACATGGAACAGCAGACTTGTTCAAAATTGGGAAAGTAGTATAACAAGGCTGTATATTGTCACTCTGCTTATTTAACTTATATGCAGAGTACATCATATAAAATGCTGGACTGGATGACTCACAGGCTGGAATCAAAATTGCTGGGATAAATATCAACAACCTCAGGTATGCATATGATACCACTTTAATGGCAGAAAGTGAAGGGGAATTAAAAAGCTTCTTGAGGAAGGTGAAAGGAGAATGGAAAAGCTGGCTTAAAACTCAAAACTGAAAAATTCAAAATTTGAAAAACTTAAAATTCAAAAAATGAAGCTCATGACATCTGATCTCATCACTTCTTGGCAAATAGATGAGGGGACATGTGGAAACAGTGTCAGGTTTCCTATTCTTGGGCTCTGAAATCACTGTGACCAGTGACTGCAGCAACAAAATTAAAAGACTCTTGCTCCTTGGAAAGAAAGCAATGACAAACCTAGAGAGTTTGAGACATGACTTTGCTGACAAAGGATCATATTGTCAAAGCATTGGTTTTTCAGGTAGTTATGTATGGATGTGACAGTTGGATCATAAAGAAGGCTGCGTCAAAGAATTGATGCTTTTGAACTATGGTGCTGGAGAAGACTCTTGAGAGTCCCTCGGACAGCAAAGAGATCACACTAGTCAACCCTAAAGGAAATCAACCCTGAATATTCATTGGAAGGACTGATGCTGAAGCTGAAGCTCCAATATTGGCCACCTAATGCAGGGAGTTGACTCATTGGAAAAAATACTGATGCTGGGAAAGATTGAGGGCAAGAGAAAAAGGGGACAACAAAGGATGAGATGGTAAGATGGCATCACTGACTCAAAGGGCATGAGTTTGAACAAACTCAGGGAGATAATGAAGGACAGGGAAGCCTGGTGTGCTATACAGTCCATGGGATTACAAAGAGTTGGACACAACATAGCGACTGAACAGCAACTCTGGATTTGTCTGCCTTTGCAATGTGCAGTTGAAAAAGTATGTGCAGAGAAAGAGGAATATAGGGCGGATTCAGATTTGGGGCTTTCTAAACACTTACAAGAAAGCAAAGAGGCAAAGGAGCATTTGTTATTGGCAGGACTGCTATTGAATTTGAGCTCTATAGTCTCTAGATTAATTAAGGAACTGAAGAAAGGGTGGGCAGGTGGATTAGGAGGAAAGAGAAGCACAACAGAAAGTCCTGTGCAGTCAATCAAAGGTCAAGAATGAGTGGTTAAGTAAGCAAGCTGAACGTAAAGGAAATTATAGACAGAGAACAGGATGTTTGAATTAGTAATTTTGTGTGCAGTGTTGTGGTGTAATATTATGATGTAACAGAGTCTGGGGTGTTACCAAGGAAGTAATTTGTTGGGGAGAATCTACTTTAAACCATGCTAAATTTTAATTTCACTCTTCCAAGTCAATAAAATGACAATGATCACTTTTAACCCTGACACTTGGCATTTATATTATAAAAAAATAATAAATCCACTAGGGATAGCTTTGCATGTTCAGTCTCTGAATTCATTCTCACAGACTTCATTTACATGTGTTCATCTGCTGGCAACTGTAAAGTTTTATATTTAGAGGGCACACTTCCTCTCAATGGCATTCAAATTTCTCTTACCCATTAGCCAGAGTTTCCTAAGTCTGTGGTTTCACAACCTTGGTTGATCATCAGAATCACCTGTGGAGTTTTTTTAATTCATAAATTCCCACCTGCCCAGGGTTAACCACACTCAGTAGTTCTCAGGTGGGGCGTGGGAAATCTGTATATTAAACAAAAGCTACCCAAGTAATTCTGACAATTTGCTAGGGATGGCAACCACTGCCCTGAGGGATGGGGGGAAATATCCTGCCTCTGACTTACCAGTTCCTCAATACAAACTTCTGGAGCTAGACATGTCAAGGAAAGCAGCTAGAGTTCCACAGATTATAAACAAATGCAGCCAAAATTTACATTACATGGAACTAATTTATGTATTTTTAAATAATGAAAATATTGACATTCTGTTATTTTGCCTTCTTATTGTCCTTAATTAAGAAAGGAGAAGAGTTTCACAATTTCTCTATTATAGGAATAATACCTAGAGAATAATATTATTGTAACATTACCATATAATAGCTGTGTGATAGACTTTACTGTAAAATGGTACAGTTTTTTGATATCTATTTCAACATTTTCTTTTTAAAAATATTCTCCTCCATATCTGATCTTTGGAGACTGAAAAAAGAGAGAGGACTTGGAAAGCTATTGTAGAAGACTACATTAGAGATGATGGTGGCAGAAACTACAAAAATAGTAAAAGGAATCCAAAGAAGAGAAAAAGTTGAAAGTGATTTATTAGACAAGATAGATACAATTTGGCATTAGGGATGGTACATTCAGATTTTTATTGGAGTTCTAAAACTAACTGTGCATGAGTTATATCTTTAAGTGCCACAAAGTACAAATGTTTTTATTTTGGTTTAAAGATTGTACATTTGGCTTATTTCAAATTATATGATTATTCCTAATACTAGCTTATTTTTTAACCAAAAACAATCAGAGACTTAAAACCAAGTTTCAAAGTTGCTGTTGTCACAAACACTGTTTAACTTAAGAAGGACCAGAAAAAGAAGAATTGAGAAACAAGTGCACTGTACCTTGGTTCCTATTTCCTATGGGAAGTCTTAAAAGAATTGAAGATAAAACTCATGGGGGAAGGGAGGAAGTGAAATTAATTTTGTAAGTCAGTTTAACCAGAGAACATCTAGAATAAAATGGTAATAAGACTCACCAACTACAGGCAGAGGAAAGCAAACCCTTTTAATGTTCGCATGTAAGGAAATAGAATTCATTGACTATGAAACACTACTGTGAACGTATGCATGGCCTACTAATTTGTGCTTAAGTTAAACTCATTTTATTTTTACCTTAATCCTTACAAAATAATTATTTCTTGCAGTTGATAGCTCACCCTAAATGGAAACCTGACTTTGGCTCAATAGATGACTTGGAAGAATTATTTATGGCTTGTGTATAAAATGTGTGATTGATATGTAGTAAGAATGAATAGGGGTTTCCCTGGTGGCTCAGTAGTAAAGAATCCATTTGCAATGCAGGAGCCACTGGAGACTCAGGTTCGATTTCTAGGTCAGGAAGACCCCCTGGAGGAGGGCATGGCAACCCACTCCAGAATTCTTGCCTGGAGAATCCCATGAACAGAGCCTGGCAGTCTAAGTCCACAGGGTCACAAAGAGTCAGACATGACTGAAGTGACTTAGCACGGATGCACAAGAATGAATAAACAGAGCTAGTTGAAAGGATGAGGATCCAAAATAATATTGACTTGAACTGAAAAATTCAGTTCAAGTGAAACATGGAGAATACTGTAAATATAACTATAAATCCTGTGTGCTCAATTAATTTTTAAAACATTCAAATGTATAAGGTCAGTATGGAAATTAACATGGCTTAAGAGCAGCCCGGGTTAGAACAACTTCAGGATTTAATTACCTCAATATTAGCCAATAAAATGATTATACAGTCTAAACCACTACTGCTATCTTGGAACACATTAACTCAAGCATAGTGATCAGGAAAAGAGGAATGATAAGTTCATTCTTTTCTTCACTGTTAATACTGAAAAATGTTGCAATCAGCTTTGCCTATTGTAATTTAGAAAGAGCATAAGCAAATCGGGTTGTATTCAAATGTGGATGAAGACAATGGTACAAAAACTTGAATCCATAATTAAAGTTAGCAAAAGAAGCAAAATACTTGGCCTATAGAAGAGAAAGACACAGCTGGTGTCAAATATGTGAAGGAGAATTATTATTATTTGTTTTTAATTAATTTATTTTAATTGGAGGCTAATTACTTTACAATATTGTGGTGGGTTTGCCATACATTGACATGAAACAGCCATAGATGTACACGTGTCCCCATCTTGAACCCCCCCTCCCACCTCCCTCCCCATCCCATCCCTCTGGGTCATCCCAGTGCACCAGCCCTGAGCACCCTGTCTCATGCATCAAACCTGGACTGGCAATCTGTTTCACATATGATAATATACATGTTTCAATGCTATTCTCTCAGATCATCCCACCCCCTCCCAAAAAAAGAATTAGATTCATTCTGTGTAGTTCCAACTGATAAGACTCAGATAGGCCAATGGGTGAAAAGAGCAGGTAGGCAAATTTTGTCTACATGCCCAAGCAAGTATAAATGGCTTAACAAATTTTGGCTAACAGGGAACGAGTAAACCTCTTTGGGGATAATACTAACACAGAAAGTCTTGCATAAAGTATCAGAATATAATGTTAAATGGCCTTCAAAAATTACTCAAATATTGGTGCCAAACTGACCACATCCAAACAATCATCTGGGAGATCATTAAACGCAAAAGTTCTAGATTCTTCACCTGGGGCTTCTAAGTTATTTGGACTTAGTTGTGTTGTGGCACAGGACCCCAGATCTTTAACATGCTCCTGGATGATTGTGATGACCAGCCATATTTAGAAACCACCAAATCATGTTATTTCTAAAAGTCCGTTCCAGCTCTTAAATGCTATAATTCCAAATACTTAGAAAAGATCATGTGTGTGTGTGTGTGCAGGTACAGTTGTGTCTGACTCTTTGTGATCCTAGGGACTGTGATCCAACAGGACCTTTTGAACATGAAATTTACCAGGCAAGAATACTGGAGTGGGTTGCCATTTCCTAACCACTTCTCTGCTCCCTGCACCACCCCCCCCCCCCAAAAAAAAATCATACTCTTGACAAAATGATATAATGAAGTATTCAGTGAAGTTAAGATTTAATTTTTATTTATTAATTGTTGGTATGTAAATATCCTTAAAAACATGTCCTGAAAGAGAATTTGGAAGGATTAAGAAACAAAACCAAACACTAGATATTTTTTTCTGCTGTCTAGTCATTCCACTAGATTATTTAAGAACATAGATGTTTCTTAGATTTCATGGAAGTCCTGGGGTGAAATATACTCCTTTGCAATCCTGCAGAAAGCACCGGTCTTTCTTAGTTTGATATTGGGGTTTTCCAAAAGGACCAAAGGATCTTTTGTACAAATAGCCAACTATATTGTCTACCATTGTTGCTCATTTAAAAAACATATTAGAAAGAAAACTGTTATGATTGAAAGTTTCACAGAGCACAAATTTCTTTAGTCAGCATGAACATAAGCCAGCAACCCTCAGCAATTATTTCTACAATATTTCTTATCTACTTCTGTATTCTGGTTCCGCTGTATGCACTCAAACATGTGGCAACCCAGGACCTTGGACAGTAATTCATTTCCCAAGAGCAAGGACAGCTGAACTGAAAAGGGTGGGATAAAAGCAGAGTTTCTATGGGTGAGACTATAGACCTATTTTCAGTAGGTCAGTCCTGAAAGTACTAAGAGACTTAAAAATCATAGCACACAAATAGTTGAAACAATTCTTAAGTGGTATAAAGTAAACCCCCGTTACAAATGAGAAAACAGAGATCCAGAGAAGAAATGTGACTTGATCTAAGTCTTTTGCTTAGAAAGTAATAGACATGAGACTAGAATCTGAATCTCCAGCCTTAGGTCTGTTGAAGAAGAACCTAAGATACCATTAAGATACCACTTTGAGAAAAAAGAGCCCCATATGAATGGAGATGGGAAGCCATGGTGGGAGATCAATTAACACTGTATATACTCTGTGTTGACAACCAGAACTGGAGAGTGATTTGCTCTGCATGTAGAAGGTAGGTAAATGGGATGACAGGGAGGGGGCAATCAATAACAGTGGCAATTTAAGAGTTAGTTAAAGAAAAGAACTGGACTAAATTCAGATGGAGAGGTTATTGAGATGGAAATTTAATCTGGGCTCTCTGGAGTTAAAAGATCTCTGGATTTATATCCTAAATAGAGCATAAGAAATAGAAAGAGAACCAGAAACTTAGACTACAAAGAATAATATTCTTCAAAGAAAGAGAATTAGATGCATACAGCACCCTGTGGATTCCTTGGGGCTGGAGTGGGAGAGATAACACTGAGAGAGAAATTATTGGATTTCCCTGTACCACCACAATATTATCATATTATTCACACTAAAGTAATTTAAGGTACTACAGCAATTTTAAAATTAAAAGTGAGGTTAATCTTAGAAGGGTCTTCAAATAAATTAGTGTCTAGGAGGGAATATAAGGAAGGAACATTCCAGAAGGAAGTTAGGATTTTGATTCACCAATTAAACTGGAAAACAACCAGGTGTTATAAAATAAAACTTTGTATAAATGCTGTAAACCTAAAACTTTACCAGCTGTCATTCAATCTTTTGGATAGGAATCTGGACTTATCATTAAATTGGGTAAGTGTTTAGGTCAATTTTGGAATATGTTTGGTGGAATATTATGTGAATATTAAAGTGATATGTATGAAAATTTTAGAAATGTATTTTTTAAATGTAGGGCCTAGGATAAGTGAAACATATATCACAAAGTTATTGTGAGGATTAAAATAAATAATTAATATTAAAATAATTTTAAACAATAAAGTGGCATTAAAATATATAATATCATAATTATACTATACTATGGAAAACATATTCTTGCATTTGGGTAAATTTATAAAAGACCATAGAGTATATACAGCTCTTGTAAGGAGACTTATGGTACTACTTTGGGGTCAACAGAGAAGCAGTGAAGTGGAATGTTTTTCTACCATCACCGCATTTATCATTAGTTCAGAATTGCTTAGGGGAGCATGGCTCTCAAACAGTTCTGACTTGCCTGCTTTGGGCCCAATATTCCTTCATCATAAGAAAGAAGCCCAAGGACTGGGGATCCCAGCGCTTGCAGTAAACAGCCTTAGTCATGTAGAAGTAAAACAGCAAAGGGCCCTCTAGCTATAGCATCATCAGCTACAGCCTTTTCACATCGGACAGAAGATATCTCCCAAATCGGTCACTGTGTTTCTGCTTTCTGTGTGAATTAACTCACAGATCTTATAGCTACTTATCACTTCACACCTTTTCTGGGCTGCAAATTTTTAATCTATATTTCACATTCTATCTTTCCCCCAAATCCTAGTTCTACATTCCTGGATGTTGATAGCATAAATCCATTTTGATAGCACCATCAACAAATATCCGTTGCCAAAATCCGTTGTATCATAAAAAAAGCAAGAGTGTTCCAGAAAAACATCTCTTTCTGCCTTATTGACTACACCAAAGCCTCTGACTGTGTGGATCATAACAAACTGTGGAAAATTCTTAGAGAGATGGGAATACCAGACCACCTGACTTGCTTCTTGAGGAATCTTTATGCAGGTCAGGAAGCAACAGTTAGAACTGGACATGGAACAACAGACTGCTTCCAAATTGGCAACGGAGTACGTCAAGGCTGTGTATTGTCACCCTGTTTATTTAACTTATATGCAGAATATATCATGTGAAATGCTGGGCTGGATGAAGCACAAACTGGAATCAAGATTGCCAGGAGAAATATCAATACCCTCAGATAAGCAGATGACACCACCCTTATGGCAGAAAGCGAAGAAGAACTAAAAAGCCTCTTGATGAAAGTGAAAGAAGAGAGTGAAAAAGTTGGCTTAAAGCTCAACATTCAGAAAACGAAGATCATGGCATCTGGTCTCATCACTTCATGACAGATGGGGAAACAATGGAAACAGTGACAGGCTTTATTTTTCTTTGGGGCTCCAAAATCACTGCAGATGGTGACTGCAGCCATGAAATTAAAAGACGCTTGCTTTTTGGAAGAAAAGTTATGACCAACCTAGACAGCTTATTAAAAAGCAGAGACATTACTGTGCCAACAAAGGTACGTCTAGTCAAAGCTATGTTTTTTTCTAGTAGTCATGTATGGATGTGAGAGTTGGACTATAAAGAAGGCTGATTGCTGAGGAACTGATGCTTTTGAACTGTGCTGTTGGAGAAGACTCTTGAGGGTCTCTTGGACTGAAAGGAGATCCAACCAGTTCATCCTAAAAGAAATCAGTCCTGAATATCCTTTAGAAGAACTGATGCTGAAGCTGGAGCTCCAATACTTTGGCCGCCTGATGCGAAGAACTGACTCCTTGGAAAAGACCCTGATGCTGGGAAAGACTGAAGGCGGGGGGAGAAGGGGACTACAGAGGATGAGATGATTGGATGGCATCACTGGCTCGATGGACATGAGTTTGAGTAAGGTCCAGGAGTTAGTGATAGGGAAGCCTGGTGTGCTGCAGTCTATGGGGTCACAAAGAGTCAGACATGACTGAGTGACTGAACTGATAAAAAAATATCCATAAGTACGTATTAAGCCCTCATATGGTATCAGGCATTGCTTAGGTAGTGGGGATATGCCAGTGAGGGGAATGCTCAGTTATGTCCAACTCTTTGTGACCCCTTGGACCATACAGTCCATGGAATTCTCCAGGCAAGAATACTGGTGTGGGTTCCCTTCTCCAGAGAATCTTCCCAACCCAGGGATCAAACGCAGGTCTTTCACACTGCAGGTGGATTATTTAGCAGCTGAGCCACCAGGGAAGCCCAAAGTAAATTTTTCTTCACAGATTTTAAAGCATGAAGGTGAATAGAGGTATATAGGTAAATAAACAGGTGATTTTAGAGTATGCAAAGCCCTAGGATATAGGCAGTCCAGAGTGCTGTGGGAGATGATGGAGGGGCATAAGCCTGAATGTGAGGAGTCAGGAATGTTCCCTGGGAGAAGTAAGGCCTGAAATGAGACCCTAAGGATGAGTCAGAGTTAATGAACCTTATCAAAACTGTTTTCCCAAGAATCAGCTCAAGGCCTAGAGCAGAGTAAATTCTTGATTAATTTATGCCAAATGTGTGAATGAGGAAAAAAACACTTCAGGAGGAGAAAAAGATATATAGGAGACTCAATGTTTTGAGAGAAATCATTTTGCAGGGCTTTCCAGGTGGCTTAGCAGGGAAGAGTCTGTCTGCTAACACAAGAGACACAGGAGATGTGAATTTGATCCTGTCAGGAAGAGGGCTGTCAGGAAGATCTCCTGGAGGAGGAAATGGTAATTTACTTCAGTATTCTTGCCTGGAAATTTCCATGGACAGAAGAGCCTTGTGGGCTACAATCCATTGGGTTTGCAAATAGTTGGATATGACTGAGCAACAGAATACACAGGCACACAAATGGTAGCAATATTGTATGGGTGGGAAAGGGGTGAGTCTCCCTCTGAGATAAAGGCAACCCATGATAAAAGAAAGCTGTTCATTCTAAAAAATAGAAACGTGTATATGTACCTTCAGCCATTAAAAAGAATACATTTGAATCAGTTCTAATGAGGTGGATGAAACTGGAGCCGATTATACAGAGTGAAGTAAGCCAGAAAGAAAAACACCAATACAGTATACTAACACATATATATGGAATTTAGAAAGATGGCAATGATGACCCTGTATGCAAGACAGCAAAAGAGACACAGATGTATAGAACGGAGTTTTGGACTCTGAGGGAGAGGGCGAGGGTGGGATGATTTGGGAGAATGGCACTGAAACATGTATACTATCACGTAAGAAATGAATCACCGGTCTATGTTCGATACAGGATACAGGATGCTTGGGGCTGGTGCATGGGGATGATCCAGAGAGATGATATGGGGTGGGAGGTGGGAGGGGGGTTCAGGATTGGGAACTCATGTACACCCGTGGTGGATTCATGTCAATGTATGGCAAAACCAATACAGCATTGTAAAGTAAAATAAAGTAAAATAAAAATTAAAAAAAAAGAAATGTGACTTTTAAAAGTTCATTTATTTCCTGTGCATTGCGCACTTCCTTCTAGCTCTAATAACACTGAGCACAGTTAAACGGTGAAAAAGAAGCATTCTGCAGGGGTTGTGAGCTCCAAGCTTGAAGCTTGAGAGATGAGTAGTAGTCCAAAAGAGGAGCAACGGTAATAATTTTGCAAAAGAAGTTGAAATAATATATTGGTGAGGGAATAGCTTGTTTGAGGATGAAAGCTCAGAGATTTGGCAACTTTAGGTGGTAAGGCATGTGATTCAGTAGTGTGAAAGGGAAGTCAAGAGCAAAAAGACGAAAGGGCCCTGCTCATAGGTCTTATGTGGCATATTAAAATATTTACACTTGAGGATAATGATAAGTCAAACATTTCATATGGATCTATATGATCAAGTAGAAAGAAAGAGTGAGATGTTGAGAAAATCTGACTGGCTGGCCACCTGACAAGGTTTCTCAAGGTAAATATGTGTGTTTCTACATTCCAAGGCCTAATCTTTGACTTCACTGTTTTAGAAACTGACTTTCATCAACATAAGAACTATGGATTATTTTTTGGATAGCAGATAGTCTTTCACTAACAGAACTTCCAAGAAACTTTTTCTATCAATTATATAAATTTTCCAGTGATCAGAATAGTTATGTATCCTACATGGAATCTCTCCTCCCTTTTCTGTATCCAACTCTAAATCTTGGAAAATTACTTAAGTTAGAATCAAAGATACAAGTATTAATGTATTGAGGGATATTTTATCCCAGCCTGTGGCTCTCAACCCTGACTGTATATTAGAATTATTCAGGGAACTTTTAAACAATTACTGATGTCCTCTTTAGGTCAATTAAATCAGAATCTCTAAGAGTTAACCCCAATTTACTTTTGTAGACACCTCACATGATTCTGTTGTGCAGATACTGAGGCCTCGTACAACATGATGAAATAGTTTCTCTAATTAGTAGATGTTCAGATCATTCTAAATTCAGTGTTTGCTCACTGCACAACACAGGATACATATTTCCAGCTGACCCCAGGTTTCCTAACTTCTGTTGCAAACCACCTTTATACCATTGACATATACTATCTTTTTTCACTTTAAAATATTTCAAACATCCAGGAAAAATAGAATAATGAATAACTGAACTCAAACCCAAATTTTTTCAGATCTAGTCATTTTGTAAATTTAGTTCAGATGTTTTATAAAATTACAGATATGAATTTAAGTCCTCTATATACCCCTGTCTAATCCAATTCTCCTACTTGTCTGCTTAGAGATAACAGTGATCCTAAAAGTGGTATTCATCATTTCTATGCATATCCTATTACTAAAAATGTATGCATTGTTTATTTATTTATTTAGGCAAAGCAACAGACTGTATTGGGAAAGCATGCTTGGGAAGAGGGCAGTAGGGCAGGAAACCCAAGAGATCTGCTCTGCCACATGGCTCTCAGTCCTGGGTTTTATGGTAATGGGATTAGTTTCCAAGTTGTCTTTGGCCAATCATCTGGCTCAGAGTACTTTCTGGTGGCACGCACGTTATTCAACCAAGATGAATGCCAACAAGTAGGATTCTGGGAGATGGATGGACATGTGACGTCTCCTTTTGACCTTTCCCATACTCTTCTGGTTAGTGCTGGCTTATAAGTTCTGTGTTTCTTAACAGGATCTCCTGTCATAAAACAATTCATGCAGATGGTTACTATGGTGCCTGACCAGGGTGGGTGGTTTCAGTCAGTGTGCTTCCTCTAACAACTCCACTCTGAGAGACTTCATACTCAAGATACTGGAACTGGGGTGGAGGTCTCTTCCTTCTGTAACTACTTCCTGCTAGGCATGGATGTAGTGCTGCTTAGCAGAGAAGTCTCTATCTCATCTAAGTCAAGGCATTCCATATCTGAAACTAACTTCCACCCTTGCAGTTATAGCAAGTTACCTGAAACTGTTGGATCGTGTCAGAGATGAAACAGACAGAGGTCAAACAAGAGGCTAAGCAGGATGGTCATCACTGGGCCCAGAAAAAGAAGGCAAAATTTGGGGTGAGGGCTTCAGGGTGTGTGATTTGTTGGTGGTGAGGAGAGTGCTCCAGGAATATTGTGCTCAACCTAAAGTTATCATCTTCTACCTGGGTGGGGCCCCAGTTCCGCAGAAGAACTCAAAGAAATTGCTATGCATATTCCTTGTGTAGGAACCAGGACCCTGCCAAAAATGGATGCATTTTTTAATGGATGCAGATCAGTACCATTTTGTGTACTTGTATCTTTTACATAAATGGTATCATCCTTCATGTAGCCTGCAATTTTCAATCATTGATCAAGAGTACGTTCTGAAGAATTTATGTTAATACATACAACTTTAATTCAACCCTTTTCACTGATGTATGAATGATATGAGTTTATATAAATGCAGTTTTCATGCTAGAGTTTATTTTGGGTATATATCTAGAAGTGGAAATTGAGTCAACATATATATATATATATATATATATATATATACACAAAATTTTCCTTGATGTGACTAAATTATTCTCAAAACAATTTCTAATTTATTTACCTGCCAGAGGGGTGTGAAATTTCCCTTTGTGTTACATTCTTATCAATGCTTGTCATTGTTGCAAATACAAAATTAAAATTTAGCCAGTCTAGTAGGTGTACAATAATATTGGTTTAAATCTGTAACCCCTTTATTACTAATGAAATTGAGCATATTTGATATACACTGGGTATACAGTTTTCCTTGACTAGCAAACAAGAGTCAGATTTTTTTATCCAGCATAGAAAAACTTAATGATGTTCTTTAGGAGAAAATATTTCATGAAGTGTAGAACAAAATACCCATTTGATCATGAGTTATTGCAAATAATAGAGAATTATAGGAGAAATATATAAATAGTATGTTGTCATATAAAAGCGGAAAGCAGAAAAATATCTAATGGATGCTTAATGAAAGAAAAGGATTGGGAAAATATTGATACAATGGAAATTATTTAAAGGAAGAATTACCTATCTCTATGGCAAAGAAGATTGATCTTTCCTTGTTTTTTGTGAACCACACGTTTTGTCTACGAGACAATTCGGTCTTGTCATGCATCAGATAAGTGATATGCACTATCACTTTGCACAAGATGCAGTGCTTCCTAGACAGGAGAGGAGGTTTCAGTGATATAGAAATCTTTGGGGAGCTGAAATCTTTTGGGATCATTTTGTTATTCACAGGTATTTGAAGCTACCTTTGAGAACAGTAGAATGAGATTTTTGCCTCTTTTGCCCAGCAATTAGAATAATGCCTTGCTGCTGTTCAGTTGTTAAGTCATGTCCAACTGCGACCCCATGTCAAACTCATATTCATTGAGTTGGTGATGCTATCTAAGCATCGTTTCCTCTGCCGTTCCCTTCTCCTTTTGCCTTCAATCTTTCCCAAAATATCAGAGTCTTTTTTTAATGAGTTGGCGGTTCACATCAGGTGGCCAAAGTCCTGAAGCTTCATCTTCAACATCAGTCTTTCCAATGAATATTCAGCATTGGTTTCCTTTGGGATTGATTGGTTTGTATACTTGCAGTTCCACAGACTCTCAAGAGTCTTTTGCAGTACCACTAATGCCCATCCCATACCATTTGTTCAATAAGCACTTTTGGATAAATGGATGAATGACAAAATAAATGAATATATTGATGCAAACTTGTAAAGATATCATTGCTCTTGCTTGTGATATCTTTCCAAAAATAAATTCTATCTCCATGTCAGAACCCACAGGAACATAGCTCTTAAATAACAGCAAAAGGGGGCAGTATATGATGGTGGGGTTGACCGGTTCTCTTGGAGATTCAGAATTGTAAATGTTTAAACTTATAAGGACTTATAGCTCCTTCAATTCTCAGAAAAGCAAAGATAAGTACAAGATAAACTGAATTACATTTACTATGAAGGTCAAGGCAGATTATAGGCAGATTCTTCTCAAAATAGGTCTCTTTAGGAAGTCTTATTATACAGGAGCAGTGGTCACTATGCTTTCAAAAAAACTGACAGCCTAGATATTGGCACGTATTTATTCTCCACCACTATCCACACCTCTTGGAAAGGTAAATGCTACAGACACCATTGCATCCATTCATTTTATAGCAATAGTATAACATTAAGCTCCTTGATAACTACTCAAAATTCTTGAAGACTTTCCCTTCTGTATTATGTTAATATCGGCAGAAGTAGGTCATAAAGTAATAAATACAGACTCACTAAATACAGACACAGAGGAAAAGAACTGAAAGTAAGCTAGCCATGAAAAAGAAAATTATGGAAAGAAGAAACCATGTGAGGTATTATTACATGTTGAAACTAGGGAACCAGCTTCTGACTCAGTGGAAGAAGCTGTCTTTATTTGTCTACACAAACTTCAGTGAAGTAGGAGAATCATGACAAAATTTACTCACAATCAAATGAATTTTTAACAGTTGAAGAAATTAAAGTTACAGGTTAAAGGTTAATGTTAAAAGTCCAAGGAAAGAGTGATGCAATGCAGGAACAATTCTGAACAAATGCAGTAAGAAGGGAGAAACAAGCAAACAAGTAACCACCATCACCACTTATTGAGGCTTAAAACAGTTCCCGTATACGATTATGCAGTTTGCTCTACCCAAAACTAATGTAGAGGCTGAAGCCACATTTCCCAGCATGGGGCTTTTTTGCTTATAAGGAGGCCTGTTCTGGAGGTTATTATGCTCAGTCATGGCTGACTCTGCAACCCCATAGACTGCAGCCCACCAGGTCCCTCTGTCCTCAGAATTTTTCAGGCTAGAATACTGGAGTGGATTGCTAGGGGAAACAGTGTCAGACTTTATTTTTTTGGGGCTCCAAAATCACTGCAGATGGTGATTGCAGCCATGAAATTAAAAGATGCTTACTCCTTGGAAGGAAGGTTATGACCAACCTAGACAGCACATTCAAAAGCAGAGACATTACTTTGCCAACAAAGGTCTGTCTAGTCAAGGCTATGGTTTTTCCAGTGGTCATGTATGGATGTGAGAGTTGGACCATAAAGAAAGCTGAAAACTGTGGTGTTGGAGAAGACTCTTGAGAGTCCCTTGGACTGCAAGGAGATCCAACCAGTCCATTTTAAAGGAGATCAGTCCTGGGTATTCTTTGGAGGGAATGATGCTAAAGCTGAAACTCTTGTACTTTGGCCACCTCTTGTAAAGAGTTGACTCACTGGAAAAGACTGTGATGCTGGGAAGGATTGGGGGCAGGAGGAAAAGGGTGAGATGACATGCCTGGATGGCATCATGGACTCGATGGACGTGAGTTTGAGTGAACTCCAGGAGTTGGTGATGCACAGGGAGGCCTGGCATGCTGTCATTCATGCGGTCGCAAAGAGTTGGACACAACTGAGCTACTGAACTGAACTGAACTGAACTCTAGTTTTGGAAGCTATTGCAAAGTGGTGAAGAGTATGTCAACACATTTTCGTGACTACTATTAAACTTTCAAAATCACCCACCAAGGAAGTAGCAAAATGTTCCAAGAGGAAAAAATGCATGTCTAATCACTTTGCACAAGCTCACATTTTGTTACTTATTCTAATTCTCAAAGTGTTTCAGAGACAAAATTTTAGATGTATGATTTATGATAGACCAGGGAATTATAGCCTATGACTTACAGTGGCTGAAACCAGACAAGTTGTTGAAAGATAAATGGTTGCTAAGAGGAGGAGGAAATATGTTTAGATTCATGGTTGGTTCATTAATCATGTTCATGTGTTATTTACTTGTGTTTTATGAGCTGTCTTCTAAAACTTCTGAAGCAAGATTTCATTTTCTTTTATTTGCTCTATATTGCAATGGAACTTGAAATGGCTACCAACTACCAGTTAAACCTATATGTTAACTGGCAAGAATTTATTTATTTTATGTGAGATTTAGAGTTTGGAGGGTGACAGGTTAAGTTTCCTGTCTGCTGTCACGTCTGATTTTATGGCTCTTTTTTCCATAATAACTAGAATCAAAAGTGTGTGTTTTAGTGTATTGACTCTATTGTCTTGTGATTACAGTTATAGATAGACCATTTATAAACTTTGACCTTTTCATGTACTTGCTGCATTTGCAGATGTTAGCTAATTCTACCATATATATATATATTTCAGAGAAGGCGATGACACCCACTCCAGTACTCTTGCCTGGAAAATCCCATGGAGGGAGGAGCCTGGTGGGCTGCAGTCCGTGGGGTTGCTAAGAGTCGGACACGACTGAGCAACTTCACTTTCACTTTTCACTTTCATGCATTGGAGAAGGAAATGGCAACCCACTCTAGTGTTCTTGCCTGGAGAATCCCAAGGATGGCAGAGCCTGGTGGGCTGCTGTCTATGGGGTCGCACAGAGTCGGACATGACTGAAGCGACTTAGCAAGCAAGCAATAATACATACATATATATATATATTAGCATAATCTCGAATTGTTTTGTATTATCTAATGATCTAGGAATTTTTAAAAAGAGACTTTTCAAATCATCCTACCCTCTCCCTCTCCCTCTCCCTCTGAGTCCAAAAGTCCGTTATACACATCTGTCTTTTTTGCTGTCTTGCATACATTGGCGCACGGTGATGACCCAGAGAAATGTTATGGGGAGGGAGGTGGGAGCGGGGGTTCATGTTTGGGAACGCATGTACACCCGTGGTGAATTCATGTCAATGTATGGCAAAACCAATACAGTATTGTAAAGTAAAATAAAGTAAAAACAAAACAAAACAAAAACAACAAAAACATACATTTATGTCTATCTTTCCAGAGAACAAATGCCAATGATGTGAAATCAACAATAAACTAAATATTAAAATGTCTTAAAAAAAGAGAGACATTTCATAATCTCTAGGTCCATCCAGATTGCTGCAAATGACATTATTTCATTCTTTATAAAGGCTGAATTATATTCCACTGTATATATGTACCGCATCTTTACCCATTCCTCTGTAGATGGACATTCAGGTTGCTTCCATGTCTTGGTTATTATAAATAGTGCTGCAATAAGCATTGGCATGCATGTATATGTTCTAATTATGGTTTTTCTTTCCCTCTGGATATATGCCCAGGAGTGGGATTGCTGATCTTATTGTAGTTCAAGTTTTAGCTTTTTTTTTTTTTAAAGGAACTGTCATACTGTTCTTCATAAGGGTTGTACCAATTTGCATTCCCACCAACAGTATAGAAGGGATCCCTTTTCTCCACACTCTCGCAGCATTTATGTTGGTAGACTTTTTGATGATGGTCATTCTGACTGATGTGTGGTGATACCTCACTGTAGTTTTGATTTGTATTTCTATAGTAGTGGATGTTGAACATCTTTTCATGTGCTTTTTGGCCATCTGTATATCTTCTTTAGGAAAATATCAATTTATATCTTCTGCTCATTTTTTGATTGGCTTGCTTGTTTGTTTGATTTGAGCTGTATAAGCTGTTTGTATTTTGGAATTTAACCTCTTGTCAGTTGCTTCTTTTGCAAATATTTTCTTCCACTCTATGGGTTATTTTTCTTTTTAATTAGCTCATGACAAGAATAATGATATGCATTAGAAGTTGATATACTTGTTAAAGCAATTTTAAGACCTTTGTAAAAGCTCCAAATCAGTATGCTCACTTGAGTTCATAGGATTTGAAAATTAAAGATTAATTATGTCCTATTTATTTTTTGTTTGTAGTTTCATTACTCTAAGAGGTACATCCAAAAAGGTATTTCTGCAATTTATGCCAAAGAGTATTCTGCCTATGTTTTCCTCTAAGAGTTTTATAGTATCCAGTCTTACATTTAAGTCTTTAATTCATTTTGCATTTATTTATTTATTTTTGGTATGGTGTTAGAGAATGTTCTAGTTTCATTCTTTTACATGTAGTTGTATAGTTTTCCCAGCACTATTTATTGAAGAGACTGTCTTTATCATTGTATATTCTTGCCTCCTTTGTTGTAGATTAATTGACTACAGGTGTGTGGGTTTATTTCTGGGCTTTCTATCTTGTTCCATTGGTCTATATTTCTGTTTTTGTGCCAGTACCATACTGTCACTTCCTGGCAAATAGATAGGGAGACAATGGAAATAGTGACAAACTTTATTTTCTTGAGCTCCAAAGTCACTGTTGATGGTGATTACAGCCATGAAATTTAAAGATGCTTGCTCTTTGAAAGAAAAGCTATGACCAACCTAGACTGCATATTAAAAAGCAGAGACATTCCTTTGCCAACACAGGTCTATCTAGTCAAAGCTGTGGTTTTTCCAGTAGTCATGTATGGATGTAAAAGTTGGACTAGATAGAAAGCTGAGTGCCAAAGAAGCTGATGCTTTTGAACTGTGGTGTTGGAGAAGAATCTCGAGAGTCCCTTGGACTGCAGGGAGATCAAACCAGTCCATCCTAAAGGAAATCAGACCTGAACATTCACTGGAAGGACTGATGCTGAAGCTGAAACTCCAACACTTTGGCCACCTGATGCGAAGAACTAATTCATTGGCAAAGACCCTGATGCTGGGAAAGATTGAAGGCAGGAAGAGAAGGGGACAACAGAAGATGAGAATGGATGGCATCACTGACTTGCTGGACATGAGTATGAGCAAGCTCTGGGAGCTGGTGATGGACAGAGAAGTTTGGTGTGCTGCAGTCCATGGGGTCACAGAGTCGGACATGACAGCAACTGAATTGAACTGAACCATATTGTTTTCATTACTCTAGCTTTGCCATTTGCAACAAGATGAATGGACCTAGGGACTATCATACTAGTGAAGTGTAGTTAGACAGACAAATATATGACGACACATATATGGAACCTAAAACATTATGCAAATGACCTTATTTACAAGACAGAAGCAGACTCACAGACTTCAAAAACAAACTTATAGTTACCAAATGGGATAAATGGGGGGAAGGGATAATTTATGAGTTTTGGATGAACATATATATACAATAAATAACAAGGATGTGCAGTATAATACAAGGAAATTTCCTTAATAATCTGTAATAATCTATATGGGCAAAGAATCTGAAAAAGAATGGATATATTTATATGTTTAACTGAATCACTTTGCTGTATGCCTGAACACAATATTTTAAATCAACTATATATTAAATATAAAATAAAATTATATTTAAAAAGACATCTTTCGAATTATTTGTAAATTTTAAGTTTTACTATGTTTATTTCTGTTGTTTATTGCTTCTGAGTTTATAAACATTGCTTTTTATATTAATTTTCAACTCCTATGAACTCAAGTGAGCATACTGATTTGGAGCTTTTACAGAGGCCTTAAAATTGCTTTAACAAGTGTGTCAACTAATGTATATGATTATTCTTGTCATGAGCTAATTAAATTTTTCGCTGGGTTGATATCATTACTTACATTAATTACTAATTTTACAGATTATAAATTTTGATGGAAATTCATACTAATTTTACAGATTATAAATTTTGATGGAAATTCAAATATGTTGATGTATGGCAAAACCAATACAATATTGTAAAGTAAAATAATAATAATAATAATAATAAATAAATGATACATGGTTAAAAAAAACTATTTCACTTGATTAATCTTTGTCTTATTTCAAGTGCTGAGAATAATTCTTTCTAATTCCTCTAAATACACAAACTGAACTCTGACATAAAATTTTTCTTCCTGTTAGAATATCAAATATACTGGACTTACAAAACTGCCTTTTTAAAGTTATACTTTTGTTCTTTGTAAGCTTGTATATATATTTCAACTAAATACTGATAAAGTGTAAAATTTGGCTCTATGTTTTCTCAATCTTCAAATCTTCAGAGAAAAGTTTAAAAGTATACTGGATTAATGAGTGAATTAGGGATAGTGATTAAAAAATAGAAATATATTGTAAGTTTTTGGAATTTAAATTAGTGTTATCAGTAAACTAGTTTCTTAAAATTATTTTTAATTCATTTATTTAATTATTATTATTATTTTTAAAATTTATTTATTTTAATTGGAGGTTAATTACTTTACAATATTGTATTGGTTTTGCCATACATCAACATGAATCCACCACAGGTATACACGTGTTCCCCATCCTGAACCCCCCTCCCTCCTCCCTCCCTGTACCATCCCTCTGGGTCGTCTCAGTGCACCAGCCGCAAGCATCCAGTATCATGCATCGAACCTGCACTGGCGATTCGTTTCATATATGATATTATACATGTTTCAATGCCATTCTCCCAAATCATCCCACCCTCGCCCTCTCCCACAGAGTCCAAAAGACTGTTCTATACATCTGTGTCTCTTTTGCTGTCTTGCATACAGGGTTATTGTTGCCATCTTTCTGAATTCCATATATATGCAATAGAATACTGTATTGGTGTTTTTCTTTCTGGCTTACTTCAACAAAGAATATCAACTAAAGATTTCTTCACATGTCAGACAGAAATGGGAGATGATGAGCCACAACAGCTCTGTGTCTTCTTGAAACCCAAGATCTTTGTTTAAATGAAAATTTGGACAAAGCCCAAGTAAGAGAAACAAAGGAACCATTAAGAAGTGTGGAGAAGTCTAGAAGGAGTGTGAAAGGACACTCTTCCCACTACTTACTGTCATCTCACTGCTCTTCTTAATCGGGCCACCTCAGGAGGCAAGACAGGATGCCTCAAATGACAGCAATCAGCCTCCTTTCCCAGGGGCTTCAGGAGGAACGTTCAGAGGTTCTGCACTTCTGAAAATTGTAATTGGCCAAGTCTTTGCTTCAGTAATACGTAAACATAGGATCTGAAAGAACAAAGTATGGTATGCATACCCATGAGTTTTGTAGAAAGTTGGATCCAAATAGTAGCAAAATCTCTTCTGCTTGACTGCAAAGGAATGAAAACAGAAATGATGATGAAATGAATGTCTAAGACTTAGGCAGCCTACAAAACCCCTGTAAACGTCCCTATCGCTTAGCCTCTTGACCACCCTCCACTACTGTCACCCTTAGCGTCACCACCTAGCCTCAAGATTCTGAAATGTAAATTGATGTTTGGCCACTTTTTATGGACAGTTACTCATTGATTAACATGTGATAGAAGTATTCTCAGGCAACTTAGTATATGAGGTGTTTGTTTTAAACTGGCCACTCTGAAATAATCAAGCAGTTTGGGAGGGGGAAGGAATTGTCCTAGCCAGAATGTAAATACTGATTCTACTTAATCTGAAACTACATTAATTCTGCTTTTCAAAAGGGAAGGAACATTTTTTCTTACATGACTCCTGAATGAACTTCTTTTACCATTGAGGGTACAGCATTCCACACCCCTAAGCAAGTGTGGAAACTCCCCAGTAGGGCAGTTCCTCTTCTGCTTTTATATGGATTGATCATATCTTTTTTCCCCAAGAAATCCCTAGGGATTAATGCTTTTTTACACACATTACTTTTTGTTGTATTCAAGAGACCCACATTCCAAGTGACATTAATCTAATTAATTAGATGGTAAAAATATTGCAGCTGTTTTAAAACTCCGTATTAAGATAATGACAGATTTTTTTTAAACACCATTTAAGCTGGCAAAAATTAAATTTCATAGAGAATTATTTACTTGTCTTGCTTTCTACCTTGCCTATACACCCACTATATGTATGTGTTCTTGGCAATCTTCTAGGAGGTTCTCATCCCAGATCCTGTCGCTACTGAAAATCACAATATGAAGATGTGGTAGCTCCACTCTTATAATGGCAATTGTTTCATGCTGGAGCCAGAAGTCTATGGTAAACTAAGCGTAAATATAATTTTGTTGTAGGAAACAGAGATACTTTATGATGACTTGATATCAATCTCCTTTATAATTCACCAGAAATTTGGAAGTTTCTAAACCGATCATAAGTAAAGTAAGTAAGTAATGTCGCTCAGTCTTGTCCTACTCTTTGCGACCCCATGGACTGTAGCCTACCAGGCTCCTCTGTCCATGGGATTTTCCAGGCAAGAGTACTGTAGTGGGTTGCCATTTCCTTTTACAGGGGATCTTCCCGACCCAGAGATCGAACCCCGGTCTCCAGCATTGCAGACAGACGCTTTACCATCTGAGCCACAAAGGAAGCAGATTGTTGGGCTTCTCTGGTGGCTCAGATAGTCAAGAATCTGCTTTATCTTTGGGTAAATCACAGACTGGGAGGCATTTTTCAAGGGACTTCTGGGCTAGTTCATTCAACAAACTTAGCATGCATTCTTGATTTATTTGCAGTAACGACCCCTTGTACATTTTCAATATTCACCATTACTTTTATTTTTATCCTTTTCTCTAATCTCGATCACTCTTATTAGTCATCTGTCCAATTAGATTTTTTAAAGAACCCAACTTGGCTTTTATTTGTTTTCTACTTGATTGATTTTTAGTTTTATTTTTAGCATTGCTTTCTTTTTACCTTTTTTGGATTTTTTTCTAACTTCAAGAAAAACATGCTCTTCAGACTTTTTCTTTGCAACATATCCATGCATGACTTTGAATTTCATTCTAAAACCTGCATTAGTTGGATTTCACAGATTTTAATGTGATTATTTTCCTTAGGGTTCAGTCTGACATATATACTAATATATATTCATTTCTACTATGATTTTTTCCTTCTGGTGCATGTGCTACTTAGACATGTCTATCTCAGTTTTCAAACACATAGATTTTAAAAATTATTTATCTTTTAGTTACTGATTTCTAGTTTAAGAGCACTGAAGTCAGAGAATATACATTGCATGATTTCAAGTTTTGAAGTTTTTTGAGACAGGTTTTATTATCTATAATTAATGTTTGCAAATTAGCTCTGTGTGCTTGGGGGGAAAAAAGGTGTATTTTGTGTTTGTTGGACTTCCCTGATGGCTCAGTCAGTAAAGAATCTACCTGCAATGCTGGAGACCTGGGTTCGATGCCTGGGGAGGAAAGATCCCCTGGAGGAGGACATGGCAACACACTCCCATATGATTGTCTGGAGAATCCCCATGGACAGAGGAGCCTGGCAGGCTACAATCCATGGGGTCACAAAGAGTTGGAAATGACTGAATGACTAAGCACATCACAGCACATGTTTTATATACATACACACATACATATAAAATGCATGCTAATTACATTTCTCACATTTTCAATATATTTGCAAATTTTCTGTCTGTTCCTTCTAGCCATTATTGACAGATAAATTAAAATTTAGGGCTTTCCTGGTGGCTCAGACAGTAAAGAATCTGCCTGCAAATAAGGAGATCCAAGTTTGATCTCTGGGTCAGGAAGATACCCATGGAGAAGGGAATACCTACTACAGTATTTTTGTCTGGAGAGTTTCATGGGCAGAAGAGCCTGGAGGGGCCAGAGTCCGTGGGGTTGCAAAGAGTTGGATGTGACTGAGTGGCTAATGCTTCCACTTTTCACAAATTAAAATTTATCTATGAATTTGAATTGTGAATTTGTCTATTTCTTCTTATAGTTCTGTCCAACTTGCCTTAAATGCTTTGAGGCTATGTTATAATATACAAACAAATACAAAATCTTACATTATTTGAGTGAATAGTTCATTTACCATTATTTAGTGACTCTATCTATAGCAATGCTTTATGCCTCAAATTAGATCTTTTACAGGTATTTTCTTGTTGCATCTTTTTTTCTATTATTTCTTTTCAAGTTTCCTATATCCTCAGGGTTAAAAAAAATGAACAGTGTGAAAAGTATGAAAAGGCAAAATGATAGGATACTGAAAGAGGAACTCCACAGGATAGTAGGTGCCCAATATGCTGCTGGAGATCAGTGGAGAAATAACTCCAGAAAAAATGAAGGGATGGAGCCAAAGCAAAAACAATACCCAGTTGTGGATATGACTGGTGATAGGAGCAAGGTCTGATGCTGTAAACAGCAATATGGCATAGGAACCTGGAATGTTAGGTCCATGAATCAAGGCAAATTGGAAGTGGCCAAATAGGAGATGGCAAGAGTGAACATCGACATTCTAGGAATCAGTGAACTAAAATGGACTGGAATGGGTGAATTTAACTCAGATGACCATTATATCTACTACTGCAGGCAGGAATCCCTTAGAAGAAATGGAGTAGCCATCATGGTCAACAAAAGAGTCCAAAATGCAGGACTTGGATGCAATCTCAAAAACGACAGAATGATCTCTGTTCGTTTCTAAGGCAAACCATTCAATATCCCAGTAAAAAGCTGAAATTCCAGTACTTTGGCCACCTCATATGAAGAGTTGACTCATTGGAAAAGACTCTGATGCTGGGAGGGATTGGAGGCAGAAGGAAAAGGGGATGACAGAGGATGAGATGGCTGGATGGCATGACCGACTTGATGGATGTGAGTCTGAGTGAACTCCGGGAGATGGTTATGGACAGGGATGCCTGCCGTGCTGCGATTTATGGGGTCACAAAGAGTTGGACACCACTGAGTGACCAAACTGAATACTTAGCAATGTCATGTACCATATAGTTAAACCACTTAAAATATACAGTTTAATAATTTAATATATTCATAAGTGTATGCAACCATCACCACAGTTGACTTTAGAAGATTTCTATTACCTCAAGAAGAAACCTTGTACCCTTTAGTTATCAACCTCTTATCCCCTCATTATCCTCCTCTCTATCAACAAGCAGCCACTAATCTATGTTCTGATAAGAAAAGATACCATACTTGCTCTTAGCCAAAAGACCACGAAGTGATACCATTACTCTACTTTGTGTCTCTACAGATTTCCCTGTTGTGGATTTTCACATCAAGGGATTATACAGTATGCGAATGTTTGTGACTACCTTTTTTAACTTAGCATGTTTTCAAAGTTTATCCAACTTGTAACATGTATCAGTACTTTATTCCTCTTAAGGCAAAATAATATTCCATCATATGGGTTGTGTATCCATTCATCCATTGACTGACATTTGGATTATTTCCACTTTTTGGCTATTAAGAATAATGCTGCTATAAACATTCATTTAAAGTTTTAGTATGAACACATATTTTCATTCTCTAGGATTTTTACCAAGAGGTAAAAATGCTGGGTTTAATCATTTGAGAACTTTCCAAACTATTTTCCAAATAACTGGCACAATTTTATATTCTCACCAGTAGTATAAGAGGATACTGAGTTTTCATATGCTTAAAAACACTTTTTATTGTCTGATTTTATTTTTAATTTTAGTCATCTTGTGGGCCTTGATTTCTGTATTCATTGGCTCAAGAGACTTTCAGGATCAAGGCTGAAATTCTCCAGCACCCCCTAAAAGACCTAACTGACTTGCTTTTTTCTCTGTTATTTTGCCTTGATAAGTCCACTTACATATTCTCATTAAGTTCAGTTCAGTTCAGTTCAGTCACTCAGTCGTGTCCGACTCTTTGTGACCCCATGAATCGCAGCACGCCAGGCCTCCCTGTCCATCACCATCTCCCGGAGTTCACTCAGACTCAGGTCCATCGAGTCCGTGATGCCATCCAACCATCTCATCCTCGGTCGTCCCCTTCTCCTCCTGCCCCCAATCCTCCCAGCATCACAGTCTTTTCCAATGACTCAACTCTTTGCATGAGGTGGCTAAAGTACTGGAGCTTCAGCTTTAGCATCATTTCTTCCAAAGAAATCCCAGGGCTGATCTCCTTCAGAATGGACTGGTTGGATCTCCTTGCAGTCCAAGGGACTCTCAAGAGTCTTCTCCAACACCACAGTTCAAAAGCATCAATTCTTCGGCGCTCAGCCTTCTTCACAGTCCAACACTCACATCCATACATGACCGCTGGAAAAACCATAGCCTTGACTAGACGGACCTTAGTCGGCAAAGTAATGTCTCTGCTTTCCAATATGCTATCTAGGTTGGTCATAACTTTTCTTCCAAGGAGTAAGCATCTTTTAATTTCATGGCTGCAGTCATCATCTGCAGTGACTTTGGAGCCCCCAAAAATAAAAAGCCTGACACTGTTTCTACCGTTTCCCCATCTATTTCCCATGAAGTGATGGGACCGGATGCCATGATCTTCGTTTTCTGAATGTTGAACTTTAAGCCAACTTTTTAACTCTCCTGTTTCACTTTCATCAAGAGGCTTTTTAGCTCCTCTTTCCTTTCTGCCATATGGGTGGTGTCATCTGCATATCTGAGGATATTGATATTTCTCCTGTCAATCTTGATTCCAGCTTGGGTTTCTTCCAGTCCAGCGTTTCTCATGATGTACTCTGCATAGAAGTTAAATAAGCAGGGTGACAATATACAGCCTTGACTCCTTTTCCTATTTGGAACCAGTCTGTTGTTCCATGTCCAGTTCTAACTGTTGCTTCCTGACCTGCATACAGATTTCTCAAGAGGCAGGTTAGGTGGTCTGGTATTCCCATCTCTTTCAGAATTTTCCATAGTTTATTGTGATCCACACAGTCAAAGGCTTTGGCATAGTCAATAAAGCAGAAATAGATGTTTTTCTGGAACTCTCTTGCTTTTTTCATGATCCAGCGGATATTGGCAATTTGATCTGGTTGCTCTGCCTTTTCTAAAACCAGCTTGAACATCAGGGAGTTCACGGTTCACATATTGCTGAAGCCTGGCTTGGAAAATTTTGAGCATTACTTTACCAGCATGTGAGATGAGTGCAATTGTGTGGTAGTTTGAGCATTCTTTGGCATTGCCTTTCTTTGGATTTGGAATGAAAAGTGACCTTTTCCAGTCCTGTGGCCACTGCTGAGTTTTCCAAACTCGCTGGCATATTGAGTGCAGCACTTTCACAGCATCATCTTTTAGGATTTGAAACAGCTCAACAGGAATTCCATCACCTCCACTAGCTTTGTTCATAGTGATGCTTTCTAAGGCCCATTTGACTTCACATTCCAAGATGTCTGGCTCTAGATGAGTGATCACATCATATGGATATCTAGATAAATAGATCCATATCTGTACCCGTATGCATATACATACATATATACACATCTAGCACTTAGAGTTGTTTTCAGTAGAATTATTTGGCTAATTTACCTAGGACTGTTCTTTGCAACCCCATGAATCGCTGCACACCAGGCCCCCCTGTCCATCACCACCTCCCGGAATCTACCCAAACACAAGTCCATCGAGTCGGTGATGCCATCCAGCCATCTCATCCTCTGTCATCCCCTTCTCCTCCTGCCCTCAATCCTTCCCAGCTTCAGGGCTTTCCAATGAGTCAACCCTTCACATGAGGTGGCAGAATATTGGAGTTTCACCTTCAACATCAGTCCTTCCAATTGAACACCCAGGATTGATCTCCTTTAAGATGGCCTTGTTGGATCTTCTTGGAGTCCAAGGGACTCTCAAGAGTCTTCTCCAACATCACAGTTCAAAAGCATCAGTTCTTCAGTGCTCAGCTTTCTTTACCATCCAAATCTCACATCCATACATGACCCCAGGAAAAACCATAGCCTTGACTAGATGGACCTTTGTTGGCAAGGTAATGTCTCTGCTTTTCAATATGCTATCTAGGTTGGCATAACTTTCCTTCCAAGGAGTAAGCGTCTTTTAACTTCATGGCTGCAGTCACCATATGCAGTGACTTTGGAGCCCCCAAAAATAAAGTCTGACACTATTTCCACTGTTTCCCCATCTATTTCCCATGAAGTAATGGGACCAGATACCATGATCTTCGTTTTCTGAATGTGAGCTTTAAGGCAACCTTTTCACTCTCCTCCTTCACTTTCATCAGGAGGCTTTTTAGTTCCTCTTCACTTTCTGCCATAAGGGTGGTGTCATCTGCATATCTGAAGTTATTGATATATCTCTCAGCAATCTTGATTCCAGCTTGTGCTTCATCCAGCCCAGCATTTCATGATGTACTCTGCATATAAGTTAAATAAGCAGGGTGACAATATACAGCCTTGACGTTCTCCTTTTCCTATTTGGAACCAGTCTATTGTTCCATGTCCATTCTAACTGTTGCTTCCTGACCTGCATACAGATTTCTGAAGAGGCAGGTCTGGTGGTCTGGCATTCACATCTCTTGAAGTATTCTCCACAGTTTTTTGTGATGCACACTATCAAAGGCTTTGACATTGTCAATAAAACAGAAATAGATATTTTTCTGGAACTCTTTTGCTTTTTTGATGATCCAGTAGATGTTGGAAATTTGATCTCTGATTCCTCTGCCTTTTTAAAATACAGCTTGAACATCTGGAAGTTCATGGTTCATGTGCTATTGAAGCCTGGCTTGGAGAATTTTGAGCACTACTTTACTAGCCTGTGGGAGGAGTGTAATTGTGCAGTAGTTTGAGCATTCTTTGGCATCGCCTTTCTTTGGGATTGGAATGAAAAGTGACCTTTTCCAGTCTGTTGCCACTGCTGAGTTTTCCAAATTTGCTGGCATATTGAGTGCAGCACTTTCACAGGATCATCTTTTAGGAATTGAAATAGTTCAGCTGGAATTCATCGCCTCCACTACCTTTGCTCATCGTGACACTTCCTAAGACGCACTTGACTTCACATTCCAGGATGTCTGGCTCTAGGTGACTGATCATACCATCTTTTTTATCTGGGTCGTGAAGATCTTTTTTGTATAGTTCTCCTGTGTATTCTTGTCACCTCTTCTTAATATCTTCTGTTTCTGTTAAGTCCACACTATTTCTGTCCTTTATTGTGGCCATACTTGAATGAAATATTCCCTTGGTATCTCTAATTTTCTTGAAGAGATCTGTAGTCTTTCCCATTCTATTGTTTTCCTCTTTCTTGGCACTGATCACTGAAGAAGTCTTTCTTGTCTCTCCTTGCTATTCTTTGAACTCTGCATTCAAATCGGTGTATCTTTCCTTTTCTCCTTTTTTTTTTTCCTTCTCTTCTTTTCTCAGGTATTTGTAAGGCCTCCTCAACAGCCATTTTGCTTTTTGCATTCTTTTTCTTAGGGATGGTCTTGATCCCTGTCTCCTGTACAATGTTATCAACCTCCATCCATAGTTCTCATGCACGCTATCAGATCTAATCCATTGAATTTATTTCTCACTTCTACTGTATAATCGAAAGGGATTTGATTTCGGTCATACCTGAATGGTCAAGTGGTTTTCCCTACTTTCTTCAATATACGTCTGAATTAGGCAATAAGGAATTCATAATCTGAGTCACAGTCAGCTCCCAGTCTTGTCAGCAAAGAACTAAAGAGCCTCTTCATGAAAGTGAAAGAGGAGAGTGAAAAAGTTGGCTTAAAACTCAGCATTCAGAAAACTAAGTTCATGGCAACTGGTCCCATCACTTCATGGCAAATAGATGGGAAAACAGTGGAAGCAGTGACAGACTATTTTTGGGAGCTGCAAAATCACTGAAGATGGTGACTGCAGCCATGACATTAAAAGATGCTTGCTCCTTGGAAGAAAAGTTATGACTAACCTAGACAGCAAAGCAGAGACATTACTTTGCCAGCAAAGGTCCATCTAGTCAAAGCTATATTGTTTTCTTTTCCAGGAGTCATGTGGAGATATGAGAGACAGACTATAAAGAAAGCTGAGTGCCAAAGAGTTGATGTTTTTGGACTGTAGTGTTGGAGAAGACTCTTGAGAATCCAACCAGTCTATCCTAAAGGAAATCAGTGCTGAACATTCATTGGAAGGAGTAATGCTCAAGCTAGAGCTCCAATACTTTGGCCACCTGATTTGAAGAACTGACTCCTTGGAAAAGATCCTAATGTTGAGAAAGATTGAAGGCAGGAGCAGAAGGGGATGACAGAGGATGAGATGGTTGGATGGCATCACCGACTCAATGGACATGAGTTTGAGCAAACTCTTCATGTTGGTGATGGACAGGGAATCCTGGCATGCTGCATTTCATGTGGTCATAAAGAGTCAGACACGACTGAGTGACTGAACTGAACTGAACTGATTACTGGGTTTTATTATTAATAGTTAGAAATTCCTTCCAATACATACCTAATGCCATCGGTGTAGTATAGCTGGATAACCCTGTGCAGCATCCTCATTCTTCCATTGGATTCATGTATATATTTGCTTAAGAAATTTTTTATTGAGTGTTCACCATATTCCAGACAATATTCTTGGAAAGAGGGGATTTGATCGTGGAAAAACCAGAGACAAAAAAATCCTACCATCATGAGTCTTATAGATGCTGATAAATAAGATCCTTGTAAAAATATAGAAACATTCAATAGAGTTAAGAACTAAGGAAAAAAGAAAGTACATCAAAGGGAATATGAATGGAAAGATAGATAAAAATGTGAGAAAAACTATCCAGGGAAGAGCACATTGAGAAAGTGTCTTTGAGTAAGACTAGAAAGAAATGGGGGACGGAGGTGCTTCCCAGGTGGCGCTAGTGGTAAAGAGCCTGCCTGCCAATGTAGGAGACAGAGGAGATGCAGGTTCAATCCTCGGGTTGGGAAGATCCCCTGGAGCGGGGCATGGCAACCCACACCAGTATTCTTGCCTGAAGAATCCAAAGGCTTGAGGAGCCTGGCAGATAAGGTCACACAGAGTTGGACATGACTGAAGCGACTTAGCACCCACACATGAACGCAGAAAGAAATGGAGAGCTGACTATCGGGATATTTAGGAGAAGAGCATTCTGGGCAGAGCACACAAGACCCTCTGTAGTCAAAGGACCCTTCAGAGCATGGAGGGTCTATTCTGGAACAGCAGAAGTCTTTGTGACCAGAGGAGGGAAGACAAGGAAGGCAGCAGAAGATAAGGCAGCAGAAAACTCAGAGAGGTTTAAGGAAACCAGATCATACAGGGCCAAGCAGTTTTTACTTTGAATGAGATAAGAAATTATTGGAGGGTTTGGAGCAGAAAAAGTGATTTTTTTTTTTTAACCAAAGACTTAAATAGAATCGCTGTAAAACAGTAGACACTCAACATGCTTGTCTGCTGAGAACTTGAGTTTTGGTGTTGGTAAGAGGTGTTTGTTTGTAAAAGAATATATTTTGGAAAGCCAGGAATGATCACAAGAATAAACATCAAATATATCATGGATTTACCTGTAAAATCAAGAAAATGACACAAGTGCAAGAACACATGGATGGCTTACTTTATAACTTGGATGTACACAAGGCTTTCTTACTATGGCTCATAATCCAGATACAATAAAAGACTGTATGACCACACAAAAGTTAAAAATGAAAATGTTTACAAGGCAAAAGCACTGTACAGACACATCACTTGCACACCCATCAGAAAGGCAAAAATTAGAAAGATGGATAATGTCTAAGACTGGCAAGGATATGGAAGCAGAAGAATCCTGATTCAACTGTTGGCAGGACTGCAGACAGGAGAGCCAATAGTAGTAGTGTATATAGTCAAAGAATATATGTACTCTGTAACTCTGTTCCTAGACAAATTTTCTGGAAGATTCTTTTATAATTCCATAGGGTACATATATAAGGGTGCTTATAATAGCATTGTAACAGCAGACAGTTAGAGGCAATCTAGGTGCCCATGATGCAGAGTAGATAAGGAAAATGTGCTATATGCAACATATATATGCTATATGTCAGAAATAACAGATTAAAGGCACATTTAGCAAAATAGGTGGATATTACAAACATCCAAAGGGCCTTGGACAGCAAGGAGATCAAACCAGTCAATCCTAAAGGAAGTCAACCCTGAATATTCACTGGATGGATGATGCTGAAGCTGAAGCGTCAATAAATACTTTCATCACCTTATGCGAAGGTCTTTTCATTGGAAAAGACCCTAATGTTGGGAAGGATTGAAGGCGGGAGAAGAAGGGGGTGACAGAGGATGAGATGGTTGAGTGGCATCACCCACTCAATGGGCATGAGTTTGAGCAAGCTTTGGGAGGTGGTGAAGAACAGGGAAGCCTGATGTGCTGCAGCCCATGGGATCACAAACAGACACAATAGTGACTGAACAACAACAACGAAAACACAGTGTTTATTGAAATAAGAAATAAATTCTATAGGATGATAGCATTTATGTAAGTTAAAAGCAGAAACCATAAAACTATATATTTTGCAAGAATATATGCAAATAAAAGGATTCACATCAAACACATTAGAATGTCTTTATGGAAAGGAAGAGAGTTAAGAAGGGAAACAAAGCAAACATCACAGTCTTCTAAGGGTCACCTGTAGGTAATTCTCCCTCACATGGGAGGATAGCATTTCCTTGCCTCCCTCCACCCTTTAGTTGGGCAAGGTCCTGGGGTTAGTTCTATCTGAACAGTTGTAGGTAGAATTCATGTGTACCAATTCTAGACCAGAAAATTTGATTTCTGGTGGAAGATCAACCAATGCTCTGGTTGCCTACTGCAAATAATCATGAAAGCACACATTGAGAAGACACTTCCATCATCCTGGATCTCTCAGTGAATAAAAGAAGCTGAGCCCTCCCCCAATCCCTTAACCCACTAACATGCATTGCATAGGTAGTTTTAGTGAAATAAAAACATGTTGTTTTAAGGTTCTGGAATTTGAGGGTGTTTGCTACTTCAGCATAGTCCTAGCTTATTCTGATTAATACAGGGAATAATCAATTAAAAAGGGCTTTCCACATGATTCAGTGCTAAAAGAATCCACCTGCCAAGGCAGGAATTGCAGGAGAGCCAGGTTCAATCCCTGGGTCCAGAAGATCCCCTGGAGAAGGAAATGGCAACTCACTCCAGAATTCCTGCCTGGATAATCCCATAGACAGAGGAACATGACAGATTACAGTCCATAGGGTCACAAAGAGTTGAACATAACTGAGCATGCAAGCATGAATCAATTTAAATAAAATAAGAACAAGGTCTTTCAGGGACCAATGATGCTGAGAAGAACAGCTAACTCAAATATGTACACTCAAATTTTCCCCTGCCTCATCCCAAATGAGATGGAGAAAGAAGACAAGGTGATTGCCTAAGATCACACAGCCTTGAATCGGGACGTGACAAAAAAATAAATAAATAAATAAAAAAGACCCTCAAAAGGATGAACAACAATAAACACTTCACCTGCCGAGATTTAAGTGAGGTTTTCACAAAGTTTCCTGTGCTGTTTCCATGGACAAGATGGAGATTTGTAGTCTGAAGAAAATGGCTACTGGATTTTTCAGTGGTGGAAATCCATCCTATCCTATGAGGGCTGAAGAGTGAATCTGAAGCATCTTATTGAATAGCTGGGTCCTCAGTTTCACTCTATTCAACCTCAAAAAAATAAAGTCAAAAGATAACTGAGTAACTAGGATAAATATCTGGAAAAAATGATATAAAAGGGAACGAAAATATGAACAGAGATTCACAAAAGAACCAAAAATTAAGATAGCCTTTAAGCCTATCAAAATATATTCTTGCTCACTCACAATAAAAGAAATGCAAATTTAGAGTACACTGAAATATAATTTCTCAACTACTAGATTGGATAAAATTAAAAACTATGACGACAACACAAATTTGCTTAATGAGACTGTGGGGAAATTGAGTGCTCTCATGCATCTGAGGTAGAAATGTAAATTGATACAATTCTTAGAGAATTGGTGATATCTAACAAAACTACATATGTGTTTACTTTTTAAACTAAGAACCCCACTTATAGGAATTTGCACTAAAGATAAATTTCCAAAAGTAGAGGTATAAACATGTACAAAGTTATCTTTTACAGCATTATACAGAATTGCAAAACTTTAAATAGAACATAAATGCCCTTCATATAGGAAAATACAAAATAAACTATGGTTATTTACATTGTTGTTGCTGTTCAGTCACTAAGTTGTGTCTGACTCCTTGCAACCCCATGGACTGCAGCACACCAGGCTTCCCTGTTCTTCACAATCTCCCTGAATTTGCTCAAACTCGTGTTCATTTAGTCAGCGATGCCATTCAACCATCTTATCCTCTGTTGCACCCTTTTCCCCTGCCCTCAATCTTTCCCAGCATGGGGATTTTCCTAGTGAGCTGGCTCTTCGTGTCAGGTGGCCAAAGTATTGGAGCTTCAGCTTCAGCATCAGTCCTTCCAATGAATGTCTATGGTTGATTGATTTCCTTTAGGATTTACTCGTTTGATCTTCTTGCTGTCCAAAGGACTCTCAAGAGTCTTCTCCAGGACCACAGTTTGAAAGCATCAATTCTTCCGTGCTCAGCCTTCTTTATGGTCCAACTCTCACATCCATACGGGACTACTGGAAAAAACATTTCTTTGCCTATACAGACTTTGACAGCAAAATGATGTCTCTGCTTTTCAACATGCTGTCTAGGTTTGTTATAGCTTGTCTAGGTTTGTTATAGCTTTTCTTCCAAGGAGGATCCTTTAATTTTGTGGCTACAGTCACTGTTTGCAGAGATTCTGGAGCCCAAGAAAATAAAATCTGCCACAGTTTCCACATTTTCCCCATCTATTTGCCATGAAGTGATGGGACTGGATGCCATAATCTTAGTGTTTTAAGGTTGAGTTTTAAGCCAGCTTTTTCACTGTCTTCTTTTACCCTCATCAAGAGGCTCTTTAGTTCTCTTTCCATTAAAGTGTCATCTGCATATCTGAAGCTGTTGCTATTTCTCCTATTAATCTCTATTCCAGCTTGTGATTCAGTCAACCTGACATTTCATATGATGTACTCTGAATATAAATTAAATAAGTAGGTTGACAATATACAGCCTTGTCATACTCTTTTCTTTTGAACCAGTCTATTGTCCCAAGTCTGGTTCTAACTGTTGCTTCTTGACCTGCATACAAGTTTCTCAGGAGGTAGGTAAGATGTCCTTGTATTCCCATTTCTTTAAGAATTTTTCAGTTTGTTGTGATATATAGAGTCAAAAGCTTTCCTGTAGTCAATGAAGCAGTATAGTAGATTTTTTTTTTTTTAATTTCCTTGCTTTTTCTATGATCCAAGGGATGGTGACAGTTTGATCTCTGGTTCCTCTGCCTTTTCTAAATCCAGCTTGTACATCTGGAAGTTCTTGGTTCAAGTACTGTTGAAGCCTAGCTTGAAGGATTTTGAGCATTACCTCACTAGCATATGAAATGTAAAGTAGTTTGAGCATTCTTTGGCAATGGGATTTGGGATTGGAATGAAAACAGATGTTCTCATCCCGTCGCCATTGCCGAGTTTTCCCAATTTGCTAACATATTGACTGCAGCACTTTAACAGTATCATCTTTGGGGATTTGAAATGGTTATTTACATAATGAGGTGCTATAAACTGTAAAAAGAATGAGGAATATCTCTGAACTTATATGTAGCGAATTCCAGCATTATCTGTTATATGGGGGGAAGTGCATATAAGGTGCTTTCTTTTTATGTAATAAAGAGAAATAAGAAAACATACATAGTCTGTTCATTTGGGGAAAATTTAAGAAGATAAAAAAGCCAGAAACTAGTGAAATTGGGTACCTACAAGAAGCGGGTAGAAATGGAGTATAAAGGAAAGGGACAGAATGGAAGTGGTGGGCAGAAGGAGAATGTTTATGATCACATCTTCTTATATACTTCTGATATTTGGAACTATGTTAATGTCTACTGATATAAAAATTAGAAAATAAAAAATGTGGAAAAAACTAAAATGGAATACAAATAAAAACAAATAGATTTAGTAGTATAATATACCCACACTGCAGGGTGGGGTAATTAATCTAAGCAACATTTGAACAGAGCAATGTTATTTTATGTTTGCAGGTGAAAAGCAAAAACAAAAATATTTTAAACTAGTAGGTTTGGTTTCCACTAGAGTATAGGACTACAAATTGTAAAACTTCTTTCTGTGTATTCTAGAACTGAGTAAATATATTAATAGATTATGGATAATGGAAAGTCAGGTGGGCCTTAGGAAGCATCACTATGAACAAAGCTGGAGAAAGGAAAGATATAAGCATCTGAATGCAGAGTTCCAAAGAATAGCAAGAAGAGATAAGAAAGCCTTCTTCAGGGATCAATGCAAAGAAATAGAGGAAAAGAACAGAATGGGAAAGACTAGAAATTTCTTCAAGAAAATTAGAGATACCAAGTGAACATTTTATGCAAAGATGGGCTCGATAAAGGACAGAAATGGTATGGACCTAACAGAAGCAGAAGATATTAAGAAGATGGCAAGAATACACGGAAGAACTGTACAAAAAAGATCTTCATGACCCAGATAATCACGATGGTGTGATCACTCATCTAGAGCCAGACATCCTGGAATGTGAAGTCAAGTGGGCCTTAGAAAGCATTGCTATGAGCAAAGCTAGTGGAGGTGATGGAATCCCAGTTGAGCTATTTCAAATCCTAAAAGATGATGCTGTGAAAGTGCTGCACTCAAAAAACCAGCAAATTTGGAAAACTCAGCAGTGGCCACAGGACTGGAAAAGGTCAGTTTTCGTTCCAATCCCAAAGAAAGGCAATGCCAAAGAATGCTCAGACTACCACACAAGTGCACCCATCTCACATGCTAGTAAAGTAATGCTCAAAATTCTTCAAGCCAGGCTTCAGCAATACCTGAACCATGAACTTTCAGATTTTCAAGCTGGATTTAGAGAAAGCAGAGGACCCAGAGATCAAGTTGCCAACATTTGCTGGATCATCGAAAAAGCAAGAGAGTTCAAGAAAAAACATCTATCTCTGCTTTATTGACTATGCCAAAGCCTTTAACTGTGTGGATCACAATAAACTGTGGAAAATTCTGAAAGAGATGGGACTACCAGACCACCTGACCTGCATTCAAGTAAGTAAGCAAGAGTTAGAACAGGATATGGAACAATAGACATTCCAAATTGGAAAAGGAGTACATCAAGGCTGTATATTGTCACCCTGCTTATTTAACGTATATGAGGAGTACATTATGAGAAACTCTGGGCTGGAGGAAGCACAAGCTGGAATCAAGATTGCCTGGAGAAATATCAATAACTTCAGATATGCAGATGACACCACCCTTATGGACTAAAGAGTCTCTTGATGAAGATGAAAGATGAGAGTGAAATAGTTGGCTTAGAACTCAAGATTCAGAAAACTAAGTTCATGGCATCCAGTCCCATCACTTCATGGCAAATAGATGGGGAAACAGTGGCAACAGTGGCTGACTTTAGTGGGCTCCAAAATCACTGCAGATGGTGATGGCAGCCATGAAATTAAAAGATGCTTACTCCTTGGAAGGAAAGTTATGACCAACATAGACAGCATATTAAAAAGCAGAGACATTACTTTGCCAACAAAGGTTCATCTAGTCAAGGCTATGGTTTTTCCAGTGGTCACATATGGATGTGAGAGTTGGACTATGAAGAAAGTTGAGCGCCGAAGAATTGATGCTTTTGAACTGTGGTGTTGGAGAAGACTCTTGAGAGTCCCTTGGACTGCAAGGAGATCCAACCAGTCCATTCTAAAGGAGATCAGTCCTGGGTGTTCATTGAGGGACTGATGTTGAAGGTGAAACGCCAATAATTTGGCCACCTGATGTGAAGAGCTGACTCATTTGAAAAGACCCTGATGCTGGGAAATATTGAGGGCAGGAGGAAAAGGGGATGACAGAGGATGAGATGGGTGGGTGGCATCACCGATACAAAGGATGTGGGTTTGGATGCACTCCAGGAGTTGGTGATGGATAGGGAGGCCTGGCATACTGCGGTTCATGGGGTTACAAAGAGTTGGACACGACTGAGCTGAACCAAACTGAACTGAATGGGAACTTGGCATCGTACTGCTGAAAAGAGAGTTACAAGGGAAAGAGGGATGGTTAAAATAACACCTAAAAGTTTTTGGAACAAAATTTGAAGAATTGATATGAATTTATGACTTAAGAAATAAATATAGATAGAAACAGATTTAAATAGGTATGGGTATAGATATACAAACATATATTTCCCAGCTCTGCTTTCTGAGCATTTAGAAGCAATGTTACTAAAATGGAAATGAACACACTTAGTATCCAGATCTTGGTTTTCAGACACCATTTTCTCCTAAAGGAGCCAGAATTCTTTGGATAAATGACAAGTTCTAGTGTTGGGTCTGGACAAATATAAGGTGAGACTGGGACATCTTACTCTGCCAGAAAAGAAATGCTCAAAAAATGGGAGAAACCATTCAAAATGACACAGGAGCTATTTTAAGGGTTCCCATTGGTCAAATCAAGGGCAATCACAATAAATAATGATAGTAATATATTATAACCCATTAAATAAATGAAGTCTATATTGGTATAGATATCAAGTCCATGCTGATATAGATAAATAGATGAAAGAACAAATGGGAGAGAAAGGAAAGCATTTCTTGGCTATAATGCCAACTTAATAAATGTAGAAGTTATAACTGAATGAAAAAAAAAAACATAGTTTCTCAGCCATCATGGTAATAATTGATTCAGGTAAGAATCATAAAAATACTAAATAATAAAATTAGTAGGTGGAAATTTGATGTAAAATAAGATATTTACATAGTTTTAAAGAATCTCCTCACAAAATGTTTCTTAATTACAAAAAGAAAATGTTAATTTTACACTATTAAAATAGCTGGGCACATACCACTTTAAGTGATTAAAATTAACCATTAGGAACAGGGCAAATAGATAATATGTGCCTCCTGAGATCCAACCAGTCTATTCTAAAGGAGATCAACCCTGGGATTTCTTTGGAAGAAATGATGCTGAAGCTGAAACTCCAGTACTTTGGCCTCCTCATGAGAAGAGTTGACTCATTGGAAAAGACTCTGATGCTGGGAGGGATTGGGGGCAGGAGGAGAAGGGGACGACAGAGGATGAGATGGCTGGATGGCATCACGGACTCGATGGACGTGAGTCTGAGTGAACTCCAGGAGATGGTTATGGACAGGGAAGCCTGGCGTGCTGCGATTCATGGGGTCGCAAAGAGTCGGACACGACTGAGCAACTGAACTGAACTGAACTGATATAATGCACTGAAAAGGATCCCTTCTGTGATGTTCCTGAAAAAAATGCATAATCTGAATCCAATCTGATGAAGAAATATCAAGCAAAGCCAAACTGAGGCAGCTTCTAGTATGGTCCTGAATGATCTCTGCCTTCTGTTATTCCCACCCGTGTATAGGCTCTCTCACACTGAAAAGGACTGATCTGTATGTCTGTATTAGTCAAGGTTCTCCATAGAAGAAAAAATATAGAGACAGAGAGACACAGATACATAGAGAGAGACACAGACACAAAGACAGAGAGAGAGACAGAGGCAGAAACATGGATTTATAATAAATAATTGTACACACAATTCTGAAAGCTGACAAGTCCCAAGATCTACAAGATGAGTTGGCAAGCTAGAGACCCAGGAGAGGTAATGGAGTAGCTCCAGTCCAAAAACCTGCAGGCTTTAGCCCTAGGAAGAGCTGACTTTTCAGTTCCAGTCTGAAAGGCAAGAAAAAAAGCCAGTGTCCCAGTCTGAGAGCAGTCAGACAGGAGGAATTCTCCCTTACTCAAGTAATGGTCAGACTTTCCTTCTATTCAGGCCTTTAACTGATCAGATAAGCCTCATCCACATTAGGCAGGGCAATATACTTTATGAGTCTACTGATATTACATGTTAATCTCAGGGATTCCAGTCCAAGATGGTTAAATAGGAGGCTCTTGAACTCCCCTTTTCCCACGGACATCTCCAAACACCATCTCCCTGTCAGAACAGAAAGGACAGAAAGCTTATTCAAAGAAATGATGGCTAAAAACTTCCCTAACCTGGGGAAGGAAATGGACCTCCAGGTCCCGGGATCCTAGAGAGCTCCAATTAGATTAATTCAAAGAGACTTAAACCAAAATACATCATAACTCAATCGTCAAAAGTTCAGTTCAGTTCAGTTCAGCCGCTCAGTCATGTCCAACTCTTTGTGACCCCATGAATTGCAGCATGCCAGGCCTCCCTGTCCATCGTCAACTCCCGGAGTTCACCCAAACCCACGTCCATCGAGTCGATGATGCCATCCAGCCATCTCATCCTCTGTCGTCCCCTTTTCCTCCTGCCTCTAATCCCTCCCAGCATCAGAGTCTTTTCCAATGAGTCAACTCTTCTCATGAGGAGGCCAAAGTACTGGAGTTTCAGCTTTAGCATCATTCCTTCCAAAGAACACCCACGGCTGATCTCCTTTAGAATGGACTGGTTGGATCTCCTTGCAGTCCAAGGGAGTCTCCAGAGTCTTCTCCAACACCACAGTTCCAAATCATCAATTATTCAGTGCTCTGCTTTCTTCACAGTCCAACTCTCACATCCATACATGACCACTGGAAAAACCATAGCCTTGACTAGATGAACTTTTGTTGGCAAAGTAATGTCTCTGCTTTTGAATATGCTATCTAGGTTGGTCATAACTTTCCTTCCGAGGAGTAAGAGTCTTTTAATTTCATGGCTGCAGTCACCATCTGCCTTGATTTTGGAGCCCAAGAAAAGTCTGACACTGTGTCCACTGATTCCCCATCTATTTCACATGAAGTGATGGGACCAGATGGCATGATCTTAGTTTTCTGAATGTTGAGCTTTAAGCCAACTTTTTCACTCTCATCTTTCACTTTCATCAAGAGGCTTTTTAGTTCCTCTTCCTTTTTTGCCATAAGGGTGGTGTCATCTGCATATCTGAGGTGATTGATATTTCTCCCGGCAATCTTGATTCCAGCTTGTGCTTCGTCTAGCCCAGTGTTTCTCATGATGTACTCTGCATAGAAGTTAAATAGTTAAAGACTCTTAAAAGCATAAAGAGAAAAGCTATGTATTATGTATAAGAGAACCCTCATAAGACTGGCAGCAGATTTTACAGTAGAAACTTTGCAGGTCAGAAGGGAGCAGTGTGATATATTCAGCTGCTGATCAAGAATATTGTGTCCAGCAAAGTTGTCCTTGAGAATTCAAGGAAAAACGAAAAGTTTTCCAGACAAGAAAAAGTGAAAGGGATTTGTAATCATAAGACCAGCACTATAAGAAATGTCAAAGGGACTTAACAGTTAAACCTGAGATAAAAGAGCCAATTAGGAACAGAAAAACTGTTCAATCTCATTGGAAAAGATATTATTAAATATATAGTTAAATTCAGTTAGAATCAGAATCAGTTAAGTCACTCAGTCATGTCAGACTCTTTGCGATCTCATGGACTGCAGCAAGTCAGGTTTCCCTGTCCATCACCAACTCCTAGAGCTTACTCAAACTCATGTCCATCCAGTCAGTGATGTCATCCAATCATCTCATCCTCTGTCATCCCCTTCTCCTCCTGCCTTCAATCTTTCCCAGCATCAGGGTCTTTTCCAGAGTCAGTTCTTTGCATCAGGTGGCGAAAGTATTGGAGTTTCAGCTTCAGCAGCAGTCCTTCCAAAGAATATTCAGGACTGATTTCCTTTAGCATAGACTGGCTTGATCTCTTTGCTGTCTAAGGGATTCTCAAGAGTCTTCTCCAACAGCACAGTTCAAAAGCATAAGTTCTTCAGCTCTCAGTTTTCTTTATAGCCCAACTCTTACATTCATATATGACTACTGGAAAAACCATAGCTTTGACTAGAAGGACCTTTGTTGGCAAAGTTTATGTCTTGGTGTTTCAATAGGCTGTCTAGGTTGGTCATAACTTTTCTTCCAAGGAGCAAGCATCTTTTAATTTCATGGCTGCATTCACCATCTTCAGTGATTTTGGATCCCCCCAAAATGAAGTCTGTCCTTGTTTCCATTGTTTCCCATCTATTTGCCATGAAGTGATGGGACCAGATGCCATGATCTTAGTTAAATTAAGAATACTCTAATGTTGTGATGTGCTGTGCTGTGCTTAGTCACTCAGTCACATATGTCTCTTTGTGACCACATGGACTACAGCCTGTCTGTCTCCTCTGTCCATGTGAGTTCTCTGTTCACGGGATTTCTCCAGGCAAGAATACAGGAGTGGGCTGCCATGCCCTATTCCAACCCAGGGATTGAACCTAGGTCTCCCACACTACAGGCAGATTCTTTACTATCTGAGCCACCAAGGAAGTCCAAGAATACTGCAATGGGGAGCCTATCCCTTCTCCAGGGGATTTTACTGATCCAGGAACTAAACCTGGGTCTCTTGCATTGCAGGCAGATTCTTTACCAGCTGAGTTACGAGGGAAGCCAATGTTGTAATGGTGGTGGATAAATCACTTATAAATCTAGTACGAAGGTTAGAAGATAAAAGTAGTAAAAGTAACTATAACTACAATAATTCGTTAATGGATATACAAGGTAAAAAAGATGTGAATTGTGATATAGAAAACATAAAATTGTGGGTGGAAGGGTGTAAAAATATAGAGCTTTAGTACATGATCAATCTTAAATTGTCAAAAGCTTAAAGGATAAGGTTATCAGTTCAGTTCAGTCACTCAGTCCTGTCTGACTCATTGCAACCCCATAGACTGCAGCATGCCAGGCTTCCCTGTCCATTACCAACTCCCAGAACTTGCTCAAAATTGTTTCCATCCACTCGGTGATGCCATCCAACCATCTCGTTCTCTGTTGTTCCCTTCTCCTCCTGCCTTCAGTCGTTCCCAGGGTCCTTTCCAATGAGTCACTTCTTTGCATCAGGTGGCCAAGTTATTGGAGCTTCAGCATCAGTGCTTCCAATGAATATTCAGGACTGGTTTCCTACAGGATGGACTGGTTGGATCTCCTTGCATTCCAAGGGATTCTCAAGAGTCTTCTCCAACACCACATTTCAAAAGCATCAATTCTTTGGTGCTCAGCTTTCTTTAAAAAAATTTTTTTTAATTTTGATTGGAGGCTAATTACTTTACAATATTGTAGTGGTTTTTGCCATACATTGACATGGCACCCCACTTCAGTACTCTTGCCTGGAAAATCCCATGGACAGAGGAGCCTGGTAGGCTGCAGTCCATGGGGTCACTAGGAGTTGGACATGACTGAGTGACTTCACTTTCACTTTTCACTTTCATGCATTGGAGAAGGAAATGGCAACCCATTCCAGTGTTCTTGCCTGGAGAATCCCAGGGACGGGGGAGCCTGGTGGGCTGCCATCTCTGGGGTCACACAGAGTCAGACATGACTGAAGAGACTTAGCAGCAGCAGCAGCAGCAGGCATGAATCAGCCATGGGTGTACATGTGTCCCCCTGTCCTGAACTCCCTCCCACTTCGCTCGCCATCCCTTTCCTCTGTGTTGTCCCAGTGCACTGGCTTTGAGTGCCCTGTTTCATGCATTGAACTTGGACTGGTCATCAATTTCACTTATGCTAATATTCATGTTTCAATGCTATTCTTTCAAATCATCCCACCTTTGCCTTCTCCCAGAGTCCAGACATCTGTTCATCTGTCTCTTTTGCTGTCTTGCTTATAGGGTCACCATTACCATCTTACTAAATTCCATATATATGCATTAATATGTTGTATGGGTTTTTTTCTTTCTGACTTCACTCTGTATAATAGGCTCCAGTTTTAGCCATCTCATTTATAGCCCAGCTCTCACATTCATACAGGACTACTGGAAAAACTATAGCTTTGACTAGATGAACCTTTCTTGGCAAAGGAATATCTGCCTTTAAATATGCTGTTTATAGCTTTTATAAATGAGCTGTTCATATTTTATAATAACATGCTGGTCATAGCTTTTCTTCCAAGGAACAAGCACCTTTTAATTTCATGGCTGTAGTCACCATCTTCAGTGATTTTGGAGCCCAAGAAAATAAAGTCTCTCACTGTTTCCATTGTTTACCCATCTATTTGTCATGAAGTGATGGGACCAGATGCCATAATCTTAGTTTTTTGAATGTTAAATTTTAAGCCAGGCTTTTCACCCTCTTTCAGTTTCATCAAGAGGCTCTTCATTTCCTCTTCCTTTCTGCCATAATGGTCGTATCATCTGTGTATCTAAGGTTATTGATATTCCTCCCAGCAATCTTGATTAAAGCTTGTGGTTCATCCAGCATGATGTACCCTGCATATAAGTTAAATAAGCAGGGTGACAATATACAGCCTTGATGTACTCCTTTCTCAATTTGGAAACAGTCTGTTCCATGTCCTGTTCTAACTGTTGCTTCTTGGCCTACATACAGATTTCTCAGGAGGCAGGTAAGGTGGTCTGGGATTTCCATCTCTAAGAATTTTCCACAGTTTCTTGTGATCCACACAGTGAAAGGCTTTGGCGTAATGAGTAAAGAAGAAGTAGATGCTTTTCTGGTATTCTTTTGGTTTTTCTATGATCCAATGGATGTTGGCAATTTGATCTCTGATTCCTCTGCCATTTTAAAATCCATTTTGAACATTAGGAAGTTCATGGCTCACATACTGTTGAAGCCTGGCTTAGATAATTTTGAGCATTACTTTACTAGCGTGTGAGATGAGTGCAATTGTGCCATAGGTTGAACTTTCCTTCACATTGCCTTTCTTTGGGGTTGGAGTGAAAACTGACCTTTTCAGTCCTGTGGCCACTGCTGAGTTTTCCAAATTTGCTGACATATTGAGTACAGCACTTGCATGGCACCATCTTTTAGGATTTGAAATAGCTCAGCTGGAATTCTATCACCTCCACTAGCTTTGTTAGTTGTGACGCTTCCTAAGGCCCACTTGACTTTGCATTCCAGGATGTCTGGCTCTAGGTGAATCATCCCACCATCATGGTCATCTGGTTCATTTAGATCTTTTTTTGTAGATAGTTCTTCTGTGTATTCTTGTCCCCTCTTCTTAATATTTTCTGTTCTGTTAGGTCCATACCATTTCTGTCTTTTACTGAGCCCATCTCTGCATGAAATGTTCCTTTTGTATCTCTAATTTTCTTGAAGAGATCTTAGTTTCTTCCCCTTGCATTGTTTTCCTCTATTTTTTTTTTTTCATTGATCATTTAGGAAGGTTTTCTTATCTGTTTTTGCTTTTCTTTGGAACTCTGCATTCAGATGGGTATATCTTTCCTTTTCTTTTTTTGCCTTTCACTTCTTTTCTTTTCTTAAGTATATTTGTAAGGCCTCCTCAGATAACTATTTTGATTTTTTTCATTTCTTTTTCTTGCAGATGGTCTTAATCACTGGCTCCTGTATAATGTCATGAACCTCTGTCCATAGTTCTTCAAGCACTGTCTATCATATCCCTTGAATCTCTCTGTCACTTCTACTATATAATTGTAAGGGATTTGACTTAGGTCATAGCTGAATGGTCTAGTGGTTTTCCCTACTTTATTCAATTTAAATCTGAATTTGTCAGCTCCTGGTCTTGTGGATATCATAAGAGAATACTACAAACAGTTATTATAGTATTGGCAACAAATTGGACAACCTAGAAGAAGCTGACAAATTTCTGGAAATATACAGCTTTTCAAAATTGAATCAGAAAGAAACAGACAATGTGAACATGCCAATCACTAATGGTAAAATTGAATTTTTTAATTTAAAAAATTTCCAGCAAATAAAAGTCCAGAATCAGGCAGATTCACAGGGAAATGCTCTCAAAGATATAAATATCTACACTCCTATTCTAAAAAATTTCAGAAGACTAAGTTCATTCTATGAAGACACTGTGATCCTGATACCAAACCTAGACAAACTGAAAGTGAAAGTGAAGTTGCTCAGTAGTGTCCGACTCTTTGCAACCCCATGGACTGTAGCCTACCAGGCTCCTCCCTCCATGGGATTCTCCAGGCAAGAGTACTGGAGTGGGTTGCCATTTCCTTCTCCAGTCAAAGATACCACAAAAAGAAAATTACAGGCAATATCTTTGATGAATATGGATGCAAAAATCTTAGCAAAATATTAGCAAACCAAATTTAACAATATATAAAAAAGGATCATATACAATAATCAAGTGGAATTTATTTCAGAGATGTAAGGATGCATCAATATTTGCAAATCAGTCAGTAGGATACATTATATTAACAGAAGAAAGAATAAAAATCACACTATCATCTCAATAGATAAAGAAACAGCATTTGACAATATTTAACATCTCTTCACGGTAAAAAGTCTTATCAAAGCTGATATAGAGGTAAATATCTTATATATGTTGGCATATATTCTAACATAATAAAGGCCATTTATGGCAAACCAAAAACTGGCATCAAACTCAGTGATGAAATTGAAAGCTTTTCTTCTAAAACTAGAGACAAGAAAAGGGTGTCCACTTTTGCTACTTTTTAACATAGTATATGAAGTCCTAGTTATAGTAATCAGATGAGAGAAAATTAAAAGGCATCCCAATTGGAAGGGGAAAAAGCAAAGCTTCCACTGTTTGCTTTGCAGATGGCATGATATTTTATATAGAATGCTCTAGCATCTCTACCAAAACTATTAGCACTAATAAATTAATTTGGTTAAGATGTAGAATATAATATTTATATATAGAAACTTGTTACTTGTCTATATACTAATAATGAATTACCAGAAAAAGTAAGAAAATAGCCCCATTTATAACTGCATCAGAAAGAATAAAATACCTAGGAATAAACTCAACCAAGGAGGAGGAAGATCCATACTCTAAGAAATATGAAACATTAATGAAGAAATCTGAAAATGATACAAAGAGGTGGAAGGATATTCCATGTTCTTTGATTAAAGGATTTAACATTGTTAAAATGTCCATACTATCCAAAGTAATCTACATATTGAATGCAATCCCTATCAAAATACCCATAATATTTTTCACAGAACTAGAAAAAAATCTTTAAAAAGTATATGGAATCACCTTGAATTGCCAAGTTGAGAAAAAAGAACAAAACTGGAGGTATCAATTCCCTGAGTTCAAACTATACTAAAAAGCTACAGCGATCAAAACTGTACTGTTTGACATTAAAATGGACACATAAGTCAGTGGAGCAGAATATGGAGTCCAGAACCCAAGGCAAAACATTCAATATCACAGTAATCCAAGTCTATGCCCCAAACACTAATGCTGAAGAAGCTGAAGTTGAATAGTTCTATGAAGACCTATATGACCTCCTAGAACTAGCACCAAAGAAAAGGATGTGACTTTCATCATAGGGGACTGGAATGCAAAAGTAGGAAGTCAAGAGATTACTGGAGTAAAAGGCAAATTTGGCCTTGGAGTACAAAATGAAGCAGGGCAAAGGCTAACAGAGTTTTGTCAAGAGAATGACTGATCATAGCAAACACCCTCTTTCAACAACACGAGACTCTACACATGGACATCACCAGATGGTCAATACTGAAATCAGATTGATAATATTCTCTGTAGCTGAAGATGGACAAACTCTAAACAGTCAGCAAAAACAAGACCGGGGCTGACTATGGCTCAGATCATGTCCCCCTTATTGCAAAATTCAGACTTAAATTGAAGAATGTAAGGAAAACCACTAGACCATTCAGGTATGACCTAAATCAAATCCCTTATGATTATACAGTGGAAGTGACAAGTAGATTCAAGGGACTGGATCTGATAGGCAGAGTGCCTGAAGAACTATGGATGGAGGTTTGTAACAGTGTACAGGAGACTATGATCAAAACAATTCCCAAGAAAAAGTAATGCTAAAAGGCAAAATGGTTGCCTGAGGAGGGCTTACAAATAGCTGAGAAAAGAAAAAAAAGTTAGAAGCAAGGGAGAAAAGGAAAAATATACTCATCTGAATGCAGAGTTCCAAAGAATAGCAAAGAGAGATAAGAAAGCTTCCCTAAGTGATTAATGCAAAGAAATAGAGAAAAACAATAGAATGGGAAGAGCCTAGAGATCTCTTCAAGAAAAGTAGAGATACCAAGGGAACATTTCATGCAAAGATGGGCTCAGTAAAGGGCAGAAACGGTATGAACCTAACAGAAGCAGAAGATATTAAGAAGAGGTGGCAAGAATACCCAGAACTATACAAAAGAGATCTTACTGACCCAGCTAACCATGATGATGTGATCATTCACCTAGAGCCAGATATAGGAAACATCACTATAAACAAAGCTGGTGGAGATGATGGGATGCCAGCTGAGCTTTTTCAAATCCCAAAAGATGGTTCTGTGAAAGTGCTGCACTCAATATGCCAGAAAATTTGGAAAGCTCAGCGGTGGCCACAGGACTGGAAAAGGTCAGTTTTCATTCCAATCCCAAAGAAAGGCAAAGCCAAAGAATGTTCAAACCTACAAACATATAGTCAATTAATCTACAACAAAGAAGCAAAAATATACAGTGGAGGAAAGACATGACTTTCAATAAATGTGCTGGGAAAATCAGACATCTATCTATAAAACAACGAGAGTAGAACATTTCTTGTATCCATATGCAAAATAAACTGAAAATTGATTAAAGACCTAAATGTAAAACCTGTAACCATAATACTAGAAAGAAATCATACGTAGAACACTGTTTGACATGAATAGTAGCAATATTTTTCTTTGATCTGACTCTTAAGGCAAAACAAATAAAAGCAAAAATAAACAAGCAGGACCAAATTAAAGTTAAAAAAAACTTTTCAACAGTAAAAGAAACCATCAACAAAATGAGAGGACAGTCAAATAAATGGAATAAAATATTTGCAACTGATATGACCGGTAAGAGTTTAATATCCAAAATATATAAACAGCTTATACAACACAATATCAAAAAGAAGAAATCCAAAACTGGGCAGATGACCCCAAAAGGCAGTTTTTCCAAAGAAGATATACAAATGGCCAATAAGCAAATGATAAGAGGCTCACCACAGGTTATCATCAGAGAAATGCACATCAAAACCTCAGTGAGAAATCACTTCATACTTGTGGCTATCATCAAAAAGTCTACAAATAACAAAAGTTGACAATGATGTGGACAAAATGGAACCACAGTACATAGTTGAGATGATAAATTAGTGTATCCATTGTGGAAAATAATATATGGATACCTCAAAACAGTAAAAATAGAATTATCATATAATCCAGGAATTTCACTGTTGAGTATATATCTGAAGTAAATGAAAAGACACATGCACCCCAATGTTAATAGAAGCATTATTTACAATAGTTATGATATGGAAGTATCCATCTACAGATTCAGTTCAGTTCAGTTCACTCACTCACTCACGTCCGACTCTCATGAACTGCAGCACACCAGGCCTCCCTGTCCATCATCAAATCCCGGAGTTCACCCAAACTCTAGTCTATTGGGTCAGTGATGCCATCCAACCATCTCATCCTCTGTCATGCCCCTCTCCTCCTGCCCTCAATCTTTCCCAGCATCAGAGTCTTTTCAAATGTCAGCTCTTTGCATCAGATGGTCGAAGTATTGGAGTTTCAGCTTCAACATCAGTCCTGGATGCCATTTCAAACTTGTAATGTCATACATTTCCATCTATATGCTGCTCTAGTTCCACCCCAGCAGTTTTTGTGTACTGTGTCTTTATTATCATTCAGTTTCAAAAATTTTAATTCCTTGGGATTCTTTTCTTAAGGAGATGGGTTATTTAGAAGTATCATTTATAAGTATTAAAACATTTTGGGGTTTTCTAAGTATGTTTATTGGTTTCCAATTTAATTTCACTATGACCAGAGAATATATTTCATAAGGTATCAAATATTTGACTTTTTTGAGACATACTTTGTGGATCACTATGTGGTTTACCTTGGCAAGTGATACATGTGTGCTGAAAAAATAATAGATTCATTGAGGTTGGGTATTTTGGCAGTTGTTTGGTGTTGTGTTCTTCGTTTTTGCTTCTTTAATTTTTGTGATTTTTCATTAAATGTATGTACATTTAGGATGTTTGTTTTCCTAGTGATTGTTTCTTTTAATATTATATATTGTCCCTCTTTTGCTTTTGTTAAATTCCTTGCCTTCAAATCTTCGTCTGATACTAGCTTAGGCATGCCAGTTTTATTGTGGTTACTCTTTGCATGTTGTAACTTGTCAATCATTTACTTTCAATCTATCTTTGTCTTTATGATAAATTTTTTGTAGAAAGCATATGGATTGCCAATAAACTGATTTTCTAAGGATAAACAGATAAATGGATAAAGAAGATATGGCATACATACACACACACACACATATACATGAAATATTATCCAATCATAAAAAGAATGAAATTTTGTCGTTTGCAGCAATGTGGATAGACCTAGAGGGTGAAGAAAGTCAGACAGAGAAACACAATTGTTCAATGTTATCCCTTATATGTGGGATCTAAAAAATGAAACAAAAGTATGCAACAAAAATAGAAACAGACTCATACAGAAAAAAAAATTGTTACCAATGGAAAGAGAGTAAGGTAATGGTCACAATAGGGGTATAGGATTAAGAAACACAAACTATCACATACAAAAATAAATAACCTACAAGGATATGTTATGTAGAACAGGAAAATGTAGCCATTATTTTGTAATAAGCTTAAATGAAATAGAATCTATAAAAATATTGAACCAGTATGCCATATATCTGAAACTAATATAATATTGTAAATCAACTATACTTCAATAAAAATAAAATAGAATAAAATAATATGAAAAATACCTACAAAAGACATCAGTTCAGTCAGTCATGTCCGACTGTTTGCAACCACATGGACTGCAGGAAGCCAGGCTTCCCTGTCCATCACCAACTCCCAGAGTTTGCTCAAATTCATGTCCATCCAGTGATGCCATCCAACCATCTCATCCTCTGTTGTTCCCTTCTCCTCCTGCCTTCAATCTTTCCCAGCATCAGGGTCTTTTCCAGAGTCAGTTCTTTGCATCAGGTGGCCAGAGTATTGGAGTTTCAGCCTCAGCATCAGTCTTTCCGGTGAATATTCAAGACTGGTTTCCTTTAGGATTGACTGGCTTGATGCTCTTGCAGTCCAAGGGACTCTCAAGAGTCTTCTCCAACACCATAGTTCGAAAGCATCAATTCTTCAGCACTCACCTTTCTTTATAGCTCAGCTCTCACATGCATACATGGCTACTGGAAAAAACCCTAATCGGATCCCACAAGAGACTGACCCAGACACACCTGTGAGTGTCCAGTAGCCTCCAGCAGAGGCGTGGGTTGGTGGTGGCCTGCTACGGGGTCTGGGACACTGAGTGAAGCAGTACATGCATGGGACCTTTTGAAGGAGGTTGCCATTACACAACAGGGAGGAAACATAGCCTCGCCTCTGCACAGATAATTGGATTAAAGATTTACTGAGCATGGCCCCACCCATCCGAACAAGACCCAGTTTCCCCCACAGTCAAGTGTCCCCCATCAAGAAGCTTTCATAAGCCTCTTATCCTTACCCCTCAGAGTGCAGACAGAATGAAAACCACAATCACAGAAAGCTAATCAAACTGATCACATGGACCACAGCCTTGTCTAACTCAATGAAACTATGAGCCATGCCATGTAGGGCCACCCAAGATAGCCAGGTCATGGTGGAGAGTTCTGACACAACGTAGTCAACTGGAGAAGGCAATGACAAAAGACATACATAAATGGAAAGATATTCTACGTTCATGAATTGAAAGAGTTCATGTTGTTACAATACTCATATTGCCCAAAATGATTCATAGATTCAATGCAATCCCAATTAAAATTTCAATGGTAGTTTCAACATAAACAGAAAAAAAAAAATCCTAAAATGTGTGTGAAGCCACAAGATACCCCTAATAGCCAAAGCACTCTTGGGAAAGAAACAAAACTGGAGGCATCACACTTCCTAATTTCAAACTATAAAGAAAAAAACTCAGCTTTTTTTTTTTTCCCCCTATGTAGGGAAAAACCCAATTGTTCCCCACTGTGTGTTTCTTTCTTGTGTTTCTCCTTTACCTTTAGTAGAACACCCCTTCTTACACTTCTGGTGACCAAATACCTGGAGGGCTTTACCCACATCAAGCAGTTCTCTGAGTGTCCTACACTACATCATCTGAGTGTCCTACACTATAATTATGACACTTGATACCCAGAGATTGCATCACATTCCACAGGTTAAGGGCTCAGCAATACAAGACTACTCTCATCCCAACTCAGTTGCCATTCAGAAACCCAGTTTATCTCCTGTGGCCATGACCAACTGGCTATAGATTGGAGGTTACAAAAACCTCCTCCTTGAGTCTGATCAATTTGCTAGAGAAGCTCACAAAACTCAGGGCTACACTGCCTCACATTTATCAGTTTATCAAAGGATATAATAAAGGATGAACTTCCCAGGGGGCTCAGTGGTAAAGAATCTGCCTGCCATTGAAGGAGATGCTAAGGTCCCTGGGTTGGGAAGATCCCCTGGAGAAGGAAATGACAACCCACTCCACTAGTTCCAGCCTGGAAAATTCCACGGACAGAGGAGCCTCGTGGGCTACAGCCTGTGGGATCACAAAGAGTCAGACATGACTGAGCACACCTTCACCTCACCACCATAATAAAGGTTACAGATGGACAACCAGATGAAGAGATACTTAGGGCAAGCTCTAGGAGGGACCCAAGTGTAAGAACTTCTGTCCACATGGACTGGGGGTATGTCACCCTCCTGGTGCTAATGTCTTCACCAGCCAGGAAGCTCTCTATGGCTGCACTATTGGGATTTTATGGAGGTTTCCTCATGTTCAGTTCAGTTCAGTTCAGTTGCTCAGTCGTGTCTGACTTTTTGCAACCCTATGAATCGCAGCACGCCAGGCCTCCCTGTCCATCACCAATTCCCGGAGTTCACTCAGATTCAAGTCCATTGAATCAGTGATGCCATCCAGCCATCTCATCCTCTGTCATACCCTTCTCCTCCTGCCCCCAATCCCTCCCAGCATGAGTCTTTTCCAGTGAGTCAACTCTTTGCATGAGGTGGCCAAAGTACTGGAGTTTCAGCTTTAGCATCATTCCTTCCAAGGAAATCCCAGGGCTGATCTCCTTCAGAATGGACTGGTTGGATCTCCTTGCAGTCCAAGGGACTCTCAAGAATCTTCTCCAACATCACAGTTCAAAATGTAGTTCCTTATGTAGGGGTGGTCAACTATTAACTCCATGTCTAGCCTCTCCCCTCTCTGGAGGATGGGAAAGGGAGGGGGCAAAACTTGCAAGCTTCTAATGATGGCTTGATCTTTCTAGTGACAAGCCTCCATCCAGAAGTCCTGCAAGAGTCACCTCAACAGAACAAAAGATGTTCCTAGTGCTCGTATCATGAAAATTTACTAGGGTTTTATGAGCTGTGTCAGGGTAGAATCAAAGACAAATATTAGAACAAGATATCCTCCTAGTAAACACCTAGAAAATATCAAGGATTTTAGGAACTCTGTGCCAGGAACAAGGAGCAGAGACCAACACATATATTTTATATTATCTCATGTAAACTATATTACAAAGCTATAAAAATCAAAAGAGTATAGTATTTGCATAAAACAGACACACAGATCAATGGAAAATAGAACACTCAAAAATAAACCCATATGCTGCTGCTAAGTCGCTTCAGTTGTGTCCGACTCTGTGCAACCCCATAGATGGCAGCCCACCAGGCTCCCCCGTCCCTGGGATTCTCTGGGCAAGAACACTGGAGTGGGTTGCCATTTCCCTTCCCCAAACCATGAAAGTGAAAAGTGAAAGTGGAGTCGCTCAGTTGTGTCCGACTCCTAGCGACCCCATGGACTGAAGCCTACTAGGCTCCTCCATCCATGGGATTTTCCAGGCAAGAGTACTGGAGTGGGGTGCCATTGCCTTCTCCAGTAAACCCATATATATAAGATTAATTATTTTACAACAAAGGAGCTAAGAATAAACAATGACTAGAGGATGGTCTCTTCAGTAAATGGTGTTAGTAAACCTCTACAACCATTGTGAAAGAAAGAAACTGAACCATCTCACACCATACGCAAAAATCAACTCAAACTGCATTGAAGACTTGAATGTAAGGCCTGAAGCATTAAATACTTGGAAGAACACATGGGGGTAAACTCTTTGACATTGGTCTTAACAATTTTTTTTCTTTGATTTGACACCCAAGGTAAAGACAACATATGCAAAAAATAAACAACTATTACTACATCAAACTAAAAAGCTCCTACATGTCACACAAAAAAAGATGCTCAACATGATCAATCATCAAGGAAATGCGAATGAAAACCAAAATGAGGTATCACTTCACACCTGTTAGAATGGCTACTATGATAAGGGATAACAAGTGTTGGATAGGATGTGTATAAAAAGGACTCATATGAATTGATGGAGCTACTATGGAAAAAGAGTAGTTCCTCAAAAAAAAAAAATACAGAACTGCTACATTATCCAGTAGTTCCACTTCTGTTATACATCAAAGGGGAAAATAAAAATATGCCATATATATATATATACTCAACCATGGAAAGAATGAATCTTGCCATTTTTTATAACATGGATGAACTTCGGGAGCATTACATTAAGTGAAACAAGTCGAACAGGGGAAGAGAAATACTGTATGATCTTATTTACATGTGAAATCTAAAAAGAACGAACTCATAATTACAGAACAGATTGCTGGCTGCCAGAGATGGGGGCAGGTGGGAAGTGGGGAAAATGAATGAAGGTGTCAGAAGACACAACCTTCCAGTTATAAGATAAATAAGTTCTGGGTATATAAAGCACAGCAGAATGACTATAGTCAACAATACCGTACTGCATATTTGAAAGTTACTGAAAGAGTAGATCTTAAAAATTCTTATAAGAAAACTCTGTAAGGTGATGGATGTTAACTAAACTTACCTTTCTAATCATTTTTCAATATGTACATATATCAAATCATTATGATGTACACCTTAAACTAATACAATATTATATATCAACAAAACTGGAAATAATTAACATAAATATACGTTACCAAAAAAAGTTAATATTATCTGAAAACACCCGTACAGAAACTCTCAGAATAATTTTGACAATTTATCTGGGCATCTCATAGACCAGTCAAGCTGACCCATAAAATTAACCATCACAAGCGTCCAACAGGATACTATGGAAGTAATATAGTATGAGTTCTGAGAATAAATTTTAAATGACTTTGTGACTTCTGCTTTTTTCTCTTGTTCTATAAGAAGCCAGCTGGCATATCACAAGGACGCTCAAATAGTCCCAGGGCGTGATCCTTCTGGTAAGGATATCTGGCCTCCAACCTACAGCCATGTGATTGAGTCATCTTAGACTTAGATCTTCCAGTCTCAGTCCAACTTTCAGATGACTGCAGTTGTGGTCAGTGTCTGGACTGCAACCTCATGAAAGCTCTCAAGCCAGAACCACCTTGCTTATATGCTCTCAAATTCCTGATACATGCAATTGTATGAGATAATCTGTGTTTATTCTTGCTTTAAATTAATAAGTTAAGGGTAATTTGCTACTTGCAATAGGTAACTAATTTAAAAGCCATTAAACAAAAATAATTGCTGCGTACTTTCAAAAGTTTCAAAGTCAGGAAAACAAAAAGACTGAAGATCTTTAACAGAATAAATGAGAGAAAGAAAAAAAAATCTAATGCAATGCATGATCCTAGAATGACTCAGCACCAGGAAAAAAGCAGGTGTGTGTTCCTTTGTGCATGAATTGGCACTTGCCTTCCCCCACTTTTTTTTTTTTACCATAATAACCAATATTAGATGATTGGAGAAACCTGTACTGTCTGTCCCTTAGGTAATACATTAATTTCCTGTTTTTGCTCATTGTACTGAAATTATGTAAGACTATATTCTCGTTTTTAGGAAACACATATTGAAGTATTCAGAAAAGGGGCATCATGCCTGTAACTTATCTCAGAGTTCCAAAGTAAATAATTATATAATTGTAATCATATACACTTATAAACCTATATGTGTATATATCTAAATCTCTATATAACTATATCATAGTCATTTATCTAGAAAGAGGGAGAGCTGGAGAATGAAAAAGAAAATATAGTAAAATGTTAACATTTGGATAATCTGAGTGATGGATGTGTGGGGATCCTTTGTACTATTTTTGCAACTTTTCTGTCTCAGGTATTGCAAAATAAAAAGAAAAGGACATCAGAGGTGGTTTCTATTCCTTAGTTTCCTTTGTAAGTAAACGGTTTTCAAACAGAAGGTTGGAAACATGAATAACTTTTGAAATGAATTTAGCGAATCCAAACCAGAATTTTCAAGAGAGAGAAAGTGGGGAAAGGGGAAAGGGAGCAGAGGGGAAGGGAGAGTGAGCTGAGGGAGGAGACGGGGGAGGAGAGGAGATGATAGAATAGGACAGGACAGAAGAGCATCATAGACTGGTCAGGGTAGTGCTATTTTGCTTCAGAGCCCGAGCGGCAAAAGTAGATGGCCTGGGCTGCGTGTTCCAAAAAGTTGAGAAGCGACTGCACTGAAGACTGGAGTCTGTGCCAAACAGTGAATCAGAGTTTCTCCGCCCGCCGGCCCCGGGCCAACCCGCAGCTCCCTCTGCCACCCTCACGGTGCGGTCCCGCCCCCAGCAGCCTGCAGGTGTGCACTCAGGCTAGCACGTGGTGCCAGATACTATTTAAGGGCCCACCTTCCCCTGCTTGCAGCTGCCAGCTTCTCTAGCCCTGTCTTCCCCGAGCAGCTGGAGGCTCGCGGGTCTCAGAACGCATCCCGCCGCTGGGGCTGCAGCCGTGGCATGGGAGCCGCGGGCCCGATCTTGGTTTTCTTGACTCTTCTCGCGCCGGGGGTCCTCGGTGAGCTGGGAATGGGATCATGGAGGTAGGGACGCGTCTGGGACCGGGATGGCGTCTGTGCCATGATGCAAAGGAAGCAGTCAAACGTGAGAAGGTGGGACAACCTTGCCTGCTTCTTGCTCGTCAGGGGCACCTCTCTTGGTCCTGAAGGTCTTCGCTCGCTGCTCCGGTGCTGGGGCCACCAGTATCGCTGGCTGCATGACGGGATGGCACTATGTGATCTGTCTAGTGTGTCCTGTGGCGTGACGTGCCCGCCCTGTGCTCCCTGGGCCCCGAGCCGCCGGGACTCAGCATGTGCTCAGCGCTCTGGGTCCCGCAGGTCTGCGAGCGCTAATGCCCAGACACTTACGCGAAACTTACTTGTGCTGAGTGCAGTTGCATGCTCCGCTAGGCGCGGGAGTTTCTGCACACACTGAACGTTCCCCTGCCAATAAAAACAGCACAGCCTCCCGCTAGCTTCCCCCAAAGAGAATAATGTATATATATATTTAATTTTGATGTGATATTGGTAGAGAGATCCTAAATGATAAACATCTGAAGCTACTTAGAAAAGCTGATATGTGAATAAAAACTGCAGTTCTTTGTGTTATTTATTGGCAAGGGCACCAGAAAGTGTCATTCAATTTTTATTATAATTTTCTTCCTCCAGACTGGCTTAATTTTAAATTGTAAATTAAATTGTATTGTAATTTAAGATTGGAGTCTCTTGGTAATAGGCTAGGTATAACTGTCTAATAATTTTCAGAGGACAGTGGATAAGAAATTTACTGTATACAGACTTCAATACCTACGTGACTTTTAGCAAGTCATTGAGTTCCCAAGCCTCAGTTTCTTCATCTTTAAAAGGAAGCTAGTGATAAGCAGCCCTACCCTTATTGGACTGCCTTGAATATCAAATGAAATTAGGCAAATGAAAGCTGGATGTTCGATGCTATTACTAAGTGCCAGTAATAAGATAACTATCTGAATCTGATTTGATGGAGTCAGCATTTAAGCCTGACCACTGCCAACTTGCTAGGGGATATTGCATTCTTTGGTTCTATTACAGTTTACTTTGTCAGCTTCCTGACATTCAACTTTTTCCTGACCCTTAATTGAACATTTCCCCAAACCACTATCTTCATCCCTCTCTCTCCTACCTATTGACTCTCTTTGAACAGATGTACTTTCACAACTTTCTCTAACACATCTGTGTGGCATTGTTCCTGACCAGACTTTTTGCCAGTGTTCCATTCATTTATCTAAATTTCAGCGAGGATGTTATCAATTGAAAATCAACTTCTTTAGCAACCCTGTCAATTCATTGTTTCCCCAAGGATGCCAGAGCATCCCCTTCCAGTACCAGAGCAGGACTATCCTCTCCGTCACTTAACTCCAGACACACGAAAGAGCAGGTTTACTGAACTGCCAGCTGTCATAACTAATGTGCTTCTGCTGTTTGTCTTATCATTCTCACACCAATATTCCGATATTCTCATTATGATTACCTTTGTAACAACCTCCTCTCTTACAGGTTATTCTGATACCTGTCCAACCTTTCCAACCATGAAAACTAAAATTAAAATATCTTTTTCATTATTTCACTCCCTTTCTCAAAAATCTAAAAGGGCTTCCTACTGACTGTGGAATTAAGGTTAAATCTGATGTCTTCAGTCTTTCAAGCCTTCGGATCTCACTTAAGCATACCCCTCCTGATTCCCTACCACTTCCTGCTCATCTTGCCTGACCGTCACCCCATGATCTCTTGCTCATGCTCTGCCCATGCCCTCCTCCTGACTTTTGCTCCTACTATGTACCCTCCCCTGTCCATCCCTTGGCTCTTGGGCAGTTCCTGCCTCTGAGCATGCTTAAGAAACTCTTGACATTCCTTTTACAAAAAGTATGCATACATGTATTTTTCCAGTTTTATTGAAAAATAACTGACATACATCACTAAGTTTAAGGTGTACGCATGATGGTTTGATTTGCACATACTGTAGAATGATTACCATAATAAGTTTAGTTAACATCCATTTAGTTAACACAACATAGAAAGAAAAGAAAAAAATTTCTCCTTGTGATGAGAACTTAGGACATACTCTATTAACAATTTTCCCACACATCATAAAACCATGTTAATTATAGTTATCATGTGGTACATTACATTGCTATACTTATTTTTCATATAACTGGAAATTTAAAACTTTTGATCATCTTCCTCCAATTCTCCTCCCATGCTCTGTCTTCAGCAACTGTAAATCAGATCTCTTTTTTCTATGAGTTTGGTATTTTTGTTTTTAGATCCCACATATAAGTGAAATCATACATTATTTGTATGCCTCTGATGTGTTCACTCAGTATAATGCCTTCAAATATCATCCATGTTGTGAATGGTAGGATTTCCTTGCTTTTTAATGGCTGAATAATATTCCATTGTATATATTCATCCACAGCTTCTTCATTCATTCATCTGTTGATGGACAACTAGGTTATTTCCATGTGTTGGCTATTTTACATGTATAAATAATGTGAACATGGGGGTACAGATATCTTTTCAAGTTAATGTTTTCATTTTCTTTGTATATATCCCTAGAAATGTAATTGTTGAATCATATGGTAGTTCTATTGTTAATTTTTTGAGGAATTATGGTACCTTTTTATAATACAGGTTTCTGGGTTCCACCTTACCTTCCAGAGAAATGTTTTGGAGTTGGCCTAGGAATCCAAGATCTAACAAGCATTCTGAAAAATTCTGAAGCAAGTGTCTTAAAGACCAAATTTCCTGCTCAGAGTGGTTTTGTTTTTCTCCTTTTGCCTATTTGCATAAACCAATTCAAATTTCTTATACTCTTAAATTTCACTCTCACCTTGACTGACAGCCTTACCTCATCCAACACTAAGGAAACAAAATCATTAAGAGAAATTCCTCTATTTTCCAATCATTTACCTCTGTCTGAAATCAGATCCTTTTCTCTCCTCTGCTTAAAACCTGCCAAGGGTTTCCCATCACAATGAGACAAAATCCATGCTCCTTAAACTCAATGCCAAGCCTCTGCCTCTCTCTGAAATTGTCTATATTCCTCACTCACCAGCTCTGTTCCAGCCATGCTGACCTTCTTTCTGTTCCTTAACTGGAGTCACACTTGTTTAGTTATTGCTCTAGTTTTCCTCTGTTAAATACTTGTCTATAGGTCACCCCTTATCTGTCTCCTCAAGATTCAGGTCTCAGCCCCACTGTTATTCTGCTCTGACTCTCTCACTCCTACCTGAAGTAGCTCCTGCCCCAAGTCACTCTATCACATAACCATGTTCTTTTTTCCACAGAGCACCTATCATCATATAAAACCTCCTAATTTATTTACTTGTTTGTTCCCTTACCAGGCCACGAGAGCAAGGCCTTTATCTGTCTTATTGCCTGATGAATCCCCAGCATTTGCACATATCTAGGAATTCAGTAAGAAAGTTCCATTTTCTTCTATAACAATGAAAGAAGTATCCTTCCTCCTGACAAAAGTCGGATCCTCTTTCTGTATTCATGATCACAATCCATCCTGTCTTTCCCATGCAAAGACTTTACCTCTGCAGATATCCCCTGTCTTGTCTCATCCATTTGTATCTCTCCCTTGGATGATCCCCACCAGCAGTTGAATATGCCCCAGGGCATCCTTTCTTTGGTTGCGGGAAGAAGCTTCTCATGATCCAGTGGCGTTCCACTTTTTTGTCCTTTTTCTCGTCTTTCTCAGCAAGAATTCTCATTGACTACTTTCTCACACTTATTTTTGTCATTAATCCTCCCCAGACAGGATTCTTTCTGTACTATTGTCTTGAAGCTATTCTCATCAAGGTCAGTACTGACCTTCTGCTAACAAATCCAATGGTCATTTTTCTGTCTTTACCTTTCTCAGTCTTTCAGCAAAAGCTGACTAACTTCTTCCTCTTGAAACAGTTTTCATTATCATCTTCCAAAACAAGACATTCTTACCTATTTGCTCCTATTTTTACCTATTTTCTCCTATTTTTACCTATTTATTTTCTCTGGTTACCTTTAGTCTCTTTTGCCCTATCTCTAATATTTTTAGAGGGTCTTAGGGTTCAGTCCTGAGCCTCTTCTGTTTTCCTGCATACTTTCTTCCTAAGAGAGCTATCCAGTCTCATGACTTTAAATACTATTTATATGTTGATGACTCATATGTATTATCTGTAGCCCTGAGCTCTCTCCTGAGAGGCAAATTTGCGCATGCAATTGCATTTACATCTTTATGTCCACTGAGTATGTTAAATGCACCAAGTCTAAAGTGGAACCAATTCTATACATTCCCCACAACACACACATGAGCGCGCGGGCACACACACACACACACACACACACACACACACACACACAGACACAGGTCCATTCCAATCTCAATACATTGTATTACCATCAACCAAGTAGCTCAAATCAAAAGCTTAAAAGCCATGTATTAGGTTTTTCCTGGTGGTCCAGTGGTTAAAACTCTGTGTTCCCAACGAAGGGGGCTTTGGTTTGATCCCTGGTCAGGGAACTAGATCCCACATGCATCAAATAAGTCCCAGTGTAGTCAAATAAATGAATAAATAAAATAAATTTTGTTTAAAAAAGCCTGGAGCCATTACTGAATACTCCCATTCTCTTAGCCCCACATCTAGTACAATAGAGTCCTACCAATTTTATTTCTATAATGTATTCCTAGTTTATCTGTTTCTCACTGTCTCCTTGTATCTAAGCTTTATTTTATTTGGTCCAGTCTACTTCAATAGCCTCCAGACTGCACTCCCTACTTCTGAAAGTAAAAGTCCAGTCCATTCTCCATCCAATTACCAGACCATTCTTTTTAAAAGTTAAGCTAGATCACATGACTCTCTTGCTTGAACTCTCCAATGACATCCACCCAAAAGAACATGGTGACATCCTACTGTAGACTAAGAAGCCCTGTGCAATTCTTTCTGCTGGGCTTTCTAGCTTCATCCCATTCCACTCTGATCACCAAATTCCATCCACACTTGCCTTTTGTCTTTGTGACCCCATGGACTATAGCCCACCAGTCTCCTCTGTCCATCAGAATTCTCCAGGCAGGAATACTGGAGTGGGTAGCCATGTCCTGGGATCTTATCAACCCTAAGATCGAACCCAGGTCTCCCACATTGCAGGCAGATTCTTTACCATCTGAGCTACCAGGGAAGCCCTAGTCTATCCCTAAGGCATAGCGAATCCATCCCTGATCTTAGGCTTCTGCCTAAAATGCTTTTACCCAGCACTTTACCTTGCTGACACCTTCTTATCCTTCAGTCATAACTCCAATGTCTATTCGTCATAGGTCTTCCTTAATCATCATAACTGAAGTTGTATGCCATCCTGTCTCCTTTTCCCAGTCCATTACATTTTGATACATAATTCTGTTTATTTCCTTTATATATCATCTATTTATTTATAGTCTATCTCCCTCTATTTTAATATAAATTCCATGAAGGTGAGAACCTTGTGTTTATTTTTTTTTTCAGTCACAAAAAGCTCACTGCCTAAAAGGCATTTATTTCCACATTCATATAATTTTATTATTTTTTTTATTTATTTTTATTTTTTATTTTTAAAATTTTTTTATTTTTTTTTATTTTTTAAATTTTAAAATCTTTAATTCTTACATGCGTTCCCAAACATGAACCCCCCTCCCACCTCCCTCCCCATAACATCTCTCTGGGTCATCCCCATGCACCAGCCCCAAGCATGCTGTATCCTGCATCAGACATAGACTGGCGATTCAATTTTTACATGATAGTATACATGTTAGAATGTCATTCTCCCAAATCATCCCACCCTCTCCCTCTCCCTCTGAGTCCAAAAGTCCATTATACACATCTGTGTCTCTTTCCCTGTCTTGCATACAGGGTCATCATTGCCATCTTCTTAAATTCCATATATATGTGTTAGTATACTGTATTGGTGTTTTTCTTTCTGGCTTACTTCACTCTGTATAATCGGCTCCAGTTTCATCCATCTCATCAGAACTGATTCAAATGAATTCTTTTTAACGGCTGAGTAATACTCCATTGTGTATATGTACCACAGCTTTCTTATCCATTCATCTGCTGATGGACATCTAGGTTGCTTCCATGTCCTGGCTATTATAAAGAGTGCTGCGATGAACATTGGGGTACATGTGTCTCTTTCAATTCTGGTTTCCTCGGTGTGTATGCCCAGCAGTGGGATTGCTGGGTCATAAGGTAGTTCTATTTGCAATTTTTTAAGGAATCTCCACACTGTTCTCCATAGTGGCTGTACTAGTTTACATTCCCACCAACAGTGTAGGAGGGTTCCCTTTTCTCCACACCCTCTCCAGCATTTATTGCTTGCAGATTTTTGGATTGTAGCCATTCTGACTGGTGTGAAGTGGTACCTCATTGTGGTTTTGATTTGCATTTCTCTAATAATGAGTGATGTTGAGCATCTTTTCATGTGTCTGTTAGCCATCCATATGTCTTCTTTGGAGAAATGTCTATTTAGTTCTTTGGCCCATTTTTTGATTGGGTCGTTTATTTTTCTGGAATTGAGCTGCCGAAGTTGTTTGTATATTTTTGAGATTAGTTGTTTGTCAGTTGCTTCATTTGCTATTATTTTCTCCCATTCAGAAGGCTGTCTTTTCACCTTGCTTATATTTTCCTTTGTTGTGCAGAAGCTTTTAATTTTAATTAGATCCCATTTGTTTATTTTTGCTTTTATTTCCAGAATTCTGGGAGGTGGATCATAGAGGATCCTGCTGTGATTTATGTCTGAGAGTGTTTTGCCTATGTTCTCCTCTAGGAGTTTTATAGTTTCTGGTCTTACATTTAGATCTTTAATCCATTTTGAGTTTATTTTTGTGTGGGGTGTTAGAAAGTGATCTAGTTTCATTCTTTTACAAGTGGTTGACCAGTTTTCCCAGCACCACTTGTTAAAGAGATTGTCTTTACTCCATTGTATATTCTTGCCTCCTTTGTCAAAGATAAGGTGTCCATATGTGTGTGGATTTATCTCTGGGCTTTCTATTTTGTTCCATTGATCTATATGTCTGTCTTTGTGCCAGTACCATACTGTCTTAATGACTGCGGCTTTGTAGTAGAGCCTGAAGTCAGGCAAGGTGATTCCTCCAGTTCCATTCTTCTTTCTCAAGATTGCTTTGGCTATTCGAGGTTTTTTGTATTTCCATACAAATCGTGAAATTATTTGTTCTAGTTCTAGAACCTTGTGTTTAATGTTCACTGATGCATAGTCTGTGTTTAAGACAGTATCTTGGTTAATATGCACACTGGTCATTCAAAAATTATCAAATAGTGAGGAAACCCAGTGTTTTGATATTTTATCATAATAATTCTCATTATCTATAATATTTTCTCCTCCTACCTGCTATCTGTCTTAAATTTCAGGTTTATTTTTATTATCCTATATATTTGTTCCTTATTCATTTCAAATGGACTTCTAAGCCAGTTCAGGTAAATCTCCTTAAACACAAATAAAGAATTAAATATATTTTTGTTCTCTAGAAACTCCTTTGCATACTTAGTTTTAGCATGGTTTATGTGATGTATATGTCAATATTTTGTCACTATCTTCTATTTTAGATCCTGTCGTTATTTATACTGATGTTTAGTCCTGATTTTAAAAAGATGTGAAGAGGATCCAACTTAAGAAAAATAATGTTATTTAATGGTTCATAGATAACATTCCCTTTTCTTATGTGGAAAACAGCATTTTGGAATTTCTGTCCTCTGACCTGGGATTTTGATAATTTCATTACTAATAAAAGCTGAAAAGTGAAAGTGTTAGTTGCTCAGTCAAGCGTGACTCTTTGTAACCCCATAGACTGTAGCACCCAGGCCCCTCTGTCCATGGAATTTTTCAGGCAAGAATACTGGAGTGGGCTGCCATTCCTTTCTCCAGGGGATCTCCCCAACCCAAGGATAGACCTTAGGTCTCCTGCATTGCAGGCAGATTCTTTACCATTTGAGCCACAAGGGAAGCCCTACTAATAAGAGTTAGTGTCCCCCCAAAGAGAGAAAATTCCTAAGTCTCTTTGAAGATAAGAATTTCCTAATATTTCTCATCCAGAAAGTGTGATTCTTACTTAATTCACCCCAAATGTCATGTTATAAAGTAACTTATACATTTTGCTTCTCCAAGATCTTGGTTGCATCTTAGTCCATGTCATCACTACTGAATAAATCTTGTAAATTCAGACAGGTTTTCAGCTTTTGGAATTATTTAGGGTTGTTCTTATTCACATTGGATATGTATAGGTTAAATCATTTGATTAGGGTGAATTGATACAAATAATGACAGGGTCATGAAGTTGGTATTCACTGAGGTCAAATCCTGACTTTCCCCATAGAGTCTTGCTGTTTTGCAAAAGTATGTGCTTGAAGACATTTGTAGGTGTTAATGGAGGAAAACAGGAATTGAGAAAAGAAACAGGAGACCTACGGTGTGACATGAGTCCCAACAGTAAAGGCTATTCTTAGGTCCTGTCGACTAGTTCAGTCACTCAGTTGTGTCTGACTCTTTTGTGACCCTATGGACTGCACCATGTCAGTCTTCACTGTCCATCATCAACTCCCAGGGCTTGCTCAAACTCATGCCCACTGAGTTGGTGATGCCATGCAACCATCTCATCCTCTGTTATCTGCTTCTCTTCCTGTCTTCAATCTTCCTTAGCACCAGGGTCTTTTCCAAAGAGTTGGTTCTTCCTGTCAGTTAGCCAAAGTATTGGAGCTTCAGCTTCAGCATCAGTCCTTCCAATGAATATTCAGGACTCATTTCCTTTAGGATGGACTGGTTGGATCTCCTTGCAGTCCAAGGGATTCTCAAGTGTTTTTTCCAACACCACAGTTCAAAAGCATCAATTCTTCGGTGCTCAGCTTTCTTTATAGTCCAGTTCTCACATCCTCACATAAATACTGGGAAAACCATAGCTTTGACTATACAGAACTTTGTCAGCAAAGTAATGTCTCTGCTTTTTAATATGCTGTCTAGGTTAGTCATAGCTTTTCTTATAAGGAGCAAGCGTCTTTTAATTTCATGGCTGCAGTTAACATCTGCAGTGATTTTGGAGACCAAGAAAATAAAGTCTCTCACTGTTTCCATTGTTTCTGCATCTATTTGCCATGAAATGATGGGACCAGATGCCATGATCTTCATTTTTTGAATGTTGAGCTTTAAGCCAGCTTTTTCACTCTCGTCTTTCACTTTCATCAAGAGGCTTTTTAGTTCCTCTTCACTTTCTGCCATAAGGGTGGTGTCATCTGCATTCCTGAAGTTATTGACATTTCTCCCAGCAATCTTGATTCCATCTTGTGCTTCATCCAGCCCAGCATTTTCATGATGAACTCTCAATATAAGTTAAATAGGCAGGGTAACATTATACAGCATTGACATACTCCTTTCCCAGTCTGGAACCAGTCTGTTGTTCCATGTCCTGTTCTAACTGCTGCTTCTTGACCTGCATACAGATTTCTCAGGAGACAGGTAAGGTGGTCTGGGATTCCAATTTCTTTAAGAATTTTCCAAAGTTTGTTGTGATCCACACAGTCAAAGGCTTTGGCATAGTCAATAAAGAAAAAGTAGATGTTTTATTGGAACTCTCTTGCTTTTTCTATGTTCCAATGGATGTTGGCAATTTGATCTCTTGTTCCCTTGCCTCATAAATCCAGCTTGAATATTTGGAAATTCTTCGTTCAGGTACTGTTGAAGCCTGGCTTGGAGAATTTTGAGCATTACATTGCTAGGGTGTGAGATGAATGCAACTGTGCAGTAGTTTGAGCCTACTTTGGCATTGCCTTTTTTGGGGATTGGAATGAAAACTGACCTTTCCCAGTCCTGTGGCCACTGCTGAGTTTTCCAAATTTGCTGGCATATTGAGTGCAGCACTTTCACAGCATCATCTTTTAGGACTTGAGACAGCTCATCTGAAATTCCATCACCTCCACTAGCTTTGTTCATAGTGATGCTTCCTAAGGCCCACTTAACTTCCGAATCCAGGATGTCTGTCTCTAGGTGAGTGATCACACCATTGTGGTTATCTGGGTCATTAAGATCTTTTTTTGTGTAGTTCTTCCTTGTATTCTTGCCACCTCTTCTTAATATCTTCTGCTTCTGTTAGGTCGATACCATTTCTGTCCTTTATTTTGCCCAATTTTGCATGAAATTTTCCCTCAGTATCTCTCATTTTCTTGAAGCAACATCTACTCTTCTCTTGTTTTCCTCTATTTCTTTGCATCAGTTGCTGAGGAAGGCTTTCGTATCTCTTCTTGGTATTCTTTGAAACTCTGCATTCAGATGAGTATATCTTTCCTTTTCTCCCTTGCTTTTCACTTTTTTTCTTTTCTCAGCTATTTGTAAGGCCCCCTCAGGCAATCATTTTGCCTTTTTGCATTTCTTTTCCTTGGAGATGGTCTCGATCACTGCCTCCTGTACAATGTCACAAACCTCTGTCCATAGTTCTTCAGGGATTCTATCACATCTAATCCTTTGAGTATATTTGTCACCTCTACTGTGTAATCATAAGGGATTTGATTTAAGTCATACCTGAATGGTCTAGCGGTTTTCCCTACTTTCTTCAATTTAAGTCTGATTTTTGCAATAAGGAGTTCATGATCTGAGCCACAATCAGCTCCCGGTCTTGTTTTCGCTGAGGGTATAGAACTTCTCCATTTGAGATGCAAAGAGTATAATCAATCAGATTTCAATATTGACCATCTGATGATGTCTGTGTGTAGTACCATCTCTTGTACTGTTGGAAGAGGGTGTTTGCTATGACCAGTGCATTCTCTTGGCAAAACTCTGTTAGCCTTTGTCCTTTCATTTTGTACTCCAAGGCTAAATTTGCCTGTTACTCCAGGTATCTCTCGACTTCCTACTTTTGCATTCCAGTCCCCTATTGTGAAAAGGACATCTTTTTTTGGTATTAGTTCTGGAAGGTCTTGTAGGTCATCATAGAACCGTTCCACTTCAGCTTCTTTGGCATTGTGGTTGGGGATTACTTGAATTACTGTGGTACTGAATGGTTTGCCTTGGAAATGAACAGAGACCATTCTGTCATTTTTGAGAATGCACCCAAGTACTGCATTTCAGACTGTTATGTTGACTATGAGGGTGACTCCATGTCTTCTAAGGGATTCTTGCCCACAGTAGTAAATATAATGGTTATCTGAATTAAATTCTCCCATTCCAGGCCATTTTATTTCACTGATTTTTAAAATGTTGATGTTCACTCTTGCCGCATCCTGTTTTATAACTTCCAATTTTTCTTAATTCATGGACCTAATATTCCAGGTTCCTGTGCAATATTGTTCTTTACAGCATCAGACTTTATTTTCATCACCAGTCACATCCCCAACTAGGTGGTCCTTTAGCTTTGACTCAGTCTCTTCATTCTTTTTGGAGTTATTTCTCCACTCTTCTCCAGTAGCATATCGGGCACCTACTGACCTTGGGATTTCAGCTTTCACTGTCTTACCTTTTTGCCTTTTCACACTCTTTATGGAATTCCCAAGGCAAGAATATGAAAGTGGTTTGCCATTCCCTTCTCCACTAGACAGCGTTCTGTAAGAACTCTCCCTATCCCCTACACAGTATGGCTCACAGTTTCCTTGAGTTAGACAAGGTTGTGGTCCATGTGAACAGCTTGGTTAGTTTTCTGTGGTTGTGGTTTTCATTCTCTCTGCCCTCTGAGGGATAAGGATAAGAGGCTTATGGAAGCTTCCTGATGGGGGAGACTGACTGTGGGGGAAACTGGGTCTTGTTCTGGGTCTTGTTCTGATGGGTGGGGCCATGCTCAGTAAATCTTTAATCCAATTGTCTGTGCATGGGCGGGGCTGTGTTCCCTCCATGTGGTTTGGCCTGTGCCTCCACTTCTGTCTATAACTCCACCAATAGAAGTGTTGGCTACAAAAAGGCTGGATCCAGCTATAACCTTGGGAGGTCTGTGTTTCCCTTTGTGTCAGTTAGTCCATGTTTGTTCTTTGACTTGCACCTGTAACTGTTTCAGATTTGTTTGAAAAAGGAGATTTATAGATTTGATATTCAAATATACCATCATTCTGGAGTTGAAACTTGAACTGCCTTTCATATCTAGAAAAATTCTTTTCAACATACATTCTTAAGCATCAGGGCATTACAGTTTTTTTCTCATCTCCTAGAATAAGACTTGTTTCTTTTTCATCATCATAATCACAATTACTTCAAGTCACAGGGACATATCTTGAAACAGCTATCTCCTTTTATCTGGTACCCATCAGAAAGTATTTACTAAATGCTTTTGGGGGCATATTACACCATTAGGTTAATGGAAAAAATAATGAAGAATAAACAACAATCCTATTTTCCCCTTGCTAGGACCTAAAGATTTAAAGACTAAAATAGGAATGTTAATTCATAAAAGTAATTTTGGAGGTTCTTTCATGAGATGAGCTCACAAGATCTGATATACTTGATATACTTGTTTCCTGTGATATCGCAGAAAAGTTATTATACCATTTTAGTTTTTATTTATGAGATTTTGTAAAGGTGGAACTTCAGGGTCTTTATGGAATTTTATTAAAAATTATTTTACCCAGTTCTTTTTCTGAAGTCTGTCATAAAAAGTCTTTGAACTCCTGAGCTTGTTTCTCTGTATATGCATTCATACTGTAAGATACATTTTCTTTGACCCCCCCAATATCTACATATTAGATTTAATTTTTAAAGATCAAATTTGTCATTGTAACTGGTGACCATACAGAAGTACAGTAGAGATTTTAGCCTCTCTTAGTTTTGATATTCCTGTGATCTTTGTCTCTAGGTCAGTGTAAATTCCTGCCAAGGTATCCTTTTGCTAAGCCTAAAATTCAGAGTGATCAGTCTGAGTTTGCTGTTGGCAAAACTTGGGAATATGAGTGCCTTCCTGGGTATTTCAAGAAGTCATTCATTGTCACCTGCCTAAAGACCTCCCAGTGGTCAAATGCTCAGCAATTCTGTAAACGTGAGTAATCTGTAATAGAAGAATCTTTGAGTCTATAGCATGTCTCTATGGGCTAACCTGTAATTTTTGAGATAAAAGATAAGAAAATTAGTCAGTAATCTCAAACGAATGAGTTCCTAGGTTCTCCATGTTTTCTTTTACTCTTAAGGGTATTAGTTATTGGGTATTGGAGTTAAATCATCACAGCTGTCCAACTCTGTTTATCCTATAATCTCCATGACTTTGTTGTATGGTCTCTGTACTGTGTTACAGTGATCTTAAAAATTAGTATATTAGTATATACTAAAGAAATAAAGAAAGTTGCCCAGTTGTGTCTGACTCTTTGCGACCCCATGGACTGTAGCCTACCAGGCTTTTCTGTCCATTGGATTTTCCAGGCAAGAATATTGGAGTGGGTTGCCATTTCCTTCTCCAGGAGATCTTCCTGACCCAGGGATTGAACCCGAGTCTCCCGCATTGTAGGAAGATGCTTTACCATCTGAGCCACCAGGGAAGTCAGTATATACTAATATATATATATGTTTATATATATATATAATGTATAAACTAATTCTAATATTAGTTTTACCTCAATCTTACCCAATTCAAGAAATATATTTGAGTAATCAAGAATATATTTGAGTAATCACTAGGTATAAAGCATTAAGTAATCAAGAATATATGTGAGTAATAACTAGGTATAAAGCATTAAGCTAGATGGTGGGGTTGGGGAGATATATATAAATTAATCTGCTAGTCTCTGTCTTTGGGGAACTCCTATACTATTTGTAGAGACTGGCTTTTAAGCAAACAGTGTGCTATGGTATATTTTTTTATATTTATAGAGATAAAATTATATGACATCACAGAGAAGTAAATAGGTGCTATCTAGGAGAACAGGGACATCTGGGTATTACTGACAGAAAAAACCGCATATGTCAACATATAAAGATATGGAAGAACATGATGTCTTTGAAAAATAGAAAGTAGAAAAAAATATTGTGGTTGGAACACAAGGTTTGTGGTGAGAAACAGTAAATGATGAGGACTGGAACTTAACTGTGGTGGGCCATACATTTTTTTGCAATGAACATTGGTAAGTGATTGTAAGTTTTTTAATGTGGGGAATGGCATGACTGCATTTGTGATTCTGAATAATAATGTGTATAGTGGCATAAAATATGTACTGGACCAGTGGCAACCAATATTAGAAAGGTAAATTTTATTACTCAGTGATTTAATGAGAGATTTTAGTAGTAGCAAAATAATTGGTTTGGAGAGAGATATCTGGAATCTAGTCATGAAAACTTGATGATCAATTGAATTAAGGACAGGTGGTAAATAATGAGCTACAGAAAGGAAATGATAACTTTTTTTTTTTTTAAGCCACAAGACTTGCTAGATGTTGCCATCCACTGAGAGTATAAAAGGGGGAAGTAGAGACTATAGATTACAGTACCTGGTGGCTCAGAGGGTAAAGCATCTGCCTACAATGCAGGAGACCTTGTTTGATCCCTGTGTCAGGAAGATCCCCTGGAGAAGGAAATGGCAACCCACTCCAGTACTCTTGCCTGGAAAATCCCATGGACAGAGAAGCCTGGTAGACTACAGTCCATGGGATCACAAAGAGCTGGGACTCTGATGCTGGGAGGAATTGGGGGCAGGAGGAGAAGTGGACGATAGAGGATGAGGTGGCTGGATGGCATCACGGACTTGATGGACATGAGTCTGAGTGAACTCTGGGAGTTGGTGATAGACAGGGAGGCCTGGTGTGCTGCGATTCATCGGGTCGCAAAGAGTCAGACACGACTGAGCGACTGAACTGAACTGAGAGACTATGAATTATGGTTGACCACAAATAGTATTTTCATCCATGCTTAGAAATATAGACTACATGTTTTAAACAAATAGTGTTATGGAGTTGAAAGTTTTCTAAGTGTCCAAAATTTCTTTGCATAAGCATGGGTAGGCTACTCAGCAAGTCCAATCACATTGGAATTTAATAAAAGCAGAAAAAAATTCCCAAAATCCCAATCCCAATTTTTTTTTTTCTGTTTTGTTCTCCCTTGTAGGTAAATCATGTACGGTTCCTAAAGAACTCCTCCATGGCTCTGTTCACACCCCTCAGGGTATCGTGTTTGGGGCAACAATTACATTTTCTTGTGACAAAGGGTGAGTTGGCAGGAGACATATACAGAGTACATGTGTATTAGAACAGTAGTTTAAATGGAAACCATTTGTCTTCCAAAAAAAAAAAAGGATACGCGTAATTGCCACCCACCCTTGAAAATAGATAAATAAAAAGAGAATCACCTCTTTGATATGCTCCAGGGAGAACTGTTTAGGATGACCCACTAGAGAGGATCCCTAGAAGAGAAAAAATTGGCACTACTCCTCTTCCAATTTTAAATCTTCAGTGTTAGTGACCAGGAGATCAAATTTCATTTGTCTTTAGATCGTTGAATCTTATGTATGTGCCCATAGTCTTTCACCATTACTTTCACTGTGATATTCTATTCTTTGCCGTGCTTTCAGTGGAAAAAGATCTAATCTTTTCTCAAATGTTCAGCTGGGAGATGATCACTCATCTCTTTATCTTTAGATATCGACTCATGGGTGACTCATCTGCTATGTGTACTATCTTAGACAATACGGTAACCTGGGATAAGGACCTACCCCTTTGTGAATGTGAGTAGAATTTTCCTTCTTGAGAGAACGTGAGCATCTACACATCAAAATAAGTACCCAGGAAGGTTACACTTGTTTTGAGCAGATCTGGACACAAATCTGTGATTTATTTTCTTCCATGCCCCTGATCCCACTACCCTTTCTTTTGCTTACTGTACCTTGATGGTAAGTTAGTTCACAGTGAATAACTGCTCAAGTCTAAAATATGCCACAAGACTCCACACTGCCAGCTTAAACCTATGCAGAATGTATCTCACTCTAAGTACCTTTTGTAAGAGTTTATCTGTACTCTGGGGGTGAGGACTGGTGACTAAGTCATATTTAGGGGGTTTTATTAAGCCAGTTCCATGTATCTTCCTACCTTGATACTTTCCATTTAGAACCATCTTTGAGATGAGCTTACAGAATTTCAGCAATATGGGTTAATTGTAGGTGAAGTGGAAATTTGTTTTGCAAGAGTTAAGACAAAATTGCCAGAAGATATAACATTTATTTTTTAATTTCTTTTCTTTTAATTTTAATTGGAGTCTAATCACTTTACAATATTGTGGTGGTTTTTGCCATCCATTGACATGAATCAGCCATAGGCATACATGTATTCTCCATCCTGAACCTCCTCCCACCTCCCTCCCCATCCTATCCCTCAGGGTCATCCCAGTGCACTAGCCCCAAGCACCCTGTCTCATGCATCGAACCTGGACTGGCAATGTGTTTCACATATAACAATATACGTTTCAATGCTATTCTCTCAAATCATCCCACCCTTGCCTTCTCCCACAGATTTCAAAAGACTGTTCTATACATCTGTGTCTCTTTTGCTGTCCCACATATAGGGTCATCGTTACCATCTTCCTAAATTCCATATATATGCATTAGTATGCTGTATTGGTGTTTTTCTTTCTGGCTTACTTCACTCCATATAATAGGCTCTAGTTTCATCCACCTCATTAGAACTAATTCAAATGCATTCTTTTTAATGGCTGAGTAATATTCCATTGTGTATATGTACCACAGCTTTCTTATCCATTCATCTGCCAATGGACATCTAGGTTGCTTCCGTGTCCTGGCTATTATAAACAGTGCTGAGATGAACATTGGGGTACACATGTGTCTTTCAATTCTGCTTTCCTCCATGTGTATGCCCAGCAGTGGGATTTCTGGGTCATATCCAGTTCTATTTCCAGTTTTTTAAGGAATCTCCACACTGTTCTCCATAGTGGCTGTACTAGTTTGCATTCCCACCAACAGTGTATGAGGGTTCCCTTTTCTCTGCACCCTCTGCAGCATTTATTGTTTGTAGACTGTTTGATAGCAGCCATTCTGACTAGTGTGAGATGGTACCTCATTGTGGTTTTGATTTGCATTTCTCTGATAATGAGTGATGTTGAGCATCTTTTCATGTGTTTGTTACAGAAGATATAACATTTTAATGCCTTCTCTCTTTTCCTACCTACCACACCACCAAAGCTATTCCTTGTGAGCCACCCCCAACCATCTCTAATGGAGACTTTCACGGCAGCAATAGAGAATACTTTTACTATGGAATGGTGGTTACTTATCAGTGCCATGTTGGACAGAATGGGAAAAAGCTGTTTGACCTCTTGGGTGAGAAGTCAATATATTGCACCAGCAAAGACAATCAAGTTGGCATCTGGAACAGCCCTCCCCCTCAATGTATTCCTGTAGTCAAATGCCCATTTCCAGAAGTTGAAAATGGAGTTGTGGAATCTGGATTTAGGCTTTCATTTTCCTTAAATGATTCTGTGATGTTTAAGTGTAAGCCTGGCTTTACCATGAAAGGCAGCAACACAGTATGGTGCCAACCAAACAGCAAATGGAATCCTCCACTGCCAAAGTGCTTCAAGGGTGAGTTGGGTTGCAACTTTGGGAATCTAGAAATAAAATGAGATTTTGGGAGAGACGTAGGATACCTATGAGAAGAGGATGATAAAGGCAGTGTATGTTGTTGGGTATCCCGGTTAAAGAATTTAAAAGTAGCTAGGCAAAGATTCATAAATTTCCTAAAATATATTTATTACAATACTGCATACGTATAGGTATACAACAGCTTTTCTACTATGCTTGGTAAAGGCTTGAGAAAGAACAGCAGCAATAACAACAAAAAAGAGATGGAGAAATTGAAAAACATAAACTAAGTGAAATGGGAGCACTGAATATGAAATAGAAAAGGTGCAACAAACTAGATAAAAGTAAGAGATCATCATATAGTCCAGTTGTTTTTAAACATATCTGCTCATTAGAAACACAATAAATAAATTTATATTAAAAAAAAAAAAAGAAACACACCTGGAGCTCTGGAGAGAAAAGTAGCAATACCTGGACATTTTTATTTTTCAAAAAAAAAAAAATTCCAAAATAATTCTGCTATGTATCTGGATTTTAAAAAGTAAATTCAAGTTTTTCTATTAAATAGTAGTTTTAATGATATAGAATTCTGTTATTTTCTGTTGACCAATCATGATACAGTGGTATTAAGTGAATAATAGTTGCATAGTCACAATAGTAAAAGATGTTTATCAGTTTTCACAATCAATAGCTAGACAAAAATTTAAAGATAATTATAATTTTATAATGGAAACATGATTAACCTAACAATATAAAATAATTACATATTATTTGGGGGCTTAAATAGGATGATGTGGTAAGTGGGAAAAAAAGAATTTAAAAGTAAACTTTGAAAGTAGTATCTAAATGTTGAAGAGATGAGAAATTTACTATATTCTTGGACAGAGCTAGATATACATTAATTTAGGGGTGTTGGAGAAGACTCCTGAGAGTCCCTGGACTGCAAAGAGATCCAACCAGTCCATTCTAAAGGAGATCAACCCTAGGTGTTCTTTGGAAGGAATGATGCTGAAGCTGAAAGTCCAGTACTTTGGCCACCTCATGCAAAGAGTTGACTCATTGGAAAGACTCTGATGCTGGGAGGGATTGGGGGCAGGAGGAGGAGGGGATAACGGAGGATGAGATGGCTGGATGGCATCACCAACTCGATGGATGTGAGTTTGAGTGCACTCCGGGAGTTGGTGATGGACAGGGAGGCCTGGCATGCTGCAATTCATGGGGTCGCAAAGAGTCGGACATGACTGTGTGACTGAGATGAACTGAATTGAACTGAGGGGAAATCAGAAGATGCTTAGAAAAGAAAAAAAGCAGATAGTACCAGAGCCAATGATCAAAGATTTTTATATGATTAAAATTGTATGTAGTTAGATTTTATTTAAATGAGGATAAAATAAACTCTTTAATCCCATTAGCCAGGCCAGTGGGGAATTGACTGATCAGAATTTGATTCAAATTACTATAAACTTTATACATTCTCCTATTGAAAAATGTAGCCTTTATGGAATAAGGTTAGAATTAAGATTGAGTCACTCCCCCCGTTTCCCCTCTTTCCCCTACTTTTATTGGGAAATGCCCAACTTAGTAGAAACCTGGCACCACTGGGAGTTCCTTCCCCAAGACTTGGACGCTTCATCAGTGGTGTGGGGACCAGGAAGAAAGGGGAGATTTTGGTGGTAAAAAAAAAAAAAAAAAGGCATTATAATAGTTTGATTCCCTTGGCTACAGTATTAGTGAGAGGACATCCATTTAAATAAAACAGGAAAATGATGAGGAGGGGTCATATTTCCTGGCATAGGTCGAGATACAGAGGAGATAGATGCAAAGTTCATCATGTCTAAAATATGTAGCATATAGCAGCCCCACTCTGTCTCACCCAAAAGAGTGTCTGCCTTACACTTAGGAGGGCTGACGTGACCACCTTCATCCAATTCCTGCCAACCCTAAATTGGCTTAGGCTGTAGAGAAGAAAGTTGTTATTTTAGAAATAACAGGCCTCTGGTCCTGTTCTCTTCTCAGGGTGTCTACCACCTCCACATACCCACCATGGTAATTATAACCAATTGGATGAGGAATTCTTTGCAGTTGGACAGGAAGTGTTCTACAGCTGTGAGCCTGGCTACACTCTCATTGGAACTAACCCTATACAGTGTACATCCTTGGGAACGTGGAGCCATCTAGCACCCAAATGTGAAGGTGCAGAAAGGTCTATTTCATCTCAAGGAAACTCAGTTGTTTCCTGACTCTTCATGTGCCAGCCTTGTTTCTTTTTTCCTAGTGAAATCATGTGATGACATTCCAGACCAACTTCTCAATGGTCGTGTGATAGCTCCTCCTAATCTCCAGCTTGGGGCAGAGGTTTCATTTGTTTGTAATAAAGGGTGAGTGCAAAGTGATCCATAGCTAGTCATTGCAAAGTGTGATCTTTAAAGACAGTTACATTTCTTTGCCTCTTATTTTCTCTCTCCTTTTCTTTACCTTTTATGATTAAGAATTCTGTTATTAAAAGAATCCCATTTATTTTCTCCAAATGTGTGCATGGTCAGCCGAAGTTGGGAATTGTCCTCTCCTCATTTGCAAAAGCAAAGATTAGGCTCAGAAGTTAAGGTTTCTTTTATGGAGACTGAATGGATGTTGAGGGTTCAGTAAGAGGGACTCTTTGAAGTGAGCTTAGGAAACAAAGTCTTTGATGTTTTCTTCACTAGGAACTAAGGTTTTTTCCTTCTAATGGTCAAGAAAATCTTAACATTTGGATGCTGAAGATTAAAGCAAGAACTCAAGAAAAGAACAGACCATGAGGACTGTTTGCTCTGTGTTTTTAGCTGGTCTGAAGTCTTCACATAACTTAGCTAATTCGCAATCTTGGACTTTTTCCTTAAGGAAAATTCTTAAGAAAATAGACCCCGTACCACATTCTTGAATGAAGTGTTTAGTTTCCATGTAACGGAGAATTGGTTTGTTCTGGTGATAATTTGCTGCCCCTTATTGTTTAAGGTACCGTTTAAATGGCCAGTCTTCTAGTCAGTGTGTCTCAGAAGGAATGAGAGTACTATGGAGTAATAAGTTTCCTGTCTGTGAACGTGAGTAGAAAGCAAACATAATCAAGTATGGATTGTGCCTCTTGATTTTTGGTGTGTTCTCATGCATTTATCAATTATAAAATCTATCAACATGTATGCTTTGAACATATATATGCCACTCTTCTGTATGTTTTAGAATGCAGGCCAAAACTAACTTTATTCAATTGACTACAAATGGTGTTGAGTATTCTATGTGTATAAGGATAAAGGCTCTCAAAAGTTACTGCAGCTGAAAATGAATAGCACTGATGCACTGACATGGTTATGCTACTTCCTCATGTGATGAGCAAATCTTGGAGCTAAATGGAAATCAACCAGAAGTTTCAGAGGTTGGCAGTTTTTCCTTTATTCTGAGACTCACTCAGGAAAAGTGTACATATATTAACACAGCTATAAACAATTAATATTCTTCACGCCTACTAGGACAAGTAAATAAAAGATATTATTTGAAACCATTTCCCTTGGCTTCTTCAAAGGAGACAAGCATTAAAAGAAGACAATTGACTTGCAGTGAGGATGCAGTATCTTTTGTAACAGTACAGAATGTGGTCTCTGTACTTATAGCCCCAGTTGTGTTTGAAATATGTGTTGCAAAATTAACATGTTCCAGGTATTGTACTTATCCTTTTTGGCTACTTTCTTACTAGATTAGGAAACTGAGGCTTAAAAAGGGTGAGACTTGCCTAAGGTCACGCAGCTATTGAATGACTGCGGGGATTTGAAACCAGGCCTATTGAGCCCAAATTGTACACATGTAATTAGTGTGTCATTAACATTATTTTCACGTACTATTTACCTTTTGTTTCTTTATTAAAGTTGATTAGACACAGAACTATTCAATAAATTCTGTTTCATTGTTATTGTTTGTTCCTAATTGTTTTTTTTTTTTTTTTTTTTTTCTGAAGATAAAGAGAAAGGTAAGAATTTAGCAGCTTAGGGACAGCTCTTACCGAGTTGTTAGAATGAGTATGAATAAGAAATAAATTATACAAATTTCTAATCTATTTCTGAAACAGTGACATGACCTATATTTGGATCTTTTATCTAAATTTGAATCTTATTTTCATGATCAGTGTGACCACATATTTTCTTTCCTACTTTGCAGGGATTTTTTGTGACCCCCCTCCTTCTATCAAAAATGGACGCAGTAGTTATCATTCTGGTCCTGTAGCTCTTAATGCTGTGGTGACCTACACATGTATCAGTACCTTCCGCCTCATTGGAGAAAGACGTCTTTTTTGTATAAGTAAAGACAATGTGAATGGAATCTGGGATAAAGCTCCTCCTATCTGTGAATATTACAATAGAAATTCTGTCTGCTCTGAACCCATAATACCAGGGGGATACCGAACTAAAACCTCTAGACCACCATTCAGACATGGTGATGCTGTGACATTTTCCTGTAATGCCAATTTCACCATGAAAGGAAACAAAACTGTTTGGTGCCAAGCAAATAGAAAGTGGGGTCCGACACCATTACCAATCTGTGAGAGTGGTGAGTAGAATGAAAATAAAATTGAACCAAGAGCTTGGAACTTTGCATTTCTGTGCAGGTTAAGTTTGGGGTCATTCTGAAGGAAGAACAGTGTGAATGTGTAAATGGTAAGGGTGGAGGGAGGAAGCAAAGGAATGGGTGAAAATGACAATTTCCTTTTTTTTTTTTTTTCTTCTTAGTTGTAGAGGGATATAAATTTTCATTCATCAATAGAGCAAATAATTTTAAAATATAATGGGAAAGTCTAACTGAACACAGCTAATAATTGAATGGAATGTCTCACAACGATGGAGGCCAGAGTTAGTCTGGACTGTGGGAAGTGGATAGTTTAAACTGTCTATCTAGGGTATTGTCAAATGAAAAGAAAGGTGGGCTCTTAGAGCAAAAACACACCAAATGGATTTAAAATTTATCTATAAGAGCTGTTAATGTAGTATGGCAGAAATGATTTGCCATTCCCTTTGACCTCTATAAATACTTTCTGAGTGATCCACACTATCTTCCAAACTCATCTCCTAAGCCATAACATTTGAAGTCAAGTTACTTTGAAAATGGACATGAGTTTGAGCAAACTCCAGGAGATAGTGAAGGACAGGGAAGTCTGGTATGCTGCAGTCCATTGGGTTGCAAACAGCTGGACATGACTTAGCGACTGAACAACAACTTTGAGAATAGAAACTACGGTAAGCTCTTCCTTTTCTTCTTATTTTGTTTGACTTATGTTACTTGAACTCTAAATCTGAATTTCAGTTATATAATTATGGGATCTGGCAATATTTGACAAAAATTGTACTATCAAAATAATCAAAATATGATTCTCTCTATAAAATCTTGGAGGCATTCTGAAGATAGTCACAAATGAGGTGACCATGGAAAACAATTGTGTGTATTTGATAGTCCCTCAATCATGTCTGACTCTTTGAGACCCAAAGATTGGAGTCTGCCAGGCTCTTCTGTTCATGGAATTCTCCAGGCAAGAATACTAGAATGAGTTGCCATTCCATTCTCCATGGGATCTTCCTGACCTAGGGATGGAACCCAAGTTTCCTGCATTGCAGGCAGATTCTTTACCATCTGAGCCATTAGGGAAGCCTGAAAAACAATTAAGTCTTTATAAAGACTTAGATAGGCCTCTATGTATTGACATGGAACTATATAGATTATTAAACAAATAAAGCAAGGCATTGAATAATATGTATTGAGCATCACAGACAGCAAAAATGTATGTATATGTATCGCATATAGGATAAAAACAAACTATATTATTGATATCTGGCAGGATAATCTTATAAATAACAGCATACTACTTTTGGAGCATAGAATAGGCTTAAGGGTAGAATGGGAGTATGAGTGAAAAATGGACTTTAATTTTTGGTAATTGAAGGTTTTCACATGGCAAATATAATTCATAAAGTTTATAACTAAAAGATAATGTACTATTTGTAATATAAAATGGATATAATTAGACCACACCTGTTTAATCTTTAAAAGACTGAGTTGAATATTAATAATGACTGTTTGCCATAGATCATGTATTATTTATTTGGATGTATGTACTAAATCAAAATACAGACTGTGAAGGAACTGTTATCTGATGACCTTTTTCCTAATGTGTGTGTAAAGATATCCCCCTGGAATGTCCATCACTTCCCACAATTGCCAATGGGCATCACACAGGGGAGAGTGTTGCCTCCTTTGCTCCAGGATTGACTGTGACCTACAGTTGTGAACCTGGTTATTTACTTCTTGGAGAAAACACCATTCACTGTTTGTCTTCGGGAGACTGGAGTGCTGTTGCTCCCACATGTAAAGGTACTCTAAATTGAGAATCATCTGTGTTAAGAATTTTGGCTAGCTCTGTGAAATATACTGTTGGTAGCTTGATAGGGATTGCATTGAATCTATAAGTTGCTTTGGGTAGTATACTCATTTTCACTATATTGATTCTTCTGATCCATGAACATGGTATATTTCTCCATCTATTAGTGTCCTCTTTGATTTCCTTCACCAGTGTTTTATAGTTTTCTATATAGAGGTCTTTAGTTTCTTTAGGTAGATATATTTCTAAGCCAGAAAGAAAAACACCAATACATTATACTAACGCATATATATGGAATTTAGAAAGATGGTAACGATAACCCTGTATGCAAGACAGCAAAAGAGACACAGACGTATGGAACAATCTTTTGGACTCTGTGGGAGAGGGAGAAGGTGGGATGATTTGAGAGAATGACATTGAAAAATGTATAATATCATATATGAAACGAATCGCCAGTCCAGGTTCGGTGCATGATACTGGATGGTTGGGGCTGGTGCACTGAGATGACCCAGAGGGATGGTATGGGGAGGGAGGAGGGAGGGGGGTTCAGGATGGGGAACATGTGTATACCTGTGGCAGATTCATGTTGATATATGGCAAAACCAATACAATATTGTAAAGTAATTAACCTCCAATTAAAATAAATAAATTTATATTAAAAAATTGGGCTATTAGGTTACTTGCCATATTTTGCTCATCTTTGGCTTGCTTTCTTAGAGGCACAGTGTGAACCTCCACGATCATTTCTCAATGGGCAGATAAAGAGGCCCACAAGTTTTGGGGTTGGTGCAACTGTGAACTTTTCCTGTAATGAAGGGTGAGTGTCCAGAGGCTCAATGGGATTTCATTCATTTGACTTATGTGTGCATGGTGTGAACTGTGAAACTATGAGGGTTGATGGACAGCTTGAGGTTGTGAGATAATGCTGATAAAAAGAAGTTAGTGCCCACAAATTAAGTGAATTTATCTTGGATTTTTAATAGAGGCTTTCATTTGCCTAATCATTCTGAATGACCTCCCTTTGTCTCCAGGTATCGGTTACAAGGACCACTTTCTAGTCAGTGTGTAATTGTTGAACAGCGTACTTTTTGGACCAAGATGCCAGCATGTGAAGGTAAGTTAGGCAACTGTAGTTTGTAACTTGCTCCTTGGCCAGAGGTTCAGCAAGACACTTCATTCTCAGCTTAACTGAAAGTTTTTTGTCCAGTTGTTACTATACAGGATCTTACAGAATCTTTTTATACTGTTCACGGGGTTCTCAAGGTAGGAGTACTGAAGTAGTTTGCCATTTCCTTCTCCAGTGGATCACATTTTTTCAGAATTCTCCATCATGACCATCCTTCTTGGGTGGCCCTGAACAGCATGGCTCAAAGTTTCACTGACTTGCACAGGCTGTGAAGAGATCTTTAGATTTTAAGGGATATATTCTTCACTGAAGCATCCTTGTATTATCTCTTTATCCTTTGCTTACTCAGGTAAAATAAGGTTCTTGAGCATTTTTTTCTCTGAAAGCTATGTACAGTTGCCATCCAGGCCATGCACATAAGATTATATACTTGGTAAAATAAATAAAAGGATCAGCAAAGTAGATATATTCAGGAACAAAATTTTAGATCATACTTTCTGAATTATTTTGCTATAGCTGCTTTGGCAGATTCATTACAGATTCAAACACTATTGTCCCTGAACCCAGGATGTGAGAGTGGCATCTAGAAACACCAGAGACATTCTTTGTTGATAGTACAGCTGTAATCTTATCAACTCTTTCTCTAATTTTCTAGAAATTCTTTGTCCATCACCTCCTCCTATACTCAACGGAAGACATACAGGCACCTCTTCAGTGATCTTTCGATATGGAAGGACAGTCAGTTACACTTGTGACCCGGGCCCAGAGAAAGGAGTGAACTTCATCCTCGTTGGGGAGAGAACTATCCGTTGTACCACTGATAGTCAGAAGACTGGGACCTGGAGTGGACCTGCCCCACGCTGTGAACTTTCTGTTTCTGAGGTTCGGTGTCCACCTCCTCAGATCCCAAGAGGCCAAATATCATCTGGGCAGAGAGATCAATATTCCTATAATGACACTGTGGTATTTGCTTGCATATTTGGCTTTACCATGAAGGGTAGCAGGGCAGTCCGATGTAATGCCCAAGGCACATGGGAACCCTCAGTACCAGTCTGTGAAAAGGGTGGGTATTCCAATGTTCAGAATAAATGCTACTGATTCCTTCTTTAGAAACATTAGAGAAGGTGTTATGGACTTCAGCAGGACCTTTTCCAGCTTCCAGTCCCCTCAATTATACCAAGAATCAGTTCAGTTCAATCACTCAGTCATGTCTGACTCTTTGTGACCCCCACGGACTGCATCACACCAGGCCTCCCTGTCCATCACCAACTCGAAGAGCTTGCTCGAACTTATGTCCATCGAGTCAGTGATGACATCCATCCATCTCATCCTCTGTCAACCCCTTCTCCTCCTGTCTTCAATCTTTCCCAGCATCAGGGTCTTTTCCAATGAGTTAGTTGTTCACATCAGGTGGCCAAAGTATTGGAGCTTCAGTATCAGTCCTTCCAATGAACATTCAGGGCTGATTTCCTTTAGGATTGACTGGTTGGATCTCCTTGCAGTCCAAGGGATTCTCAAGAATCTTCTCCAACACCACAGTCCAAAAGCATCAATTCTTTGGCGCTCCGCTTTCTTTATGGTCTGGCTCTCACATCCATACGTGACTACTGGAAAAACCATAGCTTTGACTATACAGACCCTTGTCGGCAAAGTAATGTCTCTGCTTTTTAATATGTTGTCTAGGTTGGTCATAGGTTTTATTTCAAGAAGCAAGTGTCTTTTAATTACATGGCTGCAG